>NC_136618.1:32055647-32523147 GCF_933228915.1 Telmatherina bonti
CTCCATGAAGAAAAAAGTCCAACTTTTCATAAATACTAAAATGCTTCTCCTCACATCTGCATTTAGAACATAGTGAAGATATCCAACCAACTTCATCACAGTTGCATTCACACTGAGAGAAACCTCAGATTGTTCCTCTGCTGCTAACAGCTGAGAGGCTTCCAGGTATCTGCTCTGATGGCAGCAACACATTTATCCCGTTGTTCAGGCTCACATGGCAGGTTGGAAAATTAAATTTATCATCTGGAAGCTGATTGGAACATCCAAAGACGCAGCACGAACATGATACGAGAAGCTAGCTGTAGCAGCGGCGCCGGTAGCAGGACACCTGCTCTGTTTATCCTTTAGCCTCCAACAAACGTTGCCGACGTGTAAGTCACATGATCAGTGAAGAAAGCTGAGATAGGTCTGACAGACTGTGAAGCTGGAAACAGTGACATCCACTCAAAAGACTCCAATTCAAAAGTTTTATTTTTGGGAGGTGTAAGTATCTGTCAGTGGCTGAGGGGACTCAAATACGATTGCAAGCTTAAGGGTCTGCCCTCGTAGCCACAATGGTCCTCCTAAAAAGGCAGGGTGAGCAGAGTTGAGGCCACACTAAAAAGTCAAGTAGTTAATAAGTTTATTAAACTCCAGACGCTTCAAATATATGTCCCCGTGGAGTCCTCTGGTGTGCAACACGGCGTTTTAGGTGCTTCATCGTCTCTCTCCCTCGCTGCGCAGCCGCACTCTCAACCCGCCTGCGGAGAAGAACAGATGCGGCAGTCCACCGTTCGAAGAGCTTCCTCGCTCCCCCCACCTGGCCCCGCAGCCAGCCTCCAGTTCTAGGTCCGAATTAGTCTTACTCACGCTTTTCCCGGGCCACGTAAGGTTTCCGGCGGCCCAGGGCTGAGTAGTCAGGCCAACAACCTCAGAACTGCTGCGGTTTCCCGATCCTGCCTCCGCTCCTGGCGAGTCCGGCTCTGTTCCTCTGCCGTTCCTGTCTGCCTCAGCTGTGGCTTCACTTAAATAATGTCCAGGTGCACACAGCTGTTCCTGCTCATCAATTAGCTGAGGGATGGATGGGCCTCAGTAGGGATTGGTGGCAGCACACAATTTAAAATACACAACAATACAATCTAAAATGAGCATGCACTGTAACAAATCAAAATAAAACTAATCTTTGGCCCAATCACATATCAGACCAGGGGAATCACCAAACTGTTGTGGAGCAGCCTCGCCAATGAGCCCAATGGCCCCATTTATACGTTCTGCTGCTGATTGGGCCAAACCACCTTCCACCCAACAGAGGTGCTTCCCATACAACAAACTACATTCAAAAACATTTTAAAAACAACTCCCTAATGAATTTTATCAAATATATAAAAAAAAATACCTACCCACAGATAGTATAAATTTAAATAACTCACGTGCCTTTGGCCCCACCCATCTTATTCATGGCCTCTCCTGGAATTTTTAAAAAGTGTTCAGGCCCTTCAGGAAACATTTGCCTGATAACCCAGGAAGAGGACACCATCCAGGTGAGCTGAAGGCCATAACCATACCCCATCTGCACATTTAATCATCATTTCTTTTCCTCCACAAAACAAATGACATCAGAAAATATTAATAAACATTTGCACGTTTCCATGAATATTTACTATAAAAAAAATATGTGAATAAAGTGCAAATGTGCCACAAAACCCAAAAGTGCCACCATTGTTTAATTTCTTTTATTACTTAAAACACTTTAGGTAACAGGTAACTGCTTCGTTACACAGACTGACACTAAAATCAAATGCTAAAATTATCCTCCATTCTGGTAATTTGTGTTGAGTTAAAATAACAGTATATTCAGTTTTTTTATTGTTTTAAACTGCAGTAAAAAAGGCAACGTTGGCGTGTAACACTGTACTGTGGAGGAAGCGTCTGCCTTTACCAGCCTGTTGTTCTCTGAGATGATAAAAATAGTTAGTTCACTCATTCATTACATCTTAATAATGCTTCCTTCCTATTATAAACACAACACCAGAGTCCTGCGCTCTCCGTATCACCTTTCAAGGAATTAGGCCTCCAGAAAATGACTTAACAAGATTAGCTAGCCATCCAATTTAGCAAAAGCTCCGTAATTGCTTAATGAAGATATTGAATATGCGAAGCACCTTGTGTTCCATGAGCTACAACTTAATAACTGTCTGCAGTGTAAATGAGAGCCATCCTTTCTGCCGATAACTCCGTTCTGCAGAGAGAAAAGTGCTTCTTTTATGCACAAAAATAATTAGAAGAACTATTGTTAAACAAATGGATAATATATTTTAATTTTTAATAGTGACAGAAAAGATAAAAATATCATGATGAGGTTTTATTGTTGGGGGAAAATCTGTCTTTTCTATTGGACTTCTTGCTGATGGATTTAACGTTTAGAAATGGTTGATTTAAACCTACAGATGTTAACGTACGTGTAACCTAAACAACAGGCGGTGTGTGTGTGTGTGTGTGTGTGTCGGCTGAAAGTAAAGTTGTTAGAGGAGGAAAATAAATGTTCTGCAAAGTAAAACTGAAATTCTAAAGAAACCAGAAGAAGTTTCCTGCAGGAGATGAACTTGGTTGGAGTTTAGCGTTGATCTGCTGAGCATCAACAGCAAAGGTCATAGAAATACATGAAGAAATCAGCAGATGAATGAATAACAGAAGAAAAGAGGAAGTTTGGACTTGTAGATGTTGTAACGCTACAAAAACACGTTACTTCTCAGTGACAAAATGATGAAAGACTGGAGATCATCAAACTTGATGAAGCTTAATTTACATTTATAAACATACATATCTTATTACTACTATTATCTTACTCTTATTTACTATAAATACAACCATCCCAAACAGAAAACTTCAGTACATTTACTGATGTTATAAAGATCATTTTCTGAGAGTCAGAAAGTAAAAAAAATAAAACCAGATAAGCCTTTAAATTTGCTGTTTGGAGGATTTTATTGAAGGGATGAAAATATACAGTTTGGATGGATTTTACGTTCCAAAAGGAGACATAAAGTTATAAGATATATATGATTAGAAGAGTAAAAGCTTTTTATCATAAAACTATCAGCATGAAACTATAGATGAAACTAAAAAAGTGAAAATCTCATTCATCAGACTCTGAAGATCTCAGACATTTAGAAGGAATCTCTGTATGCGCTGGATGAGATCAAAAGTCAAAATGGATGCTGGTTGGTAAAAATTCCTGTCCTCATTTTTTCAGATGGTGTGCTTTCATAGAGTCATAACTTTTCATTGGTAGTATACCATCCTGCTGAAGGGATTATCTACATTATAACTGACTTAAAATTCTGAATTAAAGATCATAAATGATTCATAAAAGGTGTCTGATGTTGAAAATGTTTATTTGCTGTCTGATGCATCAGTCTGTAACTTCTGATTTCACAACGTTATTGTGAGTTTTAATGTGACTGCAGTATCTGGGATGAAATCACCGGAGATGAACGAGGTGTGTGTGAA
Organism: Telmatherina bonti; assembly: GCF_933228915.1. Taxonomy (NCBI): domain Eukaryota; kingdom Metazoa; phylum Chordata; class Actinopteri; order Atheriniformes; family Telmatherinidae; genus Telmatherina; species Telmatherina bonti. The sequence goes on from NC_136618.1 coordinate 32,059,137, forward strand.
ACACATGAAAGAGGAGACGCTCCGTGTTGCCGGGACACAAAGAGATGACCTTGCTTGAAAGCACAAAGAGCCACACTTGGTAATATTCCACAAAACCAAGTGGTTCATGCTTTTCTGGCAACATGATGAAACGTCTCTGAAACCTTGTGCAACACTTGAATGTCACTTATCCTGTTGAGATAAAAACTGGGAGGTACTGGAGTGTGATGTGAGGTCTTCCCACAGTTCTTTTCTGCATTTAGGCTCTTCTTGTTCCTGCAGCTGGAGGAAAAAATGACAAAAAGAAAACAGAAAGGAAGGAAACAGGCAACCAGAGGTGGATAAATGACTCAAAATCAAACACAAAAATCACAAAAAATCAGATTTATCTCATGTTGTTTAAATAAAATCATAGATTTAATACAGTAAGACTTAAATCTAACTAAAATCTTTCCAAGCACATGTGACCATTAGCTTGTTAAACGTTGGAACTAGCTGTGTTTTTATGACATTTTTTTCTCAAGATAAAAGAGAAAATTGTGAAGTTTTGACAAACAACAACGATTTGTAGGTTTTTCCATTGAACAGTGTTTAGAGCATTAGCTGCCGTCCGGCTCAGGCAAGCTAGCCACGTAGCCTTATTTCTGGGTTTTCTATGAGCTCTGAAAGACTTGCCACAGCTTTTCAAAACCATTTTTTTTACTCGTTACTTTTTCTACCTTTTGGTAAAACTCTTCATTTAGCTGTTTTTTACTCCATATGGAAGGGGTCACATGACTCTCTCATCAGGCTTGGGAAGCCTAAATGCTGGAAAAGTGTTTCCATTACACTTTTGCGGTATACTTCTGTATCGAAGAGTCTGAAAAACTGTATCATGAAAGCATAAAAACCTTTTAGCAATATTCAAGATTTTTTTAAATGTTCCATTCACCATTTTTTACTACGATATTTAGGTTATTTAGATGGAGATGCAGCTAAGGGGGTGGGGGGGAGGAGGGGGTAAGGGGGCACGAGGCCCTGAAAAGCCAAAGAGCTCCCCTGTAAACAGTCATTTTGAGCCGTTTCTAGCTGAATCTGCAGGCAGGATCAGAAGCAGGTGACTGGTGGGAAAAAGGTTCTGCTGAAAGCCCGGTTCTGGTCAACATGAAAACCTTCAGGAATCAGGTGGTTTTCTGAGATCAGGCGCTTTGCTAATAATCCTATAGAAAAACAGTAAAACCAGTGCGGTTTCCAACCAAACCAGAATGGAGTTTTTAATGGACTGGGAGGAGATTTCCTCTGCAGTTGGCAGGAATGTGTGTCTGGTGGTTTCACGCCCAGATCTCCAGACTCGGGGGTTCTTCCTAATTGCAGGTCAGAGTGAATCTGTAGCGTCAGCTGCCATAAGCCTTAATTAATTCTGCTCTGACTAGAAGCTACAACATCTTCCCATCTGCTTGTCTTTAACCTGCAGAGACCGGGACAGACGGGAGGAAGACGAGTGGATTACACCACCATCACTGCTGATGTAAAACTAAACCAGCAGGACCTGGTCCTGATGGAGGTCTTCCTTCCTGGTTCTGGTCCTGATGGAGGTTTTCCTTCCTGGTTCTGGTCCTGATGGAGGTCCTTCTTCCTGGTTCTGGTCCTGATGGAGGTCTTCCTTCCTGGTTCTGGTCCTGATGGAGGTTTTCCTTCCTGGTTCTGGTCCTGATGGAGGTCTTCCTTCCTGGTTCTGGTCCTGATGGAGGTTTTCCTTCCTGGTTCTGGTCCTGATGGAGGTCCTTCTTCCTGGTTCTGGTCCTGATGGAGGTTTTCCTTCCTGGTTCTGGTCCTGATGGAGGTTTTCCTTCCTGGTTCTGGTCCTGATGGAGGTTTTCCTTCCGGGTTCTGGTCCTGATGGAGGTCTTCCTTCCTGGTTCTGGTTCTGATGGAGGTTTTCCTTCCTGGTCTTGGTTCTGAAGGAGGTTTTCCTTCCTGGTTCTGGTCCTGATGGAGGTTTTCCTTCCTGGTTCTGGTCCTGATGGAGGTCTTCCTTCCTGGTTCTGGTCCTGATGGAGGTCTTCCTTCCTGGTTCTGGTCCTGATGGAGGTTTTCCTTCCTGGTTCTGGTCCTGATGGAGGTCCTTCTTCCTGGTTCTGGTCCTGATGGAGGTTTTCCTTCCTGGTTCTGGTCCTGATGGAGGTTTTCCTTCCTGGTTCTGGTCCTGATGGAGGTTTTCCTTCCTGGTTCTGGTCCTGATGGAGGTCTTCCTTCCTGGTTCTGGTCCTGATGGAGGTTTTCCTTCCTGGTTCTGGTCCTGATGGAGGTCCTTCTTCCTGGTTCTGGTCCTGATGGAGGTTTTCCTTCCTGGTTCTGGTCCTGATGGAGGTTTTCCTTCCTGGTTCTGGTCCTGATGGAGGTTTTCCTTCCGGGTTCTGGTCCTGATGGAGGTCTTCCTTCCTGGTTCTGGTTCTGATGGAGGTTTTCCTTCCTGGTCTTGGTTCTGAAGGAGGTTTTCCTTCCTGGTTCTGGTCCTGATGGAGGTTTTCCTTCCTGGTTCTGGTCCTGATGGAGGTCTTCCTTCCTGGTTCTGGTCCTGATGGAGGTTTTCCTTCCTGGTTCTGGTCCTGATGGAGGTCTTCCTTCCTGGTTCTGGTCCTGATGGAGGTTTTCCTTCCTGGTTCTGGTCCTGATGGAGGTTTTCCTTCCTGGTTCTGGTCCTGATGGAGGTCCTTCTTCCTGGTTCTGGTCCTGATGGAGGTCTTCCTTCCTGGTTCTGGTCCTGATGGAGGTTTTCCTTCCTGGTTCTGGTCCTGATGGAGGTCCTTCTTCCTGGTTCTGGTCCTGATGGAGGTTTTCCTTCCTGGTTCTGGTCCTGATGGAGGTTTTCCTTCCTGGTTCTGGTCCTGATGGAGGTTTTCCTTCCTGGTTCTGGTCCTGATGGAGGTCCTTCTTCCTGGTTCTGGTCCTGATGGAGGTTTTCCTTCCTGGTTCTGGTCCTGATGGAGGTCCTTCTTCCTGGTTCTGGTTCTGATGGAGGTTTTCCTTCCTGGTTCTGGTTCTGATGGAGGTCCTTCTTCCTGGTTCTGGTCCTGATGGAGGTTTTCCTTCCTGGTTCTGGTCCTGATGGAGGTCCTTCTTCCTGGTTCTGGTTCTGATGGAGGTTTTCCTTCCTGGTCTTGGTTCTGAAGGAGGTTTTATGTTCTTGTCCTGGTTCTGAAGGAGGTTTTATTTCCTGGTTCTGGTTCTGATGGATCTTTTACCTCCTGGTTCTGGTTTTGAAGGAGATTTCCTCTCTGGTTCTGGTTCTGAAAGGAGGTTTTACCTCGTGGTCCTGGTTCTGGTGGAGGTCATTAATTTATTGTCTGGTCATTCTGAACTGGTCTGCTGTGGATCGTGTACTGGACCGGTTTTAACTGGACTCGGATGTAACAGTTCCTTTGTAGTGAACGTTGAGGTGATAACTGGGGCGGAAACGATCCCAGTAAGGAACTGGGACAGTAACTGGGTCAGACTCTGGCTGTGCTCCGTCTCCCTGGTGTGGATCTGATGTACGACGACGTCTGTGAGGGAAATTCCCCAGAAGAGTCCAGATCCTCTAGTTCTCTGTGAATCAGCAGCTCATCATCTTCCCCAGCAAACTGGGACACGGACGCCCATTTATCAGCCTCACCTACACACACTCCTCTGGTTTATTACGGAGACACCAGTGTGTGTGTGTGTCTGTGTGTGTGTGTGCCTCGTCTCTGAAACATTATACAGGTGTTTACAGCGCTGAGTTCAGCTGAATGGAAACGTCATGAGTGTTTACTGTCAGAGCCCACGCTGACCTCAGCTTGTCTCGCTGACCGCCGTCATCACCACGGAGGGAAGAGGAGGAGCGGCTAGAAAGACCAGCTCCACTCGACACATTGACTCACCAGGGATAATGTCAGGTGTGTGTGTGTGAAAGTGACACATTTCTGACCAGATCGCTGTCAGCTGACTGGATCCACGGCGAAGGAAACGCCACACAGAGCCGTGATGCGGTCCAGGTTTGTTTTGAAGGGGGGTTTATGGGAGAAAAGACTTTCTGATGCTTGGACCAACGTACACCCAGCTCTGAACACATAAGGTTCATTTGAAGATGACTCAAACGTTTTCATCCGTATGTACAAGGAAAACTGAACGGGAGATTTGCTTGTTTGAGAAGTACAGTGTCATTTTTAGAGACAGTAACTTTGTTCCTAAATCTAAGTTGCTGTTAGTTTTAGTTATATCTGTTATCACCCTGACAATAATTATGAGACGTGTTAGAAGCTAATTAAAAACGCTATTTTACTTCTCTCATTAGTGTCAGTAAACCACAGCTGAGTTCAGTTTCCTCACTCTGATAGTAAAGTGTAAAACTACGAAGATTTTTTGCCTCTCACTCAGACAGAGTAACTAACAAAGCAGAAATCTCCATGAAAGAATCTGTGGTTTTGTAATATGACAGAAGTTTGGAGAGTTTAAGCTCATCCAGATGGAGGATTTGTCTCCACAGCACTGAGGAGGCTCACCTGACACCAAGCAGCTACCAGTCAAGGGGAAATCTGTCCTGTTTTGTTTGCATCTATCAGATTTCCTTTAAGTAGATGCACCCTGAACAAGTCTAAATTATTTTAATCCGGAGCGTATACTTGACCTTAACATGTGTCCACAGCTGACTCCTTGCATCCGGAACGGACTCGACGCACCGTTGCTGTTTGCAGAAACCACAGCTGGTCGAAAGCAAACATAGCTAGTTAGCAGACGATGACTCAGCTCGTGTTTTCTGCTTTATATAAATGCTGGAGGAAACAGACACCACCAAATCCCTCCTTCTGCATTTGAATCCATAGATTTATGTGACTTAATCTATTTTTAAACAAAATTTTACTGAATTCATCCATGATTTAACTAAGTTTGCTAACTGAAAGTTTTAGCCCTGAAACTAAATGTTCTGATGATGTTTTCCTGGCATTGATGACGAGACGTTACCATGGTGCTACATTTGACTTTTTTATGTGAAATGTTGAAATTATTTTTTATTTTGGCGGTACCGTTGCTGGAATATGTGTTTGAAATGGGAAGATGCTAATGTGCATTATTTGCTTTAATGCGATACACAACTTCATTGTTAGATGAGAGTAATACTTACACAATGTCCCTTTAAGAAGAGGAGAAAAAAGTAGGTCTGGGTTCGCCGCCCACTTCCATAAATGTACACACAGCAAGTAAAAGGAAAACCAGCATACCCACATGCTAACTTTTCTTTTAGCAATATTTTTATTAGGCTGGTCTAATGTTGAACAATACAGATGCACTGATATGTGTCTCAAGTAAATTCATATAAGATATTTAAAAGAAAAAGGAAACAATAACAAAAATAAATAAATTTAGGATAAAACACAGCATGTCACACATTGTGCTGATTTGTGCCCACGGTAGTCCAGTAGCGTTGTGTCCAGATTTCCTTGAATGCCTCTATCTGTCCTTAAGTCATAAATATATATATATATATATATATATATATATATATATATATATATATATATATATATATATATATATATATATATATATATATACACCAGACTTTTCATCAGAAGATGCTCTAAGGTCTGTTTTTCTGCATGAGAACAGGATCATCCTTCTGGCCTGCAGAAGTCCAACGTCTAACAGAACAGACTGTTTTGTATTAAAAACAAAGTTTTTATTCCACCTGCTGGTCATACTTACACCTTCATTCACACTCCCACCAGTCACACCAGTCCCCCATGTCCTATAAACAGCAACTCATTTTACATGGTGAGGAAAATACTTGGTTGGAACCTACCTGTCAGAAAGAATTACCCAAACCCTCAGAGCAGAGACTAATCACGATGCTGTCCAGATGGATGGTTGCTCCAGCAGGTGGTGACCAACTCTGGCCGACAAGCACCAGTTTCATAATAAAGAGCATAAAGTACCAGAAATGATGCATAGCTAAGTAAGTCTGCAGCCTATCGTGGAGCTGGGAGGTGGGATCCAAGACAGGTCATTAGTCCATCACAGATTGCATTTCCATCAACCTGAGAACATTGCAATAAAAACTGGTAATGGAAACACATACATTTAAAAAAAACCTCTCAAATATCACTGGAGGGTTTTACACTCATGAAGTGGTTTTTCAGACGTGTCTATTAGACATTTAACGCAAAAGTGTGGAAACACTTTGCATTTACTAGTCACCAGACGTGAAGTAGGGGATCACATGACCCGTTCATCAGGTAAAGCAGATGGGTCATAGACCATGTATGAAAGATGGACGGAGCCTTCCGCAGTGAAAACTGAAGCCGATGTGGAAGTGCATGAAACTGCAGTTCCCCCTTCATCCACTAGGGGCTGCGAAACAGAGCGAATCCCCATAGACTCCCATGTTAAAAAGACCAACTTCACAGCAGAAATAAACATGTTTACAGCCTGGTACAAAAACCCGTTTTAGGTTTAATAGGTCAGGTTTACCTTCATGACAACTGTAGGGAGGAGTGAATTTTTTTCTAAGTCGCCGGTTTAAAAGTAATTTAATCTCGAAATTTGGCATATTTTTGATTGACAGGTACCCGATCTCCTGCTTCAAGTCAGAAGAACGTAGAACAACCGCGGTTTTTAGCCAGTTAACAACATGACTTAGCTTTAGCCCGCTTACCTCCGTTAGCTGGTTATCTCCTGTTATCTCTGGGTTAGCTCGGTTAGCTCTTAGCTACAGTTAGTTCAGAGTTTGCTCGATGTCAGTCATCCACCATGAGGCTCACAGCCTCCCTCTTAGCTCCACCTCTTTGCCCATATTTGTATTTCCCAGGCGAGACGACACGCATGCCCCTGCCAAGATGGTGATGGTAGGAACCGCCCACCGAGCTTCAATTCAGCTCTTCAGAAAACTACGGGTGACGTCACGGAGGCTCCGCCCATCTTTTTATATGCAGTCTGTTGTATGGATGGAGAAGATGGAAATATTTTTTACAAGTAAAGTGAAAAATAAAACTTCCATCCTTGACAGAAAACAACAACAAAATGTAGTTTTACAAGGAATCTGAAGTTATGGAAAATCCTCCTCAGCAAGTGGAACACTAAAACACTACGCGGATACGTGGCATTAAGCACAATTACATCGTAAACGCGATTCAATGGAAACGCCTGCAAATTACAACTGTAGTTGGTCTAACTTTTTAAAATTAAATAAGTAATTAAAATAAAATCAAAATTGTATTTACATGGCACTTTTCTTACAGAGAGCAGCGCAATACATGACAAAAATAAAAACTAAATAACAGTAAAACAAAATGAAAAAGAAGCCTTCACATACAAAAACATTTAACTCATCACAGTTCCAGTCATTTTCTTTCACACACTTTCATAAAGAAAAATCACATGAAACACTCCTATCTACTAACCCAGTCCCTCATCCCAACCCCCACAGGCAAACCACAGTCCCCAGTATATGTCTCAATGCAGCTACCATGTAGCCTGTCCACAACTGGACACCCACCACTACGGGACCCACCCGGTCCACAGCAGGCTGGGACAAGGCGATGGAAACACAGCTACAGAGAGACGAACAGGAAAAGTCCAGTTTCTGCCTCTCTGAGAGACCGACGCAGGTAAGGCTGAAAGGCGACCTCAAAAACCGCTGACCGCACCAGCAGACGTGGAGGTTAAATTTAGTTCATTGTTGTTAAGAAATAAAGATAAATTTATGCTTTAAATAATGAAGCAATTCAGAAATTCTGAGTTTTGAATTTATTTTAAACTTACATGGAACAAAAGGGCAAAAACAGCTCAGATGATTTAAATAAATATTCAAATAAAATTAAAAAGTCCTTTTCGTTGTCAAATTTATTCATACATTCATTCATTTTCCGAACTGCTTATTCCAATTCAGGGTTGTGGGGAAGCTGGAGCCTATCCCAGCTGGCTTTGGGCGTCTGGACAGCTCGCCAGTCCATTGCAGGGCCACACAGAGAGACGAACAACCACACTCACGCTCGCACTCACAGGGACAATTTAGAGTGACCAATTAACCTATCATGCATGTCTTTGGATGGTGGGAGGAAGCTGGAGTACCTGGAGAGAACCCACGCACACACAGGGAGAACATGCAAACTCCACACAGAAAGGCCACTAACCAAACCAGCCAAGGATCGAACCAGTGACCTTCTTGCTGTGAGGCCAGAGTGCTAACCACTGTGCCACCGTGCAGCCCTTGTCAAATTTAAATAACTAAAATATCAAATTAATAATATAAAGGAAAGGGTCACTGATGTACTGTGAAGTATTTTCCTAACTTTTTAAGCCACAATTCTAAATTTTAAAATTAAAAGTTTGTACAATTTAGATTTTTTTTTCTTTAGATAATTTAAGGCTTTTTAAAAAAAATAAAGTTATCTGGCAACCCGCTGAATTTATCAGTTTGGGAAAGGCTGCATTGAGTTTTAGCTGCTGTATCATGGTTGAAAGTAAATTAATGCCCCTCGTGTCAGCATAATCATCATCATCATCATCAGCTCATGTAAGACATCAAACAGCATTAAACATGAAATACACACATTTGTTGTCAGGATGCATTCACACACAAAACAAAGCTGAATTTATTTCAGGTTAAAATCCAGAACGAAGCTTCTAAACAGACAATACATCTACAGATGTTCCCATACGGACATGTAACGGCATGCTGACAGTTTTATTTGGGTTTTCATTGGTTGGCTGTGTAGCACCAGCTAGCCTCAGCATTAACCCAGCCACATGTTCATCCTGCGAAGAGGTCGGGACACCGGACAACCCCTCATCCCTGGGAAAGTTCTGGGAACTAGCTTACCTCACAAGTTGCGGCTCCACGAGGATCCCGGACAAGACCCCAGTAAGTCTGAGTGACCATTAGCTAAAGCTAAAAGCAACAAAGGTCATGGTGGAGGAAAAATGACTCCACCGTGTGAAGGCGGGGATTCTCAGAGGTGGTTGTTTGGTACTTCTGTTATCTCAGAGCGGCATGTTGGAGAGTAGCACCGCTGAGACGGAGTGGATAACATGCTGAGTTACGGAAGCCTGCAAGGAAAGGAATGTTTTGCACATTTACTGGTTCATTTATAATGTAACTATAATTTTCCATGTCAGTGTTTTTGTTTTAAGTTATTTAACTTTGACACCACATTTCCAGTCACGTCTTTACATCTCAGGAATCTCCGGTCTTCTTAACTGAAATCTAAACAATGTTAACTCAAAATGTGTCTTTTTTATTTTCCAATCCTGCTCAGCTTCTCCAAATTCCTGCTTGTATAATAACTAAGAAATTATCTATCAATAGAGTCACAAACTGCAAAAATGAAAGAAAAACATTTGTTTAGAAATGCCAGAGGATTGCTAGTATTAACAGATTTTGTCCTGATTATTATTGTATTTAGTCAAGACACAACAATAAAATGTTATTTGAGTTGGGAAATGAGTCCTCTGCCTCCATCTGCTCTCAAGTTGTCGGTGTTATCAGACTTCCAGCACCCTAATGCCTGTTTAAGCGCCTCAATATGGACCTTTCCTGTCGACCAGTTTTTCTTCAGACTGCTGATTAAAATAAATGTTTTCTACCTGCGTGTGTGAGATCTCTTTCTGGCTGGTCGTCTTTGCAACAACCACACAATGTTCATGTTTCAGTCCTCACTGCTTTCCAGCCTCTTTCCCAACCATTGTTCTTCTCCTTCACCGTGTTTATTCATTTATTCATTCATTATCCTAACCACTTCATCTGATGAAGAGTCGCGGGAAGCTGGAGCCTTTCCCAGCAGTCTTTTGGGCGAAAGGCGGGGTACACCCTGGACAGCTTACCAGTTGATTTCCTGTTAATAAACAACAATGTCCATCACTGAAAAGCTGTTAATCTCAGAATATAAATCCACTGCAACAGATCAGATTATTCCTTTTTATTTATTTAGTGAACATATTTCCTTCTTAAAAACATCTTTTGCTGCTCTGAACCAGTTAGTATTTATATTCTACAACCTTCTTTAAAGGTGGAGTATGTAAGATTTTCAATATTTAGAAAAAAAAATTAACTAAAAAATAACAATAACATAGTGATAACAAAACAAAAAATAACAATCATAGTGAAATAGTTTTTTTTTAACATGTAGGTTCCAGTCTGTCCATATTTGATGTGTTATTAAATTACAAGTGTGATTCATGACAAAGACTCTTCTTAAATGTTTGCCTAAAAAAAAAGTGCTTTCTGTCATTTGTCATTACTTAAATTTGTAATTCAATAACGCATCAAATATGGACAGACTGGAACCTACATGTTCAAAAAACTTTCTAATTATGATTGTAGTTATTTTATTAGTTAATTTATTTTGAAAATATTGACAATCTTACATACTCCACCTTTAAGTGACCGAAGGTTTAAATACATCAAACATTTCACACACGTTTCATCTCTGTTTAATCTGTGACATTAAAACCAACGACAAGGTGCAACACGGACGTTAAACAGCAAAATGAAACAAGAAGCGTATGGTGAGGTATATATGATAGAAGCATGTCAGCATGAACTACATCAGCAGCATCATCATCATCATCATCCCCTCTGTCACCGTCAATGCATGTGATCAATATGCAGAAACAAAGATTCAGACTTCAGGTTTTCTTGTACTTCGGTCCAGATTTCAGGAGCAGAAAAACTGAACACTAATTTGTTGAGTTTTAACTCTGGATGGAAAATCTACAATTATTATTTTCTATATTTTAAATGCCAATAATGTTTTTTAAATAATCAATTACACCTCACATCTATACATCACAGCATAAATCAGCAGTTTATTAAATCACAGTAAAATAACAGTATTTCTAGCGTCAGTAAGTATATTTTAGGAAAATTATGACAAATCCGAAAATGTATTTTTAAAGCTTTTTCATGTAAAAGAAAATTATTTTTCAACGGATATTTTATACATTTGAACATTTACAAGTTTTCTATGTAATTTAACATCAGACCAGATAATTTATTGTCTATTTCTGTCATCTTATTGGTGTTTCCTCACATCTAAATCATCCAGCTGTGAAACTATACGGCTGTAGCTCAGGAGGAGCAGCAGTCGTCTTTCAACTTGAATATTGGGGAATTGATTCCCGGCTTCCCCTGACTTCATGCCAAAGTGTCCCTGGGCAAGACACTGAACCCTAAGTTGGCCCCAACGTGCCTATTGGGGTATATATATGTACGTCGCTTTGGATAAAAAGCTGAATGACTATAGAATAATACAAACATGTTGGTTTTTACAGCGGACGGTACAGACAGGGACGTAGGGAGTACGTTTTTACTACAACACATACGAACGACATGCATCTTTCCTTTGTTCCTTAAAGAGCTGTAATGTTGTGCAGCTCTTCCTCCTCCTCCTCCTCCTCTCTGCCGGCTGCATGGAGGAGCTGTACATGACAACATTTAGTTTTTTATTGCTTCTTTTTAAACAACGCATGTTGTATCAGTAGTTAACGTTGTGTTCCCGGGTCTTCTCCTGGACCGCCTGCAGGTGCAGCGTGAACACTCGGGGTGAGTCTGATGGAGCCTGGTCTGGTTTTGTAGTAAACTGTCAGGCTGGTGCTGACACCAGAAACAGATGCAGCTTTTTCTCTAACTGCAGCGTTTCTACGTCTCTTAAATGTTCCTGCTGGATTCTTCAGCCTCTTCGTGCTTTTAATGAAAACAGAATTCATTCAACTGTCTTCAAATTTTTTGCCTGGAAACCATGAAAAACTGAAAAGGATGCACCTTCTGTTGCATCTTTATCCTTCCCCCTTTAGGTGACATGTAGAGATACTTCTTTTTTTTCACCACCCACCCATCCTTCCTCATGTCATCTTTTCCTCATTTATAAGGCGGTAAAACTGGCTGCAGGGCCGAAGCTCCAGTTCGGTTCTGTAAACTTGTCATAAATGTTACATGTCTGGATGTCAAACCTTGGATGAGCTGGCTTGAACCTTGAATTTCCCATCGGGAATGAATAAAGTATCTCTGATTTGATCTGATTTGATGATAATAGAGGGGGGGGGCGTGTCAGCGGCCACCAGGGTGTGCTGGGAGCAGTTTAGACCGATCATCTCCATTGACCAGATCTGGAGAAACATCTTAGAAACATCAAACTAGAATCTATCAGGAGGCGAACCCAAAGGTTGTGTGTTGCAGAAAGAGGGAGCACTCGAACCTAAAAAACTAAAACAAAAAAACTGATGTAAATAATCTGGAGCGTAGATTTTAGTAGAGGTTTAGTAGATTATTTTCAACTAGAAGTTTTGACCATAAAACAGGAAAGATGAGACAAACTTTGCTTTTAAATGTACTTTGTTTGGGTGTTCGCGCAAGTCGAATGTCTTCTGGTCACATCTGGTTACATTTTACAGTTCGTCTCAACTGTGTGTCTTTCTTTGTAAGGCCTCGGTGTTCTTCTGAATGACGCGTTTTTAAACACCATGCTGGCATTTCCCTTTTCCAGCAGGTCACCTCGCAGTTTCCAGACCAGGTCTCTGTGATGTTTGTATGTTCTCCTGTACATGTGTGGTTTCACCTCGAGTACCCGTGCTCCTGTGTTGCTATGGCGATGGACAGGTGATATGGATGCTTCTTTACTATAAAATGTCAAGTTTGGTTGTCTGTCTGTCAGAACGTGCTTCATCTGTGAACGCTCGCTAACTTCTAACTACACTTCAAGAACATTTTATCTTCCATATCAAGGATTTATTACAGTCAATTAACTCCGGAAAAATGAACCTATTAAAGCATTTGACGTTTGTCAGTCCTCAGTTTCCTGGTGCGCTGATGCACATGCTACTAGCTTAGCAACATTGATGCTATGTTAGGTGGTTTTAGTGAGTCTGTTTTAAGGAATAGAGATTATCAACCAGTTTAGTGACTTTTCTGATGAGTAAGGTGAAAGCAGGTATCCTTACTCTCCATGAGCTGCTGCGTGAGCTCCTCCCCGTCCAGAAGAACACCAGAAGCTTGGTCCATCCAGCTTCCAGCTGCAGGACCAGACTGAAGCCACAACACGCTGTTTACTGTCACATGTTCATGTCTGCTGATGAAGAGTGTGGATGAAACATTTTTAAGGTAATAAATACTACAACATGTTGGAACTGGAGCTGTTAAAGTATTTAAAATGACACTTTCACTGGTCAGGACCATTTTCCATTTCTTTCTTACTGGTTTCAATTAAATGCATTTTCCAGTCAATAATAGATCCTGAGTTTGAATTATTAATCGTATGTATTCATCAACTAAAATCCATTTAAATATTTAAAAACTTGAAAATATTTTTGTGCAATTAATCAAGGTTCATTGATTACAGCTCTTGTAATTAATTAGATACATATTGTATCCCTAATGTGTATGCTGTATGTCTGTAGGCTGGGTGGCTTCTTGGTTTCGAGTGGTTCTCTTCTCACATTATTCCAGTTCATTTGATTTAATTAAATATATCATGAGTAAGAAATCCTTGTCGTATTCCAGTCCCCCCACCTCTCTGTGTGAACAGCCCAGAGCAGAGTAGTTGGAGTGGAGCTTGGAGATAAAAGAGGAGTGGAGAGTGGATGGAGAGGGCTGTCCGCTGAGGATCGGACTCCCCCATTCAATCTGTGCAATCTCCACAACAGCGAGAAATAGATTGCTTTTTAAATAGATTGCTTAGCTCTGTGTCTTGGAGCCACTGATGTGGATACATTTCATAGTGGCTTTTGTTTAAATGACTGCCAGCGTATTTGATAGCAGCGCTACTCACCCTGCTGTTATTAAAGCTACAGTACTGTTAGCATTGCCATCATCCTCAATTTGGACTTAAAAAACAAATGAAAAAAGGAGCAAAGAGGACATATTACAGATGTCTCATCAGCAGCATTTCTGCTATGGTTGGGAGAAATGTTCCTACAGTTAAGAGGAAATTTATTAAGCTTTAGTTTTGTGGCTCTGCTTTGTTGGTGTCAGGTTGATGCCAGAAGTTGAACAAAAGGATGAAAGACGTAGAAAGAAAAACTAGAATGTTGTTGTGCTTTTCCATGAGGAAGAGTGGAAATGCAGCAGATTTCCGCTTTTCCATGAGGAAGAGTGGAAATGCAGCAGATTTCCAATTGATTAATACCACAGACGGCTTGTTGGCGGAAAGTGCATTGGGTGGGAGGGGGTATGGGTGAGGAGGGGGAGGGTTGGGGGGAGCTTGGTCTCTGCTGGGATGCAGGGACAGCCTCGGTTCCTGCACTCCACCCCCGCCAAACACAAGGAAACCGACTTTTCTAATTATTTTGTTTTAAATCTGACACTTTAACCCTTAAAACTCCGTTTTTTGTCTTCTACCACCAGCAGTGTGTGAGTAACGGCAGTGTGTAACTCTGTGGGGTAAACTGGGATGGATCGCTGACCATTTTGATGATCTACGGAAGTTTTCCAGACATTTCCATCCCGTCCAGGAAGGTTACAATCTAGCCACAAGATGTTGCATTTATTCCGAGACTATGTGGTAAATCCATGATAACATTATCTATCACATTTTCACCATAGGATGACGATCACAACGTTGCTAAGATGCCTCTATTTTGAGCCAGTTCTAGTCAAACTGTCCACTAATCAGGAAAGAAACTGATGGTTATACCCAATCAGGAGCAGCCAAAGATCAATAAGTGAGCAGATAGTTCTCTGTGTGTTTTAAAAGAAGACAAATAAAACTGAAATAAATCCAAAAAGACGTTTGTGATGCACGGTGATGTGAGGACAGTGGTGTTCAGTGTTGGGTCACATCTTGTATCACAGACAGAGAATTCCTGGCAGGTTTGGACACATGCTCTTCTTAAACCCATAGAAGTACATGTGGTGTGCCTCAGGGATTGGTTCTGGGCCCGGTTCTTTTCCATCTGTGTACGATCCCTCTTGGTGGCGTCGTCAGGAGACATAGAATCGACTCTATGCTGATGACACACAGCGTTATATGTCCATGTGTCCTGATGAGACCAGACCAGTGGGTGCTGGTGCATCCTGCATCTCAAACCCTGGATGGCAGGGAACTTTTAGTTTCATCCTACATGTTAAAAATACCACAAAATTGATTGTTATTGTCTCAAAATGTGGCTAGTCTCTCAGGACAACACAGAGATGCTTTTATCACTGTAAGTCCTGCTTTCTGCTCCGCAGCTCTTTAATTATAACAAAATTCTGCTGCATGTGTCCTGATGTAGCTCTTTTACTGGTTTATAAATGTCTTAATGGTTTTGGGCCTTCTTATCTTTCAGATCTGCTTTTGCTTCATAAACCTTGTAGACCCTGAGATTCTCCGGCGCTGGTCTTCCAATCCTTCCTAAAGTCAGGACATGTACCCATGAGAAGGACTCCTGATAACAGCCCCGCCTCTGGAGCAGCCTGCCAGAGCACCTCGGATCTTCAGAAAACATTTATGTTTTTAAAAGCAGCTCAAAACTCGCCTTTTTATTTAAGTATTTGTTTTCATTTATTCATTTCAACCAAGTTCCTTGAAGACACCTTTTAACCCTTTATAGGGGACTCAATGAAAGGCCTTGAAATGAGACTTTTTAACCTAAAATTGTCCTTCTGGTTTGTACCAAGACCTCCATTCTGTTGTTACTTTTCTTCTAATTGTTTTATGCTGAAAAGAAAACAAAGTGATAAAAATAGACACTTGCCTGATTAAGAGTTAATTTACTGTTTTTCTTTAATATTTTTACTATTAAATTCATAGGGGTGGGAAAATCAAATCGAAAAAATGGGAAATCGGGATTTTTTTTTTTTTTTGCTTCACAATTTTGAAATCGATTTTTTGTTTAAAAATGGATTTTTTCAAACAAATAAAAAAATAATCCATTTTTTAATTTTTGTCATTTTTATTGTTTTTATTGACCTTTTAATTGTCTTCTTTGGCAATATAGCAGCAGAATGATGATCTGGCCACTGTTTTGTTTTTTCCTTATTGAAGTAAAAAAAATGACGAGCAAAAAAATATATTTTATACATTTATTTTGTTTTTAATCTACAAAAATCAGCAATATCAAAGACTTGCGAGAATCGCAATTTAAATCAAATCAGCACCCAAAAAAATCGGAATCGAATTGGGACAAAAGCGTATCGTCACAGCCCAAGTATTTTACTGTATTTTCCGGTGTATCTTCCTCAGAAGGACCCTCTGCACTAGGTAACCGGGCTTCTCTGCTCAGCAATGTATGTATGTGTGATGATTAAGATGTGTGCTGGAAATGGGTGTAGAGTGTGTGTGTGTGTGTGTATACATGTGTGAGTGTGTGGAAAGGGTGGTGTTGATGGATTATTCTTTGTAGGGCTTTAATAATGTGTAAAGCACTTTGTGTTAGATTTTATTGCAGAAAAAGTGCTTTATAAATAAAGTTTGATTTGATTTTGACATTTTCAGAGGTGTCCCACAGGGTGCGTACTCGGGCCACTTCTTTTCACATTTAACAAAACTTGTGAGAGTGTTGACTAAATATGCAACAGTTTGTTTGTTTCAATGCCAAAAATTTTTCTCCTGAAAGCCAGAACAAATATCTTTACAGAGATGAATGGAAGTTCCTTTTCTCTTTGTTTACATATTAGAATAAAAGCGTCCATGTGGATGAAGCACAAGAAGTTCCTGCAGCTGCTGTACTAGTACCGGAGCTCGTAAGGCACTGTGGGGGTTCTACCAAGTCATCTCCACAGATTCCCAGGTTCACATGGACGGCAAGAGTTCATCTCTAAAACATAAATAATGGTGGACATTCTGGAAGTTGTTTTTCTATCAAATTGTTTGGTTCTATGTATTTTATTGTATTTTGTAAATTTAGGAAAGGAAACAAAGCATATGATTTTAAGGATCTACTTTTCTACCATCACATACATCACATACTGAGGAGCAAAAACCAGTGAAATATAAGTTTAGAAGCATGTTTTGTTGTTAATGAAATGTTTGGATGGAGATAATTTTTTCCAGAAAGGTGTGTTTCACCTGAGTTAGTGCTTGGCTTAAAGACATGCTGGATGTCAGCTTTTAATTTCCCAGTAGTTCAGAATGAGACATGGACAGCTTCCGACATTAACGCTGTTTTAAACTCTAAAACGCTGCATTTATATCAGAATTATTGTTGAGAATAATCAGAATATAAAACCAGAATGCTTGGAGTTATATTCAGGATATATTTTCATCATTTAAGGCTGTGCCTCTCCTCACCGTAAATCTTCAGAACCGTCTTACAAAAGGAAAAAAGTGTTTTCATGGAACAGATGGGAGGAAATTGTGCATTTATTGGGGACTATTTTCCCTGCAGTTTGCTGCAACAGGAGCAGTAAATGCAGACTGAAGACAAACAAACTCATCACTGATGGGGTTTTAATCATCTCGGAGCTGAGAGGGAAAACGGTTTCGCTGGTTAGGAGGAGAGATTCATGAAAGAACAGAGAAAACAACAGAAACGATCATAAAATAAATAAATGGATTTTCTTGAACTGCTGTCTTTGCATCTAAATTCATTTAACATCTTTTGATATTTTGACATGAACTTTTGGGCTCAGACATGTTTTTGTCTGCATTTGTTGTTTCAGGTGTTTGTTTTTCCGTCCGTATCGCTGTGCAGCATTACAGCCTCCTTCTGCACAGCAAAGTAAAGATGATGCATAATTAATCGGCACCAAAGCTGAATATTTCCTGTGGCGTATCTGCCAAATGAGCCTGGTCCTATCCTTCCCATCATTACACTCAATTTTCCTTAATAGTGTGTTTAATAAGTAATGAGAGGGCCTGAAATCAGGTCGGACCAATCGCTGCGGAGCCTTCGTCGCCCTGTGAACCCTCCCTGAAAGAAAATCTTCTTTATTTTCGCCACATCCTTGCCGTGTTTGGAATGAAACATGGAAACGAACAGTACTAAAAGGCCAGTTTGGTTACACTGGGAGTGTTTGGGTTCTGAGTCTAATTAATGTGGTTTTAACAGGATTACAAGAGATAAAATGTACGAAGATGCTCGGGGTGTTTGCGGCCCAAATTAAATAGGATGTAATATGCTAATCTGCAGCTTGGTGATAAGAGGATGTAAACAGTAGATCAGTTAACTAATGTGACTAGCAGGATGCAGAAAGCTGCTTCCTCTCTGTCAGGCCTTCATAACACAATAAAATACTCAACTTATTGTTAATAAATGAGCAGATCTCTACCAACCTGCTGGACTGTGTCTTAGTAAGGCTGGTTTTTAGAAAAATCCTGCTAATTCTTTTTTATTGATGCATTTTATTGCAGGATAGAAACATTTTATCCTCTGGCAGGTCGGCTGCAAGGCCTGAAAAAATCTCTGATGTAGAGTCAATTCCTGCCACAAGAAAAGCAATTACAGAAGATATCATAAAACATTATTAAGTTTTTTAGATGGAAAGAAAACATTTTGTTTGTTTTTTGTTTTTTTAAATATAATTGATTGTTGAATATTTCTAAACTTTTAATTTAATCTGATTTAATCTAATTTCATTTAATTTAAATTAAATTAATTTAAATTAAATCTATTTTAAAATTTACTATCAATTTTTGTATTTAATTTTGTCTTTTTAATTTATTTTTGTAATTAAATTATTATAAAATGTACATTTTTATCATACATTTAGAAAACAGTTAATTTCTTCTTATAAAAGATGCTGAAAACGTGAAAAAAAAATTAAATTCTAAGTTTAGACCATAATAATAACAATAATAATAATAAACAAAAATGAAAGAGGCTGAAAGTTTATTTTAGGTTTTAGTTTGTTTTAGAAATGATGATGTGATCAGAACATCGTCTTCTTTTTATGTCAGATGGAAAAATTTAACTTCTCCAGTGTTTAGCTGTGATTTAAACAGGCAGAATAATGGACACGTTTCTGATATCTGGCCCCAACATGCCGATAAATCTGGTTACTATGGAGACGGAACTTTATCGTTCCCTTCAATGTGTCGGAACGAGACTTTCCGTCCTCTCCGGGATTTTAGGAGCAAAATCCAGATTTTTATCTCATTTAGGCGCAAATAATTCAAATGAACATCTGGAGAGATGAAAACTGGTTTATTAATGTGATTATTGATCATAAACATTATTTCATGGTGTTTTTTTTTTCCTCTGAATGAGTGACGTCATCATTTCCATCTACTGGAACAAAAACAGACAAATAAAAACACCTGAGAAATGAATAAGATTCATCTTTCATTTCAAACGTCAGGTTGAGAAATAGTCCAGCTAACTGGGAGCCTTCTGGTCTCCATTAAGACCAGTTAGATGAGTTTTAGTCTCCATTTTAAGGGGATTTCTTGGTGGGATTGATGGGAGAAGATCCTGGAAATTTTTCCTCTTTTTCTGACTGAATTGATTGTAATAAAAACATGATGAGAAATATTTTCCTTCCTTTTTCTTGAAATAATTTTAAAGGATTAAATCAAACTGGTTTCCAGTAGACCAGTAAAACAACAGAATAATAACCTGTAAATACTGTGAAAGAAACATTTTCATCCTTTTAGAAAACATGATGGATGAACGGACATTTCTAGAGGAAAATAAGAAAAGTTTTTCTCTCATTTTATCTAAGAAGCATTTTATCATCGGGTAACATTTCCACATGGGAATGTTATTTTAAACGTGCACACGTGCATATTTCCACTTGCGTGTTGCAACCCTGACAACCTGCCTGGTATTAAAACGAAAAAACTCCACTAGAAAAATGTGCATTTAGTTATTTAAATTAAAATATTACAGTTAATATTTTTACATGTTTTAAACCTATTTGTGGGCCACATTGGCCCTCCAGTGGGCCCATTCTGGCCCCCGGGCCGTATGTTTGACACCCATGTGGTAACGTGTGAAAACAGCCGTCTTTTATGGACCTGAACGATCCGTCTGGTTCCGGGTGTGAAAGCATGTTCATGCGAGAGACGACGTGGGATCATATGATGCAAATCAAAGCTTCATTTCACATCTTTACTTTCAGCAAAAGCATTTATTCATATTTACAGCCACACTTTATTCACAGAGATCAGGCACATGTACAGGAGAAAACATGACATTCACGTGTCTGCAAAGGCTGCGGTGGTTATCTTACAAACACTCCTCCTCCTCCTCATCATCATCATCATCATCATCATCAGCATCATCAGCAGCAGCAGCGTTAGTCCTCAACACAACAGCTCATTGACAGGATGAAGAAAGTAGCGTTAGCTTGTGTTACCCAGCAGAGCCAACGCCAGCAGCTGTTAGCAGTCCGTAGCATTCACATGATGAATCAACAGTTTGGAAACAGGCAGACAGTCCAAATACAGGCTGGCGCACACACACACACACACACACACACACACACACACACACACACACCATGACACTCACATAACACTTGACGAGCCTTTTTACAAGAGTGTGTGTTTCTAACTCAGATGTGTTTTTAGTCACTAAACGTGGCGTTTTTCCTGCATCAGGCATGACTCGCCTCTCCGTCTGCATTCAGTCTGCTCGCACCCCCCAGCAGTCGTCCGGGCCTTGTGATTGGTTCACGCTGCAGCGTGGATGTTGGTGAGCTAAGGGCCCTCCACAAACCCACAGACGCACAAAACACACAGCAAGAGGACGTCCACGACACACCACCGCTAACGTCAGCACACAGATGCAGGGCGGGTTAGTTGGTTGGTTAGTTGGTTAGTTAGTTAGGAGAAGAGCTGGTTGTAGGAATGGGCGTAAACATGCAGTCGTTTTATCAGACTGATGTGAGACGGCGCAGCTGGGATGGTCGCTCGCCACGCTGCCATCATGGGAGGTGACGTGTGAGGACATGGCTCTATGAGTCTGCTTGATCCTATTAGCTGTTTAAATGGATTTTACATGGGTGTTAGGGTTGAGAATGTGCCATCAGACATGGAGAGGGAATCCATATTCATGGCGCATCGCCACGGCAACACGGAAAAAGCCGGTTATAGACCATTTGAGCCGGGGTAATTGTTTATCTAGACACCTCTCTCCTCGATGCATAAATTGAGCTGTCGGCTGCTTGTGGTGGACATTTTGTTTCTTCCACTGTGTGTGTGTGTGTGTGTGTGTGTGTGTGTGTGTGAGGATCGGCGGCAGCAGTATTACATGTAGCGTCAACCTCGCTGTGATAAATGTCATTTGAGCAGCATTTGCATAAAAAAGGGGTGAAAAGGAGGGAAAGTGCGAGGTTCGGGATAAATGGCTGCACTGCGCACATTTACAGATCAAACATTTGCATTATTGATCCATGTGACGCCGAGACTTCTGGACTTTTAATGCAAAAATTACAATTTTGTGTCCGGAACAAACCTGGTGATTACTTTTATTTTATTTCCAGTCTGGTTTGTCCGTCCAGCTGCAAGCATGTTCTGCTTTCTTCATGTTTGCACCGCCAATCAATATGTTTTGATTAGAAACATGGAGAAGTGTGTGTGTGTGTGTGTGTGTGTGTGTGAGGAGGTAAATACTTAACAGGCAAGAATCTGTATAAATAAATAAATAAAAAAGTTTGAGTCGAGGCGGCGAACCTCAAGGATCTGTTTTAGGCCCAGAGATGTTCGCTGTGGATGTTAAACGAATCTGTTTGTGTTCTTTCTATAGAGACAATTTAACATTTTGATTAAATTATTTTTATGTTATTTAAAGGAAGTATTCATGACAAAATCCCAGAAAGGCTGAAAACGCTACGATTCAGTCTGAAACAGCAGAATTATCTGAACTGTTTTACTGACAAGACAAACAATTTGTTTTCATAAAGAAAAGGCGGTTTGATGACAGCGTCAGGACACTTTAAAAAATTTCTACTAGATTAAAAGAAGTTCAAATTTGCCATTTAAAGTGTAAATAAGCAGTTTTATCAGGATGTTTAAAGCCATGAATATTACATGTATTTTCTTTCCATCTGGGATCAATCTGTTAGTGATCAGTTGAGCCGAGTTGTTTTATAGGAATAAGGATAAAAAACGTTTTTCTTTCTGCTTCAGACGTGTGAGGAGGAAATGCAACGTGGAAACGTTGGAAACTGCGTTTAAAATCAACATAATATTCACCCGGATGAACTCATCACCTGTTTGTCTTCACCTGTCTCCTAAAAGTTTTCCAGTTTAACGTTGGTTTGGTCTCTGCGAGTGGCGGAATGATGACGGACCAGGCGGATGCATGCAGCGACACCATGCAGGCCATGCAGAGTCCCTGCACATGCACGTGGTCACATGGTCAGCGCTCCGACCAATCAGAAAGGCCGTAGAAAAACCCTGAGGCGACATCTTCCACAGACACACACACACAAAACACACTACGCCGTCCATCGCCATGGAGACAGAGACAGACTGACAGACGTATGGCAGGAGAGACGTGAGGGCGCTCTATCAGAAACAGGAAGTAGGCGGGACATGTGGTGTAAATGACATGTGAGAAGAGAGTTTTTTGGGGGTGTGGCTTCACCCAACCCGACACACCTTCACGGCTGGGTTGGCTGTCGAGGTGAAGTGAGGTGAGGTGAAGTGGGTGGGTGTCGGGGGGGGCTTGGGGTGTTGCTGGTATTTGGCGAAGAGAGGACTCTCCTCAACTACGCGTATTCTTAAGCAATAACAACGTGATCCGTATTATCCACCCAAGAATACCCGTCACCGAAGAGAGTCTTTCGTTTAACACGGGAGCTAAGCCAGAAACCACCAGAGCAGCGCCACTGCCATCGCATCATCACCACCATCATCATCGCCACCATGGCCATCGCCTCCGCCATCAGCAGCCCCCCTTCATGCTCCGGAGGCACACAGACACAGACGCGTACAGAGTGGGGCGGTTGCATTGATTGAAGACCCCTCGCTGCAGCGTGAGGCAGGGCTCCATCAATGGCTCCTCTGCACAGGAGAAAATTCACAACGGTGGCATTTTCAATCCAGCCAGCAGCGTGTGTCGAAGGAGAAACAGAAAAACAACAGAAAAGAGGGGTGTGTAAAAGCTCGCCTCTGTACACAAACTGTGAAGGTGGCAGGGGGTGAGGTAGGGGGGGGGGGGGGGCGTGGTGCAACCTGGAAGCCCACAGCGAGCTGCTTACCTGGGCCGCGGCCTGGCAGCTGTGGGGCCGTCTCCTGGAGAAGCCGGTCCAGCGGTGATGTGCAGCTTCTCGCCGCCGCTGCTCCTGCTTAGACGATATGACATCTGGGAGGGAGGGGGGGGACGGGATGGGGGACGGGGGGGGGGGGGGGGGGGGGGGGGGGGGGTTGGCGTGCACACACAGCGAAGACAGAGGGTTAGGGAGGTCAGGTCGGTGTGACAATAGCTCTGTACACTCCATTACCAGCTAGCTGCCCCCCACACCCCTGCAGCACTGCCACCTCAGCTCATGAATTATACCTCAGGATGTGGGGGGCGGGAGGGGAGGGGGGGGCGACTCCTTTATTTTATTATATTTTCTTTAAAAGGTTTCTTTTCTTCTTTTTATCTCTGTGTAACCCTGTCATTAATAACCACTAACCTCGTAAATATCCGAGAAATTTAAATTTCAGCAACGCAAGTCGTGGCCCAGTACCCCCCCCCCCCCCCCCCCACGCCCCTCGCCCCCCCAGGTTCTTTACCTGAAAATACCGTTTCTACTCATCCTTACATTTAACATTTATTTCTTTGCTTTATTTTTAAAGGCTGCAGGCGGAGCCGCAAATTCTGCGTGAAAAGTTCCGGCAGGTTCTTCCCGTCCGGTTCCGGTGGAACTAACTGCACACAAAGCGACTCCACAATCTCTCCATCCATTCCTCCTCTGATCAATATTCACTGTCATTCTGCGGGTTGCTCGCTTTAAAAAACACACACACAGCCAAGATAAACGGCGGAATAAAACTTGATTTATGAAGCGAAACGCTGAAGAAATCAGAGCAGAACTAACGAGGAGGGTGGAGGGAAGATGACGAAGAACGACGGATGAAACAGGAAGAGAAGAAGAGAGGCAGTCAGACATCTGCACCTTGATTTCTTCTCTTTTCTTCGACTCGTCCAGGAGACACCCCATCCAAAACCAGGAAGACCCCCACCCATCCACCCGCCCCACCATCCCCCGAGCTGCAGAGCCGGGTTTTACCACCCGCAGCCACACACACACACACACACACACACACACACACACACACACACACACTCGGCCAACCCAGCCCAGGCCGTCTGTAATGAGGAAGAGAAAAGACAACCTGAGGGCTTCAGCCAGAGACCACCTCTCTCTCTCACACACACACACGCTCACACACACACACCAGCCTACGTATCATTGATTGTTCAGTGGATTCGCCCCTGAGACGCATCCCATTACTGAGCAAAACCCACAGCTGGACTTTCCTCTCGCCAAACTTCCACACACTGCAGCTTGTTGGAAAGGAGGAAAAACCAGGAAGACTCATTCTGTTCATTTCATCCCAAAAACCCAGCAGAAATGTGGAAAAGAACAGAAAGAGGAAAAGAAAGTTTAGTCATTTGGGTGAAAATGGGAATGAAAATCTGAAAAGGAATGAAAAGGAGGAGAAGCAGCCGGAGTGGCTGGTGGCCTCTTACCCTCATCGCATCTTCCTCTCGCTGTAACCCAGGGTGTTGCCTCCCTTCGGCTCTAAAATTCACTCCCTTCCATTCCTTCTCCCCTTCTGCCGATGCCTCGCTGAGGGTCCGTAGCAAACTGGGAGGTGGTGATCGCCCTCCCCCTCCCACTTCCAGGAAGCGCTCCCAGAGGAGAAGGAGGAGGCAGATCCAGGCAGACCATCCAGCAGTGGTACTGATGCTGCGGTTTCTGCTGCCACGGCGACGCGGATGCTGAACAAAAGACCCCCCTCCTGCGTCCTCCTCTTCTTTAGCCTGTCAGCCTCCACTTCTCTTTCTCCCTTGCTCACCTTCCCCTCTCCTCTCCCGGAGCTGAAAGAAGCCAGTTGTTGCTCGGCCGGCGCAAAAGAACTGACAGCTGGCGACGAGCCGGCAGAGCGAATGAGAGAGTAGAGAGCAGATGGATGGGAGAGAGAGAGAGAGAGAGAGAGAGAGAGAGAGAGAGAGAGAGAGAGGGAGACTGTGTGGTGTGATGTAGCATCTGTGAGAAAGTGATAGAGAGGTGAGAGAGGGATACGGAGGTAGAGATGGCCAGGGGGCGGGAGGATGGACAAAGTAGGAAGAGGAGGAGAAAGATGGAGATAGAAAGGTGGGGTGAGATAGGATGAAGAGAGGGATGAGAGAGGGAGAGGGGAGGAGGAAATAAAAAAGATGTAAAGAAACTGAAAGAAAGAAAGAAGAGAGAGAGAGATGTTGCAGCAATGAAAACCTTCATCCTCCGCCGTCTCTGACTCGTCCCTGCTACGAGGAAATCCACAGAATAATTAGATTTGAGCTTTACGCAAACACACACACATTTTCTCCTTTCACACACACACACACACACACACACACACACACTCTCCCTGGCGCTCAGTAATGGTGGATTAATTGACGTGATGCGCTTTGGCCAACATTTCCAGCAGCATCAGTCCCAGTACGTTTAGTTTACTGGGTAAAAAGGAAGAAGATGATGGTGATGATGATGATGGTGAGAGGGGGGGGAAGACTAGAACTGAGCCCCCCCTCAGGACTGATAAAAACACACATTGAGGTTGGAGGGAAGAGGAGAAGAAGAAGAAGAAGTGACACCACCAGCGTTTCGTTATCAGTTGTGATCAGCAGCACACACACTGTGACGACTGTGCACGTGCACGTGCATGTGTGCATCTGTCTAATATTTACTGATGAAAAAACAAACAAAGAGGAGAGAAAGGTCATAAATTGTTTCATTTTCTGATCTCTGTTGCTTTAATTCTTCCAAACTGCCCCCAAACGCACCATTCAGACCACCGTGCAGACCACCGTGCAGACCACCATATAGACCACCATGCAGACCACCATGCAGACCACCGTGCAGACCACCATATAGACCACCATATAGACCACCATGCAGACCACCATATAGACCACCATGCAGTCCACCATGCAGACCAACGTGCAGACCACCGTGCAGACCACCATATAGACCACCATGCAGACCACCATGCAGACCACCGTGCAGACCACCATATAGACCACCATGCAGACCACCATGCAGACCACCGTGCAGACCACCATATAGACCACCATGCAGACCACCATGCAGACCACCATGCAGACCACCATATAGACCACCATGCAGACCACCGTGCAGACCACCATATAGACCACCATGCAGACCACCATGCAGACCACCATGCAGACCACCATATAGACCACCATGCAGACCACCGTGCAGACCACCATATAGACCACCATGCAGTCCACCATGCAGACCAACGTGCAGACCACCATATAGACCACCATATAGACCACCATATAGACCACCATGCAGTCCACCATGCAGACCAACGTGCAGACCACCATATAGACCACCATATAGACCACCATGCAGACCACCATGCAGACCACCGTGCAGACCACCATATAGACCACCATGCAGACCACCATGCAGACCACCATGCAGACCACCATATAGACCACCATGCAGACCACCGTGCAGACCACCATATAGACCACCATGCAGACCACCGTGCAGACCACCATATAGACCACCATGCAGACCACCGTGCAGACCACCATATAGACCACCATTCAGACCACCATGCAGACCACCGTGCAGACCACCATATAGACCACCATATAGACCACCATGCAGACCACCGTGCAGACCACCATGCAGACCACCATGCAGACCACCGTGCAGACCACCATATAGACCACCATGCAGACCACCGTGCAGACCACCATATAGACCACCATGCAGACCACCGTGCAGACCACCGTGCAGACCACCATGCAGACCACCGTGCAGACCACCGTGCAGACCACCATGCAGACCACCGTGCAGACCACCATATAGACCACCATGCAGACCACCATGCAGACCACCGTGCAGACCACCGTGCAGACCACCATGCAGACCACCGTGCAGACCACCGTGCAGACCACCATGCAGACCACCATATAGACCACCATGCAGACCACCGTGCAGACCACCATGCAGACCACCATATAGACCACCATGCAGACCACCGTGCAGACCACCATGCAGACCACCATATAGACCACCATGCAGACCACCGTGCAGACCACCATGCAGACCACCATATAGACCACCATGCAGACCACCGTGCAGACCACCATGCAGACCATCATATAGACCACCATGCAGACCACCGTGCAGACCACCATGCAGACCACCATGCAGACCACCGTGCAGACCACCTCCAGCCTGCAGGATATAACCGTGGAAACCACCATGCAGACCACCATATAGACCACCATTCAGACCACCATGCAAACCACCATGCAGACCACCGTGCAGACCACCATGCAGACCACCATTCAGACCACCATGCAGACCACCATGCAGACCACCGTGCAGACCACCGTGCAGACCACCATTCAGACCACCGTGCAGACCACCATGCAGACCACCATATAGACCACCATGCAGACCACCATATAGACCACCATGCAAACCACCGTGCAGACCACCATATAGACCACCGTGCAAACCACCGTGCAGACCACCATATAGACCACCATGCAAACCACCGTGCAGACCACCGTGCAAACCACCATGCAGACCACCATGCAGACCACCATTCAGACCACCATTCAGACCACCGTGCAGACCACCATTCAGACCACCGTGCAGACCACCATGCAGACCACCATTCAGACCACCATTCAGACCACCGTGCAGACCACCGTGCAAACCACCATGCAGACCACCATTCAGACCACCATTCAGACCACCGTGCAGACCACCATATAGACCACCATGCAAACCACCGTGCAGACCACCGTGCAAACCACCATGCAGACCACCATGCAGACCACCATTCAGACCACCATTCAGACCACCATTCAGACCACCGTGCAGACCACCGTGCAGACCACCATGCAGACCACCTCCAGCCTGCAGGATGTAACCATGGAAACCACCATGCAGACCACCATTCAGACCACCATTCAGACCACCGTGCAGACCACCATTCAGACCACCGTGCAGACCACCATTCAGACCACCGTGCAGACCACCGTGCAGACCACCATGCAGACCACCTCCAGCCTGCAGGATGTAACCATGGAAACCACCATTCAGACCACCATTCAGACCACCATTCAGACCACCGTGCAGACCACCATTCAGACCACCATTCAGACCACCGTGCAGACCACCATTCAGACCACCGTGCAGACCACCATGCAGACCACCTCCAGCCTGCAGGATGTAACCATGGGAACCACCATGCAGACCACCATGCAGACCACCGTGCAGACCACCTCCAACTTGCAGGATGTAACCATGGAAACCTTCCACCTATAGAACAGGAGAAACAGCAGAGAAGGAAACTTTACATCCAACAGTTTCTCCTGCAGCCGGAGAGGAAAACATCTTCTGTATGTTTTCCATGAGAGAAACCTGCAGCCTGTTTTCTGTCAACGTTCAGCATCTTTTTATTTACACTGCTGAAAGGCCCGAGAGGCCACGGTGCGTTCAGGGACTCTGTCCCTCTGGTGTGATGCAGATCTTATTTGACTTTGTTGCCCTCCTTCCTCCTCAGAGCTGACCAGGTGACACAGAAAAGAGGAGCAACGGAGCAATTGAACAATTACTTTTGCGTTTCCGCCATCGTCTCTGACACTCATGGATCTCCAGAGTCAAAGGAAATTAAAATCTCTCCTGAATTCTGCAGATCGTTGCTGCGTCGAGGACGAGTAGGCGGGTGAAATCACCATAAAGGGTTTTATCTGGGATGAGATGGTTCCTTAATGTATAGTAGACAAAGTAGCCTGAGGAGCTTGGCTGGTGGGGGGGGGGGGGGGGGGGGGGGGGGGGGACGCTCTGTTTCATGGCGGTGCAGTGCCCCCTGGTGGCAGCCAGCAGGGCTGCAGCTGCTGCCGTTGGCTCATTGTTCACACACAGAGGGGGCTTTTAGATGTAAAAGAGCAGGAGGAAGAGAGAAATGTAAAAAAGAAATGGAGGAGAAGCAGACACACACCGTTCAGCTGCAGCCGAGAGGAACCGGAGGATGGCGGATCATGTGCACCGACTGCAAAGCGCCAATTATTTCATGTCTGTTGGCAGAAAAGCTTGTCGTGGCGGAGCTGCAGAGAAAACACACTCCTCTTTTTATCCATGCAATCATTCACATCATCCTTTATATTTACACAAAACACACTCATGTCGAGGTGTTGTGCAGCAACATTGATGCAGAAACAGAGAGAGCAGCAAGGTCTGAAAGCTAGCCTTCCAAAAGCCAGCCAATGGGTCTGAAGGGCCGCAAGGCCAAATAACAGCACAACATGTAACACACACACACACACACGTCTTCACACACACACAGAAAACAGGAAAAAGAAAAATCCATAAGCTATTAGCAGTCAATTAATCCCATAAAGCAGTTTCCAGAGGCAGGATGGAGGACTGGTGAAAGCTGCATTTCCTACCGCCGGAGCTGCTGGAAGCAATTCCCCCAAGAGCCGTGACATGTGTGTGTCCTGCATTAGACAAACGTTGCATCGCGGCGAAATCATGCAGCTGCTTTTAAAAGCCTGTTTGTTTGTTTTCAATAAGCAATAATTATTTCCCCAAACCGAAGGCGCTTAATCAGATATCTTCAGCTGATCTCGCCTCCATTAAAGGATGACGTCTTTTCACTTCACCGCCTGCGTTCCAGCCATGCACATGCAGGAAGGAAAACAGCAAACGGCTGAAATTTTACGGTTTTATTCAGAACCTCTCCAGGTCCAAGTCGCCGTGAAGGCAGCGACAAGCGATGCTCTGAGGATGAAGACGCATTTAAAAGCTTTCTGGGATTATTTTCCTCCATGGCGTCCGGAAGCTTCTGTCTGATGAGACGGAAGTTTGATTTGTTCAATGCATAAACAGGAAATCAATTCAGTTTTCATGCTTTGCTTCTTCGTTTTTAGATCAACATAAAAGGAAATTATTTTAGTTTGTTTGGGTCGATCAGCTGCTGGATCATTCATTCATCATCTGGTAACATTTTGTCCCTCAATGCAATAAAAGCCAAATAAAGATGAATCCAGTGGTGTAGTGGTCCCTCCAGAAGTGGGTATACTACTAAGTTTTTGCCCTTTTTTTAAACAGAAAAACATTGTTTCATAAAAAGTGACATTAAAGACGAATCTATTTAGTTCAATCCCAAAAATCCATTAGTATTTCTGCTCATTGTCACATAATTTCTGCTCTTCGGTTTCAGAGAGGAAGAGTTATGAAATGACTAAACCGATACTGGGACACAGAGCTGGTGGGAGACAGGCTCATAGACTTATGTACATATAACTGCATTATGTCTATGTTCAGGCTAAAGTTAACGCAGCTGATGGCTAACTGCACCAGTGTAGCATAGCTAACCTTAGCTGAGCTGCTGGGCAACGTAGCTACATGTGTAAATGTAAAGCAGCATCACAGGGAGCTTAGAAGTTTAGAAGTGTGTATACTCTGTGCTGACTGAAAAAGAAGTGGGTATACTCCGTATACCTGCGTACACCCTGGACTACACTACTGGGTGAATCTGAAACTGGTGTCTGTGGAGCCAAACATGAGCGCTCAGCTAGCATGAAAGCGGGAACCGGACAAGCCTGGAGGGTTAATCTGGAATAAAGGGACTGCTGAAGAAAGATCTGAACTACTGATGGAGTTTTCATGGATGTCTTAAAAACGTGTTTTCCCACCTTGTGTCTCCTGCAATCATGTTTCTGGACCAGTATACTTTTCCAGTTGGGTGCCCAGCTTCCACAGTCAGGACAAGCGGATCCACATCGTCACATAAAAATATCGTTTTACTATAAAGAAGTACAAAGATATGTAATTTTAATGATCTATACTGAAAACACATTTGTTGAGAAAATTTGCTGTTTCACTTTTTTTCTCTTCAGTTTATCTTTTTTTTTTTCTCTCTTTTTTCCAATTCTATGTAGCTGCATTTTATGGTATAAAATATCTGTTACTTACGTCTACCTCCAGACAGACATGCAGCAGATCATTACATTTTACTTGGTAATAAATGATAAATGTCCCTAAAAAATTTAACATTTTTGTTACAGTTTGATAAAAGGTCAAATAAAAAGCTCATATTTAAAAGATGTACTTTTCTTACAATTATGTCACAGGTCTGGTTTTAATGGCAAAAATCTGATTATTATTTCTATTCTACATTGTTAGCATACAGCTCTTTAACAAATCAATAAAAATTTTAATTAAAAATTAAAATGATCAATTCTATACATTTTCAAAAATATTTTATGAATTGACAAATATATATATATATATATATATATATACATATATATATATATATATATTGCTTATATTGCTGCATATTGCTTCATTTTTTATCAACATAGATAGATAGATAGATAGATAGATAGATAGATAGATAGATAGATAGATAGATAGATAGATAGATAGATAGATAGATAGATAGATAGATAGATAGATAGATATTTAATATTAAAGAAGGAAGAAAACATCTGTCATTGAAATAACATCAAATTGACAAAAAGTGAAAATAAAATAAATTGAATTGTGGTTCAGTAGAAATATTTTTGAAAACAACAAACATGATAAACTAAACTGGTTTAAGTCACTCGTGAGCTCATTTTTCATGGAGCAATGCTGTGAGGCGTTCACTGCAGTCAGTGGTTTGTGTAAATCTCAGACCTCTGCACCTGCTGACAGGTATCATGCTCATCAGTGAAGTGCTCTCATTGGTCCCAGACAGTTTAATTAATTTAATTATTGCTTTCAACTCCATTCAAAAGCAATGTCTTATTTCACTCAATAATAATTTGGCAAATCTGATTCAATACTTTTGTCAATCTGCAGTTATGTAAGTGATTTACAAGTTTCACCTTTTCTTTAAAGGAAATGAATGAATGAATGAATGAATGAATGAATGTAAAACTTATATAATTAGATTTATTTGCCATATTGGCTTATTTCCACATGCATTCCATCTTCCAGATCAGAATGGATTCATAAATCCATCAAACATGTAATCCCAGCTATCTGGCAGAGAAAGGTCCAGTAATTTACCTCATTATCAGAGTAACTTCTCTTTTACATGTAAATTTCCACATGTGTGTAGTAATCCTGCGCTGACATACAACACACAAAGTGAAGTAACATCAGTCACACGGCAGCTCCTCCAACGGGCCGGGGACAAACCTACTGGCTTCACCTGGCTAGAAGAAGCTACGTCTGAATTAATCATGAGGAAAAGAAAACAACACAAAATCCCCGCACTACAATAGCATTTCTACAACACACACACACACACACACACACACACACACACGCATGTGTAAGAAACTGTTTAAGGTTTACCAGTGATGAGCCTTAGCTAAACCAAATTTCACCAATCAAGCACAACTTTCTGGTTTTTACTGTAAACTCTGCAAAAGCAGGTAAAGTCCAGCAAACTTCACGGCCTAAAGAAGCACCTGTGGTGTAAAATTATCTCTTCACATAATTTCTGATATATTAACTTTACATTGTTCATGTTACTACAGATAATATTAAAAAAAAGGGAGAATATGTGTCTTACACACTGTTAGTGTCTATTTGGGTCTGTCTGGGCCTGTTTGGGTACTTAGTTGTGCAAAGGTCCACATTTGGGCCAAACATTGCCGCTTGGGAAAAATTGTTCTGATGAATTATTAACAATTAGTCTGCTTTGGCTCCAGAGTGTTGGTGATAATTAGCCTTTTGTTAGCCCTGTAAGGCAGTTCAGCATCGGTGCACCAACAGAGCTGCTGCTGCTTCAAACATTTGACCCAATAGCTGAAATGTACCATCTGTTGCAAACTCAGGTGAAGCTTTGGAAGCCAGGTGTGTGTAGGGCGGCTGATGGCCAGATGTTGGGTTGGGTTGGCATCCAAAATGTGCTAAAAGTGCCATTTTTTGGCCTCTTCTCCAACCTCACACACTGCTCAAAGACGTATTCAGCAGGCTCAGCTTGGATTGGTCCACCAGGGACGCTCAACTGCATTTCGCTGATTGAAAGTGTTTGTGTGACCAGATGATCAGCCAACAACGGGGATGGCCTCTGAAAACATGGAACCAGGCTTCATGGGCATTTTGAATGATTTGCGAAAACAGGTGAGTCTGCATGTCTTTTCATTTGGCTGCTAGGCACCGTTAGAGCGGAGAGTCGTCCATATTGAAATAAACACACACCAGAATTGTAATTATAGCCATTTTCTCTTTCACACAATCATGGGCACACAAACACACACAGACAGCTGTTTCTGATCAGCTGACTTTAACCAGAGCTGGCGCTAGACTTCAGGTTTTGGAAACTGTACCCCTTCATGTCATGAACTGCCCCGACAGTGGTGGTCTACTCTGCAGCCAGACTGTCTTGGAGAATACTGAGCTCTGGGATGATAGATATGGAGGGCTGATTTGTGGAGGCCAGATGCATGCACTGGGACATCTTTGGGGTGTGTACACGGAGTGAGGTTGCGCACATTTTGATGTTGTTTTAACACACACACCCAGCAAAACTGGCTTCCATATATGGAAACCATAAAATACATATTTTGCAGTGAACCTTTGGATTGAGAAAGACGTGTGGCAGCCAACGAGTCCAGAATGCCACCCTGTGCCCAACAGGTCATGTTTTATCTGCAGGGTGCTCTCTGTCATGTGACCCTGGTGGTTTTGGAGCCCCTAGTGGATGAGGGGGGAACTGCAGGTTTATGCACTTCTGGATAGGCTTCACTTGTAACCACCAGGGGTCGCCACTTGTTCCAAACCCGAATTGTGTTTTTTATTTGTCTCTCGAAACCACAGGTGTCAAACTTCAGTCCTTCAGTCCTGCAGGTTTTTGTTGTCTCCATGCTCCAACACACCTGACCAACATTCATAAATAGGTTGACAAGAAGCTTCTGGATCCATTTGATTTGAATCAGCTGTGTTGGTAGAGGGAAACAACAAAAACCTGCAATAGCATCATTTATCTGCCTTTCTAAAACCAGGAAGTGAAAGATTCCAAGATTAGGCACTGAGAAAAAAAAGCTGTTGTTTGGTGCAGAGCAGCATCCACATGACAGAAATCCAAACCCATAACGAGCCTCTTCAGTGCCACTGGGTCTCCAGCAATCTGGTTGGACATCTTATCCCACCCAGTGGTAATGAAGAGGCTAGATCCAACCTGAAGTCCTCCCCATGTTCATCTGGAACATTTAGCACATCATGTAAATCACTAAGGGTAAAAGTGATGAGGAGAGGTGTAAGATGGGGTTCAAATTGTGCTCTACCGAAGTGTCCTTGGGCAAGACACTGAACCCCAAGTTGCTTCTTGATGCTTTGGATAAAAGTGTCTGCTAAATGAATGTAAAATAGAATAGAATAGACTAGAATAGACTAGACTAGACTAGAATAGAATAGAATAGAATAGAATAGAATAGAATAGAATAGAATAGAATAGAATAGAAATATGTAAAACCTGCAGGACAATGGTCTTCGATGACTAAACTGGCAGAAACCACCAGTCATCCCACTGAGTGCCATAAATATTGCATCACTTCTTCAAGATAAAAACTGATTTTCTTTGAGTCTGAACACACATATGAGAGAAGAGGTGGTTTAAAATTACGCACCTCAATCCCTGTCAATGAGGAGGCTTGTATGTGAGGTAAAAACTAAAAGTTCTGGACGTTTAAACCCTCTCAATCATACAGTAAGTCCAATACAGAGAGACTAAGTCGTGCCCTGCTATTGTTCTCATTTCCAGCTGACACATGGAAAGGAAAGAAGAGGAAACATGAGCGTGGGCAGCAGCGAGACGGTCTTAATGAGCTGGTGATTATTAAACGTTATATGGTGACCTTTATACAACCTTTGACAGGTTAAGATGAAACTTTGAAAATAAGATGAACGTTGAGCTATAAATGGTCAACGTCGTTCTAATCTCGGGATCAGAGAGAGAAAACCATGAAGACACAAGTAAGACGTCACAATCCGACAAGAAGCTGCTCTGACCTGGAAACACAACTAACCTCTGTCTCCTGTGTTCCCGCTCCATCACTCCGGTTGTTTATCGATAAACTAGCTCACGAGACAGACAGGTGGCTGAAAACATCGTACTGGTCATCATTGAGCTAGTCTCCGTCAGCCACATCGGTCCCGGTTCTGGTGTAGGTATCCAATGTGCTCGGATAGTCATATCCACTCGGGCTGCACCTGCTGATGATGTCACACTGTACTGCGGTCCATAAAAGTGCAATAAGATGCTTCTGGTCTATAATCTATCAATATATATTTTTGCTTTTTTTTTTTTTTTTTAACATTTTCTTTGGTAAACAAAACATGTTTTCCTCAGACCAACAAAGCCTTTTGAATCTGAAGATATTTTATATTTGTTGATGGCAACTTGTCAATACATCACAGAGGAACACGCTTAAAACACCACCAAGCGCAGCTTGCCCTGGTAGTGATACACCTGTCCATCTGATGCAAAACACATTCATTTGGAATTGATGTGTAATAACTGGTTAAACTGTGAATAAATATTCCAAATATGAACTAAATAGGAGTTGCTAATATTTATGTTAAGCCATACTATTATTGTTTAATGTTTTTATGACTTCCGAATCGTGGCCTTTCGGCTGTCCAGAGTTTTAGATCTGATGATTAACCTGTGGTAAGTTCCTTCCGATTTGTGATCCATGTTTCCTACAAAGACGAACTACAATCCCATTTCATTGAAAAAATAGTTGTCCAGACCAACCACAATGGTGTACCCAACATCCAGCCAATCAAATAGTTTGGCTTGAGTCCTTTATTAAAACAGACTGATCTACAAATGGAGTCCACTGATCCAACCGGAATGCTTTGGCTCCAGAGACCCGGTAGACATCTCCAGTGTCATCTCCAGCACTGATGCCGCCAACACCAAACCTTATTCCTGCTCCCATTTCCACGGGGGTTCCAGGAACGGACTCTCCTCTGGCTCCTGTGCCTTAGGAGGTCTCTTTGAAAGACCTCCCAAGGACCTCCTTTAAGAATCCTCCATCCTGTAATAGAAAGGAGGTGAGAAACGACGCTAAGCTGTCAGCAGACGCTGTGGGTCCCATTTATCTAGTAAACTCTGTATTCATTCATTCATTCATGCATTCTCCAAACCACTTAGTCCAATGAAGGGTCGCGGGGAAGCTGGAGTCTATCCCCGCAGTATTTGGGCAAAAGGCGGGGTACACCCTGGACAGCTTGCCAGTCCATCGCAGGATCTGTATTCATAATAAACTAAATTTTACATTATTAAATAAAAAGAGCCAAATGGAGGCAGATAATGTATCAAATACTAATAGTTTCCTCTGCCATTAGAAAACAAAAAATGGGACATTAAGGACCAGATCATAAGCTTCCAGCAATCATTCACACGTGAAAGTAGACTTTTGCATGTGGAGCTGAACCACAGTTTGCAGGTGATTTATGAACAGTGAGTGACTAAATGGGTGGCAGGTGGCATTATTTAAATAATGGTTTTGTGTTCTTGTGATGTGGTTTGCAGCATGGCGAGTTTGGAGAGATAACATGACCTACAGCAAAGAATTCTTATCTTTCCCACCAGAGCTGCTCCTTTGCTCCCATTGCAATGCTCATCATCTTCACTTGTGATTGACAGGTGGAGAATCATTCATTCATTCATTTTCTAAACCACTTTATCCAATTCAGGGTCGCGGGGAAGCTGGAGCCTATCCCAGCTGGCTTTTGGGCGACAGGCAGGGTACACCCTGGACAGCTCGCCAGTCCATTGCAGGGCCACACAGAGAGATGAACAACCACTCACGCTCACACTCATTCCTAGGGGCAATTTAGAGTGACCAATTAACCTAACATGCATGTCTTTGGATGGTGGGAGGAAGCCGGAGTACCCGGAGAGAACCCACGCATACACGGGAGAACATGCAAACTCCACACAGAAAGGCCACTGACCAAACCCCTCCCCAGCCAAGGATCAAACCAGTGACCTTCTTACTGTGAGGCCACAGTGCTAACCACTGTTCCACCGTGCAGCCAGGTGGAGAATCAGTAAGTCAATAAATAAAGAAACAACTTAAAACAATACTGATTGGACAGTGACAGAGATCTCCGTGCCAATCATTGTCAGAACCAATGAGAAGGCAGACTTAGGTCACCTGATTGCCAAAAATATTCTCACATGGACACTCCAGAACAGAGCCGTCCACATGACTGGGCCTTGGAGGATGGCCAGGAAGTTGTGATGGTAGGAGACTAGGTGTGGACGGGGACCTGGCTGATAGGAGCCGGTGAGGCAGGACGGCTGGAGAGCCAGGGCGAAGCAGCTGGGATTCCTCCAGGGTCACAGAATGGCGATGTTAGACCATGTACTAGAACTGATAGAGGTGAACCCCACTTGAAAGATGGAACCAGAAACAGAAAAAAAGAGGAGCAGCCCACTCAGGGATCCCCCGTAGGGAACAGGAACCAGAGGCAAAGGAAAAGAGACCTCCTTAGGCACAGGAGCTGGAGGAGCATCCATTCCTGGGCTCCAGAAGCTCCACCTGGGCCTGTGATGCTGCTGTTGGTTCAGGAGGTCAGAGGGATGAAGGAGTAGGAGGAGGCGAGCAGAGCCTGAGGGTGGAGACAGAGTGGGGTCTCAGCATGTCAATGCTGGTGATGTGGAAACTCCGAACGTGATATCTGCAGCGACGTATGTAAAATATAGCTGGTCAGCACCCAACACCCCACCCTCATGTTTAATCTGAGAATTATGGATGTCCCAAAGTGTTTATGTCTGAATGATAAAGCTTTATTATCTGTATTTCCTGTTTCCACCTGACTATATCTACTCTGATGTCTAGACATTAATTTTAATAAAACTGAACAGACATTTAGTTATGTTTTCTTCAATTATTAATAATGATTATGATGATAGTCAAACAGTTACAAATTTTTGTCAAATAAAACATTTTTATTTGCATTTTGAATGAAAGATCAGATAAATTTAAGGGTTATTTTTGTAAACAAACTAATAGAATAACAAACCTCATCAGAGGGTGTTGGAGTTGGCAACACTACAATTTTAGTGCAGATTTGCTCAGTAAAAGCAAAACCTACGATTGGTTTTCATTTACATTCTTTGGCTTTTTAACCCCAAAGCTCTGCAAGAAAAACATTGATATCATTTTGCTGGTATTGACCGACATAAATACTAGCCTTGGTATTGATAGTATCGATATTTGGATCCATCTGCCTAGCCCTCATTTTGACTCGGCTCCCTAGAAGAGTCGGTTCAGAGCTTCTGTTTTCATGTAATTTGACAAACTCTGAGCTTCTGACTCTTTGGTGACATACTGAGTCATCAGGTACATTCCTGCCGTGTCCTGAACCTGAGAAACTACATTTCACAACATTCTTCCCACCCCAGCGCATCACTTTACAGCTACATTTTGCTTTATGGCACACCAGCTACTGGATACCACCTCACTGGTCATCTGGAATGAACATCATGATTGATTAATTGAAGAAAACCAGGAGGAGATTATCAGAGGAAGAGAAAGGGAAAGGGGCAGAGCATGACAGATTAATCAGTCATTCCAACTTTTACTGGCTGGAGAGATCTCAGAGAAGAGATGGGATGAAGAAGACCAGTCATTTTCAGGGGCCTCTGTGATAAAATCTGCTTCGTGTTCAGTACTGGGCTTTCATAGAACATGTTTCAGCCTTTCTGATTGAACACAATGTCAACCTTTTCCCCCTGATTTCATGGAAACATTTGCTAACATTAAAGACGTTGCGTTCTGTTGTTGTGTGTTCATAAACATCTTGACTGGAGTGAAAATGAGTCTCCAACTTTCCCCACGACAACGTCTCGTCCCATTTTATCTGTCCTGCAGCAAAGTATGTGATCAGAACCAGACTGTAGTTTTCGTCCATCATGATGTCTGGCAGGACAACAACAGCAGCAGGAGGTCTTCACACATCATCAAGGCTTTTCTGCTTTTAGCTACCAGCAAAGACACCACAGAAGAAGACTCCAGGGCTTCTGATGATCCTGTCTGGTGTTTCAGTAAATTTCCTCTAACGTGACAGACATTGTGATGAACCGTGGCCAGAGATGCTCCGGCTTTATGCCGATGAATCTCTATTTTATGTTTCCAAGGTGATAAGTGATTGACAGGTGACGTCATCATTTAATTTATTACAATCAGTTGTACTGAAGAAATACTGTAATTTATAAAGTCATGCTTATATTTCATATAAAAATATGACTATAAGCATGTTTCCTACTTTCTGTTCTGATTTTTTTCTTTCTCGTGCGTGGTGTGGACAATACTTAGCTAAATTCTCCCATTATAGCTGAAAGAGCTAAATTCTCAGACCAATAAAGGGGCAAAATGAGTAAAAAGGAAACTTGACTTTAATGAGGTTCAATAGATGACTAAACACAAATGAAGCCCCCTCCCTCCCTTCTGCAGATACCGCCTGCAGAGAGTTATGATGTGACCATCGCTATTTATGGCTGGAAGGCAGCGAGTGGGCGGACAGCTGGGGATTGTTCTGCGCTTATACGTGTCCAAACTGTCCATATATTGACCAGGATGATTGACCTCTGCCAGCTGCCGTAGGTCCTGCCTGGCTGGCCATATTTGTCTCTGTGGGAGCGTTTGGTGGTGGGTCAGGATCAGTCATCATTAGAGACAGTGGTGTGTTTATGTGTGATAGTGAATGGAAGTGTGAGCAGAGACGATGGTGGGGAGAGGCAGCAGGCCTGGAGTCAGAGAAGCCTCATTACCAACCTGCATCACTCACAGAACCACATTCAACACTGTAACTGGATAAAAGATGAAGGACGGCAGTCCTGCAATAACAAAGTGTCCAAGCTTTAAAAGCCGACTAGGAAAATAGGCTGTTACTCTGTTCATTTATTAGCTGTCCTTTTGCTTTTAGAAACTATGCATTTATTTAATATTTGTTTTCCTGTATTTACTTTATTTTTATATGACTAAATAAAGTCTACCACAAGAAAAATGTATTTGAACATATTGTACAAATGTGTAAAAATATGAGACCTTGTTGTACATTTAACCCCGGAATGTCCAAAGTCGGTCCTTGAGGGCCGCTGTGCTGCAGGTTTTCCATGTATACCTACTCCAACACACCTGGTTTCCATTAAATCCATCCAACTAATCTGTACAATGCCTGACTGATTTAAGTCAAGTGTGTTGGAGCAGGGGTACATGTAAAACCTGTAGGATTGTGGACCTTGAAGACCTTGAGCTGGGCACCCCTGATTTAATCGTTTTTCTGTTCACTTCATCATACTTTTATCAGTTTTTTTCATCTTTTGTTTACATGGTGGTCAGTTAATCCAAGTTCAAACTAGAAGCAATGAATTTCTGCGATAATTCTTTTTTATTCTGTGTTTTTTAATCCAATGAATTTACTTCCTTCTGGTGCCAAAGCTGTCCACGAACTGTCAGCATGTTCACAGCTAACTGTTAGCATGTTCACAACTAACTGTCACCATGTTTACGGCTAGCTGTTAGCATGTTTACAACTAAGTGTTAGCATGTTTACAGTTAACTGTTAGCATGTTTAAAAGTAACTGTTAGCCTGTTTACAGCTAACTGTTAGCCTGTTTACAGCTAACTGTTAGCATGTTTACAGCTCACTGTTAGCATGTTCACAGCTAACCGAATGCTGCCCCTGCTCTGACTGCCTGAGTGTTGCTGTTGGGACTATCTCTGTCTGGTGGGTCGGAATCCAGCGCTGCAGCCTTACAGTTCTGGCGTGGGTCCTGTCTGGCCGGACCCGGGTGGCCCCCACGGTGACGGCCTAGGTGGTCGTGGATGGGGGTAGCCCTTTGCGTAGATGCACCCTAAGGATATCGTTTCCTTATGTGGTGCACATGTACCTGGCTATTCATCTTCTTTTAACTGTTATAGGGGGCTAAAAGGGCATGGGTCAGGATGGTTGTGGGTGGGTGTAAGGGGACTATGGATGTATGTGTGTGTGTGTTTTATCTATTTGATTTAAAGCACTTTGTACAGTTTTTTTAAAGCACAAAATCTGCTATAGAAATAAAGTTTGATATGATTTGATCTGAAATGTTAACATGTTTACAGCTAACTGTTGATGAAGACAACAGTAGATGAAGCAACCTGTCAGATCCATTTCAAGTCAAGCCAAAACAGGCCAAATATTGGCCAGATACCAGATCAAGATCTTGATCAATATCAGCAGCAGATTCAGTACTGATCTGTGATAGGCTGGAAGTTTATGTTTCTGTTTTTTATTGGTGTAGAAGGAGGACAGGTGTGGAGTTTAGCGGGACAGAGAGGAGTTTAGAGGAGCAGAGAGGAGTGAATGAATTGGACGACATTTCCCTGAAGACCAAATAAGAGAAAGTCTCTGAAACGCTCGTTGCTGCTCTGATTGCCATATTCTCCAGATAATTAACTGTCAAGGTTCTTGTCACCCCCCCCCCCCCCCCCCCCCCCCACTCCCCCCACCCCCCCCCCAAAAAACTACTCCTTCTTTTATCTACCACCTTTCCAGCCCCCCCCTCTCTCATTACTTGCTGGCTCACATTAGCAGTGTTTATCCATGACTGATCAGCTACTGCATGGAGAAGGGGAAGGAGGGAGGTGGGGGCAGTAGGGGTGTGAGGAAGAGGAGGAGGGTGGGGGAACTGAGGCAGAACTAATTTGTGACAGGCTCTTGATATGAGCTGGGGGTGTAACAAAGCAGGGACTCTGTTAGACGGCCTATGAGGCTTTCTATTATTTATGTGAGGCGCCACGATCCTGTAGCATCTACACTTGCTGTCTGTTCATGTTTCACACTCAGAGAACTGGGGGGTGGGGGGCATCGGGGGGTGCGGACCAAGTTGAGAGAACAGCTTGATCATGAATGATAAAATACACAATGATGGCAGGAATACATGGAGTCAGTTAGCTCCCCAAGCGTCGACAGAGCAGGGCCCCACCCAGAAGCAAGGCTGGAGGGAGGGGCTCGTCAGCGGATGGGTAATCCTTTCCCATGGGGGCTGATTGTAAACAGGCTGAAAGAGCTACATGGGACCCCCCCACCTGCAGGAAACAGGCTATAAAGACATGAACTATCACCTCCCTGGTGGGGAAGGAAGCCAGATACTGGTTGGATATGGAAACAGTCAGCCTGGGAAAAGTGTATAAAATACATAAAACTTCAAGGTTTTTTCAACCAGAAGAAAGCAATATATGTGTTCTTAGAAAACATAAAAAAAATTACATTTGTCTTTAACTCAACATTACAGACTTTATTCATTAATATCATCCTGTATTAAGTATAAACTTTACCTTTATGTCCATTTCTCAGCTGATAAAATATTACAAACATCTATCAGGCTGTGTGGGACAATTAAAACCTACACAGTCAACTTCATCCAAAATATTACACCATTCTTGCATTTTTAAAGATGTTTAAAATCATGTTAAAATTTTAAACATAGTGGATGTCCAGTTTTTAATAAAAATGACCAACAGGAGAGACAAACCTCAGCCGGCTGAAGGTGGCCGAACTTCCTCTCTTTCTTTAGCTTTATTTAAACATTTAGATCCCCTGTTGTTCAATGAAATCTTCTCTTCATTTTAAAGTAGTTCAGGCCAATAAACCTTCAGTGTCTGGACCAGAACCTTGGGCCATCACGAGGATCAGAAAGCAATTTAGCCAAATCCTGACTGACTCGGTGTTTATCAGACCCACAACGGGAGGAAGGAGGCAGATGTTATTGAGGAAGAGGCATGCCAGACCGAAGAGATAGGGCTGTATTGGATATTGTTGAAGGCCAGTGGAAGCTTTTAGAACTCCCACATATTTGATGGCCTTCAGTGGATTTGACAATTACAGAGAAAGCTTTTAAAAGGTTTTACAACCTTTGCGGCGAATGATGCAAA
This sequence comes from Telmatherina bonti, assembly GCF_933228915.1. Classification (NCBI taxonomy): domain Eukaryota; kingdom Metazoa; phylum Chordata; class Actinopteri; order Atheriniformes; family Telmatherinidae; genus Telmatherina; species Telmatherina bonti. The sequence goes on from NC_136618.1 coordinate 32,102,109, forward strand.
TGCCATCCTGAAGACTCGTTTCCACCAACCAGTTCAAGACGGATTACACTGACAGAAAGCTTTTCCCATCAAGAAAGAGAGAAAAACAAAAACAGATGAGAAAATATATTTATTTGTTCAAGAATACACACCAAGATTTTATCTAGAAGTGTTTTGGAAACAGGAGATATTGGCAAAGTAGATGGTTTTTAAAGTGCTGGATAGTTCTGCCAGCAAAAAGAGTTGCTGCTTTAAATAAAGACAGCGAGATGTAAGTAAAAGTAATGTTTGATACATAGAACATCATGATTATGTAGCTAGTGTACAAAAATATCTGTGCCGAATGGCGACCTCAGTGGAAAACACGTCCCGAGGTGCCGGAGAATGAGCGAACGAAGACCAGCGAGCGACTGATGTGGACTCATTAGAGCTGCCGCTGATGACTTCATCACAAAACAGGCCACCATATCTCACAATGTCCCCAGTCTCTTTTATCAAATATAAACATTTATTCAACTTGAAACCAAATTTCACAAACAGTGAAAATAGGTAGAAGTCATGTTGCATCTAACTACGGTGGCCCACAGGTCCAAACACGTTTCATATGCAAAAACAACTGAAAGAAAATGCTGCAAATTCACTCATACAGCAGAATGGCTCAGATGTTATCAAAGTTTCTACTATGCTTATGTCAATTATTTAAATCAGCTGGTCCTTTTATAATGTTGTACAAGATTGAAGACACACTGCAGAACTTTAGCCGTTTTTCTGCTCACATGCGTTCAGCATCCATCCTGCATCGTACCTGAGCTGTTCGCTCTCTCCAGGCAGCAGAAGACGATTTTAATCCTGTTGCGTTTATTTGCTCCACCTGCAACGTTACGGGTTTAAAACACACAGTGTTGGATGGAAGTGAGAAGTGAAACTCTGCAGCAACGTCACATCCCGGATGTAAAAGTCGTATAGTGTCACTTTCTCAGCCTGCTCGGTAGCAGCGGATCTAGAAATGCACTTGATGAAAGTCACCGTGTCATCGAACAAGTCCGGGACACAAGTTTTAAGGTCAGAAAGTTACGTAATGCATCTTTAAGGCCAAATGTAATAAATAACTACCTTGTGTGCCTTTATGTAGGTTCTCTCCCTGGCCTCCTGCTGCTCGAACTTCCCACCAGTACTTCCCTTATTTTCACCGTTGTCTGTCTCATGGGTGAAAACTGCGGTCTATAGGACAGGTGTGCCGAAGAAACGCTACTGCCATGAAAAGAGCCCGCTCTCAAGCAGCGCAGTAACAGCTCCTCGCCTGTAGATGGAGTCTTTTTAATATTACCTTTAAGAACTTCTCAAAGCTTTTGCCCAAAGACAGCTGGGATAGGCTCCAGCTTCCCCACAACCCTTCACTGGATTTAGTGGTTAGGATGATGAATGAATGAATGAATGAACTTCTCACAGCCTGACTGTCCTGCTGAGAAGAAGGAGACATATAGTAGCAGTCAAAAGTTTGGACACACCTTTTCTCTGAATCGAATGGGAAAGTGTGTCCAAACTTTTGACTGGTGCTATATGTTTAGAGGGAGGAAAAAGTCACTAGTAATGCTTGAATAGTCATACAGAAACAACAGGGACAGATTTATTGGGGGGTGGGGGAGCATATTTTGGCAGACTTTGCTGCTTGAATGTAAATCAGTAAATCTGTTACCAGCATTTTCATCTTTTCAGAGCATGCTCAGTCCATGATCATCAATAACTGGTTAATTTGGGGGCTGCAAGTCATTTGGAGTCAGATATTGAGGGAGGGGGGTGGGGGGTTGACAGATTTACAGAATCTGCATCAAGGTACATATGATTTATTTTTTACATTTGGTATTAATTTTGTTTAAAAAAAAATCCTCTGATTTAAATGGTTGACATAAGAGTAGGAACTTTGCAGAATTGTTTTCTTGCAGGTTTTTTCTGTATATTCAGCATGTTTCTGTTCATGAAGCGAAGTCGGCCGCCATATTTAAACCGCTTCTTTTTTACCTTCATACATTCAAATAAAAACAAAATGAGTTTAATGCTTTTCATTCTCCAGGTACATAAAGAATAATAATACTTAATGAAGATTAACCATGGAGCTCCAGGAGCTTCTGGGCTTTAATCTCCTTCAGAAATCTTAAAAACCTTCAACTTCCTGGACAAGGGCTGAAGACTGGCTTCGTAAACACGCTGCAACATAACAAGTCACTTCAACCAACAAAACGTTGGGATTTTTCACACTGGCACATGAGAGTTTTAGGTGATGACAAATCCGCATGTAAACAATTAATTCCCAGTGAAAACAACAATTCTGAATTATTCTTAATTCTAAAGTTAGTGTCTGGTTTATTTAAAATCTGATTTCAGATGAATTGTTTTATCATATAAAATTGTATTCCAGGCGTCCTGCACATGCTCGTTAGCTTATCCCGTCCTGAAGATGCACATATTCCACACAGCCTCTCATGATGTGCTGTGGTCGTGTCGAAATGATGCTTCAAAAATATAATCAAAATTAAAGCAACAAAGATTCTTATTATGTGCTTTTCCATATTTATTTCTGGTAAACGTATGTAACGTCCGCCTCCCTGATCTAAAGCAGAATTAAATAAATGTTTTTAATGTAAACCTTAAGTTATTATTCCTATTTCCACGTAAACCTGAAGAATAATACTTTAATTTGGAATTATTTAATTCTGAATAATTAATTTAAGTTAAAAAACATCATGTCGCCATAGTTACTGAAGCTCAAATGTTCTCAGAATATTTGCATTTCTAAAATACTGCATATTTTCTTCCAAGAGACGGCAGTGTGTGTGTTGGAGTGTGTGTCATGTCTGATATTCTGGGAAATCTCTTCTTGTTAAAATGGCAGCACTCTAACTTTAAAGCAGATAAATCCCCAGATAAAAGAGAATGAATGGGAAAAGGCCATCTGATTGGTCATGTTCGGGACTTAACAACATTACAGGGTAGCATTGGAACCAAGCGATCTGTCAAGCCGTGGCATAATGGCACACTGCCTGAATAAATCTACAGGAAGCAGAGATGAAATGACAAAAGCTGAGAAAAAACATCCAGTTGAACGCCAATCCAACGCTTTGACCATCCCTGCTGGGGACATGTGAACATAGACTGGATCAAAGTTCACACAGGGTCCAGGCAGGTTGAATGTTTGACATCATCGTTGACTCTTCTGCTTAAAGGAGGAAAATGTTCGAAGAAACAATAAAAACTTGGGTTGATCAGCATGAGTCAGATGTGTCTGAGCTCCAACAGGATCTTCTGCTTTCTGAATACGAGTAACTATTTTATCTGATTTTATCTGACTTTCACAGTTTTGTAACACAACCCGAATAGCAAAACAGTCTGGACTGAATGTACCTTTAAGTTTGGCCCAAACCTGGCCCGGACTTTCAGCGTTGACGAAGGCAGTGTCCGAATGTCCAGGCTGTTCTCTACATACATTCTGCTCATATGTATTCATCCCCTTTCATTAAAGAAAGGATGAATTTACAACAGTCACTCAAATAACTGGAGACTTAAAAAAGGAACAATAACTAAAAATTATAATTTAGTAATATAAGACACTGTTTTGTCATTTAATTGAGTTGAAGAAAGAAAAAAAACAAAATCAAAGTGGTCCTGGACAAATGAGAGACTTTTCTGATGAACAGTGGGACAAAATACCTGCCAACAGGTGCAGAGGTCTGACTGGGAGGAACAGAAAACACCTGACTGGAGCGGAAACATTAAAGGATTCTTCAACTAAATATTACTTTATGACTGATGGAATGTGTAATAGAGGTCGACCGATATGGGTTTTTCAGGACCGATACCGATTATTAGTGGTTAGAAGAGGCCGATAACCGATATTTGGAGCTGATATTCATTTGCAGTAAAAGTGTAAAAATTGCCGTGAAAAAAATTGAATAATGCAAACACTGAACTTCATTGTAATGCCTAAAGCATGTTTATTGAATGACACAAATAGAAAATAATAGCTCCAGAAGTGCCTGAATTTCCTACACTCAGAAACATCTCTTACAAAGTTGAATAAAAGGTTAAATAAATGAGTCTCTGAAATTTTTCCACAGAAAATACAGTAAAATGAAATAACTACAATGGCTTGTCTTTGTTTTAAGTTCAAACACAGCAAAAATACAGGGAGTTCTCAGGCTCAGCAGCACCTCTTGTAAAGTTAAATAAAAACTTAAATAATAGCTCCCTGAAATTTTTTCACGATAAATAAAATAAAATTTCAATATAACTGAAATAATTTAACTTTGTTTTAACTTCAAACAAAAACAAAAAGTGCAGGAGTTCTCAGGCTCAGCATTATCTCTAGTAAATACAAATAAAAACTTGCTTCCAGAGATTTAATAGTAATAGTATCTAAAACAAAGTTAAATAAAATTTGCACAGAAATGTGTCAAAAGCTGAATGTTACTGATTTGGCAACGTAGCAGGGTACGTTGCCTAGCAACGCTTTGTTTGCATTAACAGTGACTATCACCGCCCTACAACGACGTTCTCTAGCTTTATTTATTAAATAAAACCATGCAATCGCTCTACTGCACCGCCATCATTCAGACTGACCGGAAGAAAAGCTCTGCCTTCCCCTCCTCTCTTTTCCGCCGCGTTCGCTCCAGACAAGCGGCAGACGCAGCAGGAGCGTTTTGGGCGTCGGACACAAAAGTGGCAGTTTGGTGACCAACATTGAGTGTTTGGTCTGAACACACCATTATAAAACTTTGAAAATTTTCAGCGCAGAACGCTAAAACCGCGCCGCGAGAAAGCTCGACGCCCCCTTGCTGCGCCTCCACATAGACTTTACATGGAAACCTGCCGTTCTGGACGCTCAAAACGCGTTTGGTCTGAACACACCGTTAGTGCTCCCTAAAACAACTGAACTAAGTTTTTTATGCACTCTCTCCTAATCACACACACATGCTTTTCTATCATGGACTGTTTCCATCTCGATATTATCAGCAGCCTCTTTTCAAATAATTCACAGACATGTTGGGACGTAAGTTAGCAGAGCTACCGCTAAGGTTTACTCTGCTCCTATACGTTATTCTGCTGCTCCCTGTAACGTTAGTAGTAGTTGTGAGATGCAGAGTACTGGGATGTTTATCACAATTTCGGAAGAGCTTTCTGCATTTAGCTTTGACACGTGTTTTCTGTCCGGATCTTCTCACACTAGAACCTTTTCCTCTCACTCTCCAGTGTATGAGGACAGCTTCTTCTTCGAAGGTTCTGGCTCTGCCGCTTAACCAATCAAAGGACGGGGTGAATAGCGCAGGAGGCAGCAGGCAGGAGAGAGGCGCGGCTGCATCTGAGCCGAAAAAACCCTGTTTTAAACTGATTTCTTCATATCGGTCGGTTGGATTTAAAAAAAGGCCGAAACCGAAGGATTTTCTATAGTAGAACCACTTCCGGCCCACAAAACAATTATCATAGTCACTGTGTCAGAGCTTATCTATCAGCAAGTACTAAAGCCAGAAACAACACCAATCACCAGTTTTGGAGATCTAGTTTTCTACTATTGTATAAATAACTGAAGAGCAAAAATCAGATGGAGGGAAAATTATAAAATATGTAAATAGTTTCGGTTGTGTTTGTTTTAATGCCAATAATTTTCTCCTGAAAGCCAAGACTTGACAGAATGATGTGTAGATGCAAAAAGACTTGGTCACTGTTGAGCAAGAAAACATTGTTTTCTTGTTTTGGTTGGTCTTTATGCTGCTTTTATTTATTAATAAATTCATTTTACATCATTTTAGCCTCATAATCTGACGTCTGGGGCTGAAAACATCACATCTGCATGGTGACTAGGATTAAGATGTTTTACTTTCTGCAGGCTGATTTACAGAAAAAATACAAACAATAAAACAGTGAACCAGAACTACAGAAAATGTCTTGGCATTTTAAGAACCACATTCATATTCTCATTTTCTGACTTGGACACCAACTAAAAACAGCTAGTTAAGCATCATCTTCTTCCTGCCTCTTCTCTGAGATCTCTCCAACCAGTAAAAGTCAGTCCAATGTTGACTTGTCTTATCAGCTCTGTCACTTCTTTTCTTTTTCTCCTCCAGTTATGTCCTCATGCATTTTTTACTAAATCAGTCATGGTTCCTGTCAGAAATGGGCGGTTTGATGAACTCCAGCTGCTGGTGTGTTGTTAAGAGATCACCAAATTATCACATTATGTTAAGAACATTTCCATGTCGGCGTTCAAATAATAATTAGTGATTTTACAAACATACACAGAGACACATCTGAAAAAAAAAAAAAAAAAAAGTTAAATCACTCCGAACTGCTTACTAAGCGATGCCTAACAGTTCTGCCTCTACAGTACCGGTCCTGTTCACAGGCATCACTCTTTTCAGTCTCAGCTGATAACATGTTATTACTTTCAGCCTTCTGGTCCAAGGCACAGATACAGCCGTATCCATCTCTATCTCTTGCAGTGTGCTGCCATTATGGCTTTGATTATTAGAGCCTAAATTAAATTCAGACCGGATATTAGCGATGCACAAGCTCTCGTCAACAGTACCATTTCCATGGCATGTGCACGACACTATCCAGAAAGCATGGCTCTCAGCCAATTATTCTTCCTGCACTGCAAATGCACACAGTACATAAATATTTACACCAGCAGTACTGCATCAGTATAGTCCAGTGTTGAGGCTGCCTAACTGGGAACGACAAAGAGCACAGCAGCCTGCCAAACAGGGGGAACAATGCTGCAGTGATTAGTGATTTGGGATTGTTTTTCAGAGTGTGTAAATTGAAAAATTCCAGCTGGTAAGCATACAGAATGGATTCTGCAGAGGAGGCTAGGCTGATGTGTTTAGCAATTGTCCACACAAGCAAAATAATTCAATGGTAATAGGAATGGCTGCTTGAAAAAGAAGGGAGAAATTGCATTTAAGTGGAAAGAATATGTCAACATTTCTCTCTTTGTTGTTGGAGAATAGAGTGTACACTAAGGCTTTATGAGAATCCTGTGTTTTCTTTCTGTGTGTGTGTGTGTGTGTGTGTCTGTGTGTGTGTGTCTGTGTGTGTGACTGAGAGAGAGAAAGAGACATTAAAAAGTAACAAAAATGGAGATATCTTCCACACACAGAGGCTTTTATTTAGGAGGACTTTGGGTCAGCTTGCCTTTCTGTAGGATAGTCTGCTAGTCCAAATACTTTTCACTGTTGCACAGTATCTTTTATTGACTCAGTGTCAATGGGAACGCTCATATCAGTGACAAAATTCCGTCCAGTTATTTTGCAAGTTTTATTTTTTTGATCTGAGGTTGATTTTCCTAAAATTTGCATCCGAAAGATAGATAATCGACCAATCAGAGAATGGTGTTGACGGTGTCACACACTGTGCTACACAGCTTTTACTTTGTTGCTGCTACTTCTGCAGAACCAGGTCCTCAGACTGTCCCATAGATGTCCTAAAGTCCATCCTGAGGTAGCTGTGGTCCAGCTTCAGCCCTGGACTAAACCATTAAACCCAAGTTCTCCTCTCTTTGTAGAACAAGATGAACTTTGCGCCTCTTTTTTTCTTTTCCTTTACAGCTTCGGCACGCTATCGTTATTGCTTGATGTGGAATCCGTCTTTGTTTTTGACACCTTTACCAGTTTGTTTCAGAATCTTCATAATTTATTTGCAATTTCTCATCACATCTGGTGTACATAGACAAAAACATCAATATTTCACCTCTAAATTATTTTTAAATTCAGCTTTATTTGTATACTGCCACTTCACTACAATTGAGTCTTTACAGATACATCAATTCAAGCCAATTCATAATAAATAGCCTATAGAAACCAACGGACTGCATAGAAAATTGAGTTGGATCGAATCCCCCATCCTCAATTGCCTGAGGCAACAGTGGGAAGGAAAAAACTACCTTTTAACAGGAACAAAACCTCTGGCAGAACCCGACTCAGGGAGGGCAGCCATCTGCCTCGACTGGTTGGGGTGGAGACGACAGGAAAGACAGATCAATATATTAATGATGTCAATATTGTCATTTATTTATGCATGAAGGAAAAGTAACAAGGTACTACTATCAGGCGATGTCCCCATTGTTGCATAACTAATGGATGACTAGACCACCTCTAACTATAAGAGCATAACCTGGACAGTTGGGTCCCGTACATGCAGACTCCAACTCAAGAGATCCTCGTCTCCTAAATATAAGATTTGTTTTCAGCTCGATCTTAAAGGTGTTGAGGGAGTCTGCCTCCTGAACCCATGGTGGGAGCTGGTTCCATAAGAGAGAAGCCTGATAGCTAAAGGCCCTTCCTCCCATAGGACTCTTTGAGACTCTGGGAACCACCAGTAAACCTGCAGTCTGAGAGCCAAGTGCTCTATTTGGAATATATGGAACTATAAGATCTTTTATGTACAATGGAGCTTGGTCATGGAGAGCTTTATATGTGAGAAGAATTTTAAACTTGGATTTAACAGGGAGCCAGTGTAGAGAGGCTAAAACTGGTGAAATATGATCTCTCCTGCTAGTCCTCATCAGAACCCTCGCTGCAGCATTTTGGATCAGCTTTCAGGGCATATTTGGGACAATCCATGAATAAGGAATTGCAGTAGTCCAGTCTGGAAGTAATAAAGGCATGGACGAATTTTTCCTCACATTTCTGAGACAAGATGCCCCTAATTTTGCAATATTACGCAGGTGGAAGAAGGCAGATCTAGAAACCTGTTTTAAATGTGAGCTAAAATGTCATGTTTTTCCTTCCTGATCGGCTGGCACTCATCAGTGGAAACTCTATCCACCTGTGGCTTCCTAACTGCCTCTGCTGTTTCTCATCAGTTTTATTCAGTTCACCTGGTTTTCATGTCTCACAACCTACTTAAACTCCCTCTAATCTCTTCCCCTCTTCCAGATTATCAGCAGACTCATGTCTAGTTGTGGTCCAGCATTCTACGGATTGTCTCCAGTTGCCGACCTACTGCTTCACGTCCCAGGATTACCCGCCTCGCCTCGCCTCGCCTCGCCACGCCACGCCACGCCACGCCACGCCACGCCACGCCACCTCTCTTCTGCCCTGCCCACGACGGACACCTCTCTTGGATCTTCTGGTCACAGACACTTGCTTGTCTTTGGATCTCCAAGCCTTGCCTTTTGCCCGGGATGAGTATTTGCCATTCCGTTTACCTCCTGCCATCCATCTGAAGCCTGGTTTCTAATAGCTGCCCAGTCACCTGGGTTGATCCTCTGCTCGTTATCATGCATTCCTCATTCACCAATAAACTGGTTGTTTGCTTACAGCTCCTTGTGTGTGTGGCTGAATTTCTGGATCCTCACAGTAATTCATTACACTAAAAGACAAGTTCTGGTCAATGACTCCAAGATTTCTCACAGTGGTACTGGATGCCAGATTAATGCCATCCAGATTAATTACATAACTGGATAATTTTGTCCTAAGTTTCACGCCTGAAGATAATCCAATCAAATCTAAGATACTTTATTCATCCCCGAGGGGAGATTCAGAGTTCAAACCGCCTTGTCCAAGGTCAGACATACAAACATGTAACATTCATGACAAAAGAGCAAAACAGAACCGAGCTTAAGTTTAGGCCATGCAGCTATTATACCAGCGCTGCCTTACAATAGATAACAGAGATACAATAGGCTCATAGCGGGTCGAGGTCAAAAAAGTGTAACTCCGGGCCACGCCAGAAAGACGCAGTCCGAAAATAGAACTTTATACACTGACTAAACAAGACACACAAAGTCCAGGAAGGTGGGGAGGGGACTGGGGATAGATGAGGAGGGGGACAGAGCATCTATGAACATGTCTTCTTCCATTCTCAGGGGAGGTTGCACCAGCCCAAGGCCGCTGGGAAGCCTAATCCAGATATGATTGTTTGGGTTCCAGGTGAGGAAAACCATTTGCCCACAGCCTTGACTCCATAGCCGGTCTCAGGCAGGCAGCTCCAAACAGCCGAATGGGGGGGGTCAATTTCCACCGATCCTAGCAGACATCTTCTCCATGTTATTGATTTTGTGGACCAGCTCTGGGACCATGACCAGTATGGGCCAAACTAGTATCCTGCTTACTGTTGAGTCCGGTTAATGCAAGAGTCTGTGCACTGCCAGCTTGGCACATACCGTTGCAAAATTCTGGCAGCCTGCCAGTTGTTGCCAGAATCTCACGGGTCTTGAGGTAGATCAGGACTCCACCAGCGCTAATCAGCAGAATCCCGATCACCAATAATCCAAAGATGTAAACATCCTCCACATCTTCAGAGGACAGAACCGCCAGACACATCGGTCTCCATCTGGCCCATGGGTCCTGAACGCATCCAGCCTGAAGCGTCCCTCAGGACATGCGGGCTCCCCTCTGCCCGATCTTCGGGTTGAGAAAATTTGATCAATTACGTTGAGAGACGAGCCAATCAGATCCATTATGTAGTTTGAGTGGAAGTAAAGAGATGAAAAAAGAGGCTCAGAGTCAGACAGGACAAAGTCGCAGGCCAGAGTGGGAGGAAAAGGGAGGAAACAGGAGTGCAGATAGAAGCGTCTGCCTTCACTGAGAGCAGAAGTGGAAACAACCTGTCTTCTCTGAGTTTAAAAGGAGAAAATTCAAACATTCATGTCTTGATGTCTGTAAGACAAAACACCAGGAAAGTTTCCAATAACTCCAGTAAATGCTACTAGGTTTGTCGCTAGTCGCTTTTAACAAACAAAGTGTCCACATGGGTTTGGAAAGTTGCAAGATTTAGCGAGAAAGTCTCCAAGTTGGCAACAGTGTCTGAATGAAAGCAAAGCGGCTGTGGGAGGAGTTTACAGCACAGCGCTGCAACGCCAGAGACGCTCGATTAGCAGCTGAAGACAGCAGGAGAGGAAACTGCAGAGAGAAAAATAGTTGCGCTGTTTTATCTTTATGATCGAAAACTCAGATCGAATCCGTTTAACCGCCCAGCTCTGGCTGGTGATCAAACCAGACCCCAGTACGAAGCGGTCTGCTCTATTCAGCAGTTATCACTGATGGGCTGTACCTGGTGTGAAAAGCGACACCACTTGTCTGTGCAAGAGACTGTTGCCAGGGTAACTACCTAAGCCTGTGTTGGAGTATGAGAACATAGTGGGGGGTGCTTTCAACATCACAGGTACTTCATAAGTTAATCATATCAACTCTATCGGACACATTGGTAGAAATGTCTACAGCTGCAGAGGATGACGACTTCCAGCCTCTAATCACCGTCGACATTTGTTTTCAATGCCTTTACAGATGGTTAATCGTCACTTATGCTTGAGTTTCTTCCAGGTGCAACCGAGAGGCAGTGTACCAGGATTTGCACAATTAGTTATGATTTTTGTTATATATTATGAAGTTTTTAAATTCAACAAAACTTTGGTTCTTATATGAACAATTGACATTGTCTGAAATTCAGATCAGCCAACAAGAGCCCTGACGTGGCATAAAACCTCTTTTACTTTCAGTTTTAGTTGCTAATAAGTGCACAACAGTGCCATCAGCAGTGACTCTCCTCTCTATAAACTGTGTCTTAATCAGAATTGCTGACGTTTGCTTCATTTATCATCCTTTCTCTGAGTCGTATCCTCGGCAGCAGCAGCTCCAAACAGGAAGTGAAGCAGCAGATTTTCCTTTTGCATTTCCATCTTGGAGACAGTGACGTGGTAAATATCCCAGAAAACTGTTTACTTCAGCAGAAACATCTCTAATGTGCAGAGAAGGGCTTGAGATTGTAGATTCCTACAGGTTCCCAGGAACTCTGTTTGACTCAGATCTAAAATTGGATATGAACAACGGTAAAAGTTAAAAATGGTCAATAAAGGATCCACCTGATGTGGAAACCTTTAATGTTTCTGAGAAAATTCTTATCATTGAAGAGACGACAGAACAACACAAATAGCACAATCAGCTTATAAGATATCTACAACTTCATCGTCACAAAGCTGACAATCGCACAAGCAGTGACATCTGATCAGAGCAGCACAGCATGCCTCATGGCTCTCGCTGCACACTGGAAGGAACTGATCAGCTGATTAATGTGCCCCAGTTGAGCAGGACCAGGACAGAGACTGGAGGGAACTTCATGGTTTTATACGAGGGGTTCTCTAACATGGTTCTCTTGGCTCATGACGTTGGACTGGGGGAATGCAGCCCTCTAAAAGAGGGGAAGCCTTGGGAATCCCTGCACTTCACCTGTTGATTCTACAGTTACTTTTACTGAAGATGTTTGGAAGGACGGTGTTTACAACAATTAAACCAGCACAGTCCATGAAAGTGAGACGAGGGTGATGGTGTTAGCGCTGTTAGCAAGCCAAAGCTATCATCTTTCAGCCTCACATGGAGCTGTCATTCAGGAGGCATATCTAGCTACCCAATGACAGTTCTGGTGATTGGTGGTAGTTTAATTTCCACAGAGGCTACAACAGAACCATGGTTGAGGTTAATGATAGAGTAGATGGTTTTATTATAGATATTGTGCCAATCAGATGGAGAAGCACAGCATTAGCCTCAGAAATGGTGTCCACATCCTCAATAACAGCACATTACATAAGCTGGGACACTAAAAGAGACAAACGTAAAGCAAAGACCGCCTTCCATTCTTTCTTTAGTCCAAGCAGTTAGCTTGCAGTCGGGATCCGTGATGTAGCACTGCTATGTTCAACAATAAGCTCCACAGTAATCAAATCAAATCAAATCAAACTTTAATTGTATAGTACTTTTTGTGCTTTAAAACATTGCAAAGTGCTTTACATTATAAAACAATTTACATCAAAATAGATAAAACACTAACACACGTACACCCATAGTCCCCTTTCACCCACCCACAGCCACCCCCACCCATGCCCTATTAGCCCCTATAACAGTTAAAAGAAGATGAATGGCCAGGTGCATTTGTACCAGATGTGCACCAGATAAGGAAACAATATTCTCAGGGAGCCTCTACACAAAGGGCTACCCCCAACCAAGACCATGACTAATGGTCTAATGGCCATCACCATGACTAAACAAAAGTAAAATCCATTTAAAAAATAATAAAATAAAAAAATTTATACTAATATGTAAATAAATATATAAAATAAATAAATCAAATTAAGTAAAAATGTGCATAAATATATAAAATATGTAAATAAATCAAATTAACTAAAAAGAAGAATAAAAATGGGCTAATATAAGAATGTTAAAACTTAGTTAAAAGCTAAACTAAAAAGGTCTTGAGCTTTTTTTGTAACAACATCAACAGTCTCTGCAGGCCTGAGGCCCTCAGGCAGGCTGTTCCATAGGCGAGGCCCGTAATACTGAAATGTGGCCTCGCCATATGTTTTGGTACGAACTTTAGGAAGAATTAAAAGGCCGGTACCTGAGGACCTCAGGGTCCGAGAGAACTCATACCTTAAAAACAGGTCAGATAAATAAGAAGGACCAAGACCATTAAGACATTTATAAACCACTAAAAGAACCTTAAAACCAATCCTGAAATGCACGGGGAGCCAATGCAGCGACTTTAAAACAGGTGTAATGTGTTTCCCCCCCCGGTCCTCGTCAGAACTCGTGCCGCCGAGTTCTGCATTAGTTGTAAACTAGAAATACTCTTTATGGGACGACCAGAGAGCAGGGCATTACAGTAGTCTAGTCTACTAGAAATAAAAGCATGCATTAGTACCTCCGTGCTGGCAAGAGAGAGAAATGGGCGGACTCTGGCAATGTTTTTAAGATGACAAAATCCTGTCTTTGTAACACAGTAAGAACTTTCTATGGTTTAATTTTACTGCATTTGGTGCTTTTCCCCCTCTTCGGTTACCAGATGGTCTGTCCTGTGAAATGAAGATGACTGCATCATTACAGTGATGTTCTGCTTGCAGAAGTCTGGCGTCTACAGCTGTGCACATTGGTGAGACTGTTAGGCGAGTGAATAAAAATATATATCAGGATCCGACACAAGCAATACTTGTAAGTCTGTTGGTTTAAAATGAACAGTGTCTATCACCTGACATATTCAGAGAGACGAGCGTGGATTTATGTAGAGGGGCTGTGACATTGACTGATTATGGCTTTTTATTGAAAAGCACATACTGGCTCTATATCAGTCAGTCATCTCATTTTTCCAGTATAAGACAATGCTGGGCTATATTCAGCCGTGTGAACCGGGCGGTCTGATTACGTTAACAAATAGCATTCCCTATTCAAGTCAACAGAAAGGTTTTCAATGACAGCTCGCATGACAAAAGGTCAGCAGCAGGCTCAGCATTGCTAATTAAGTCCAATTGGTGAATGTCAGATCCACAAAGGGCAACATTAATCCCCAGTCCTGACTAAATAGGGATCTCTGATGTGTGTGTGTTGAAAGATAACTGAGATGGGGGTATGAGGTGGTGGATAAATGTGTGTGTTTTTGGGAATACACTGCACTCAGGCAGTTAAAGATGTGCATTTGGTGTGTACTCAAAGAACAGACAGATAATTAAACACAGAGGAAAAGTGTGGTGGTCCTAATGCCCCAAGTCTGACTATTTTCTAAAAGATTCATGCCATGAGTTTTACCTCTACCTGTGTAGCAGTCACAGAACATCTTCCCGTTGAAATGTAACAGAGGCATGATGGACCTCGCGGCAGCAATGCTTCACAGAGGGGTCGATATCACCAGGATAGTCTGGGGGACTCGGTTCGATCAGGCGGGGGGAATTCTGAGCAATTTCACATCTTCCTTTGGTTTGGTTTGTGTTCAGAATGCACTTTACTAAAGTGGTAATGGGTACGGTTACATGACGTTTTTAATTTGGAATTAATAACTCAGAATTAAATAATTCGGAATGAATGTATTCTCCTGTGAGTTCACATGAAAATATTCATTCCAAATGAAGGTTTACATGAAACACATCCTAACTTAATTCCTCTTTAGAGCGGCGGGTTGGGAGGGGTTCTGATTGGACAGAGGGTGCACGTGACGTATGACGTATACCGGAAATAAACAAAGTTGGCTCCCTGCTTCTCGTCTTTTCAGTCGTAACTTGTAAAAACTACATAATAAGAACCAGTTTCACCGCTATTTTTATTAGAAATGTGAAGTAGCAGCTCAACACCAGCATACTACTTCACTTTCTGCAGCAACTGAGAAGGAGAAGAAAGATAGACCAGCGAACAAGGGAGGTAAAACAACGCGCGTCATCGGGACAGGACAAGGTAACGAGCATGCTCAGAACGACCAGATTAACTTAGAGCCGAATGAAGGTTTACATGACAGAGGAATTAAATAGTTCGGTATTAAAATGCGAATAAACCAGACACTTACATCGGAATTAAGTTTAATTTGAAAAAAGAAAAGCGTTCCCAGGCTACGTATCCTGCTACGTTGCCAAATCAGTAACATTCAGCTTTTTTAGCAAGGAATGGTTGTCCTAAATATTACACGGAGTAATGGCGTTCTTATGCAACAGTATGTGGTGGAAATACAATAAAGCCTCCAGAATGTGGGCCGACGGAGCAGCTCTTTGGTGGAGTTCGGTGCAGCTGAAATCAGCCAAACCTGGCAACCCTGACAGGGTCAGTTAGGGCCGTTAGGACAGCAGAGTTTCTGCAAGCAGCCTGCAGCTCTTGTTTGTGGAGAGAACTGCAGCGTTGAGGATCATTATGACTTGTTTAGATGCATTTTCAGAAAGCCAGAGGCTGCTTCACGAGCCGCAAGGCAAGAGTCAGTGAGTCGCATGAGGAACGCTGTCGTAGGGCGTCTCAGCCCCGTGTCTGGGTTCACCACATAAATCCTCCAGGAGCTGAGCTCTGATTGGTTGATGCCGCGCATCAAGCCGCAAAAGTTTGGATTTTCCATCTCTGGTGCTTGCGTAACACTGATAAACCTTTTTACATTTTAGGCGCCGACGCTCCATACGCACTGCGAGAAAGCTCGACGCCTCCACATAGACTACATGTAAACCTTGATGCGTTTGGTCTGAACACACCGTTATGCTTCCAGAGTCAGTGTCGTGCTAAAATCTCTGCTCCAGGTGAGGCTCGAACTCACAACCTCGGCATCGCTCTCCTGAATACTGTCATATAAGTACCGCGCGCTGACCGATTGCGCCACTGGAGCTTCAAGTCACCTGAATCCATCTATTCCTTTATCATCTTTGTTATTATTTATTTATCTGGTGACACCTGACATGGCAGACTGAGCAACGACCACCTGAAGACGAAGAGGATGTAACGGCTCCTACACGACCCACCATCATGATGCGTTCAATGACCTCTAGTAAAGCTCGAAAAAACACTTGGTGAGAATAAGGACGCTCTGTGTCTGAACGAAGGACACGTTTTTGTTTGTTTTTTGGTCAAAAAGAGAAAAAAATCGCGTTGACAGTTTGTCATTGCATTAATTCCACAAGTATCCTTCGTACAAAATAATTCAGGTTTTTGTCACTCTTTGCTTCCTTAGAGTGACAAAGAAGCGTTGTCACACATCTCGCAGCGTAACACCACACACCGATGCTTACCGTGGGTGATGGATGTAAACCGAGCCAAGCTCCTCACCGCAGTTAAGACGCGGACGGGTGTCGCAATACGGCAGTGACGTCATCGTCACGTGCCGCATTAAAACGCTGCATCGCAGCATATTATCAGGTTCCTTCTTTTCCTACGATGTTGATTATTGTAATCTTTTGGTGTTTGTTTGCATATCCGTTCTGAAATGAGGTTAGTTTGGCTAGTTGTGATAAGGAACAACTGTTATTTAAGAAAAACCTTATTTTCTCTGTTAATTGGGAAGTTTCCTGTGGTGGGAGGAGCTTCAGGGTTAAAATGAGTGCATTCTGACTTGCTCGGGGTGGGAGTAGGTTGGATTGAGTTGCAGAGCTGGAGTGTGTTGAGTGGAAATAATGAAGGTCAACACCCTGCTTGTTCCCAGCCAGGGTGCTGTGATGGCTACTGGAACACGAGAGGCAAATAAAGTACTGTTGGAGTGTTACTGTGTAACTAATCCCAGTAAGCAGGGCTGTATGAAGAAACCCAGAATGAAATGTTCCACCATACACAAACTCTACCTGCTATAACAGTTAAAGACTGAGAAGATATAAAACACTAATACTGTCTGAACTGTGACGTCCCATCTGGACGCTTTAAGAAGTCTGTTACGTCTCGTGTCCCTACAGAGGAGCTGCGTTTGGTTTTCTTAGCACAGTTCCAGGTTGATGTTCAGGTCATGTGTCTGAATCGGCTTGTTCCGGCGCTGAGATAAGAGTTTAGACTGAATCTATACCTCTTATTCTTTACCTTTTATCAATCACCTGCTGACTTTGCCTTTGTGAGCTCTTGTCTTCAGAGTAGAGTTCAGTAGAAACATCCCAGCAGAGTACTCTTTGTTTGGAGTATTTTCTCTGTATCATGATGCAGTGAGTACCTGCCTCACCTGCATTACCTTAGTCAGACTGTTGATTGTAACACACATTGTACATCTCCACTGCTTTGTCCTTTGGGAGGAAGCTGATTTTTATCGCCCCCTCTGGCTCCAGCTAACGTAGAGTCATGTCTAGGTTTTTGCATGTCTCTGAATGGACGGAGCGTCATTAAACTGACTACCTCTATGATGGTATGACACAGTTTTGGGAAGAAGTAGGGGGAGATAATAAATCCCGCTGAGAGCTGCTACTTTTAGACAGTTTGCATTACAAAGCATGCTTTCTTTAAGCAGCTTCAATCACTGTGTCCAAATCTAAACGCACCAAATTACACTTCACTATCCTTACTAAAGGCAGCGGTGGATTGGATGCACGAGCCTGCCACACCTGGTGTCCAGGGAGACCCTGTTCTTCATGTGATTCATCAACTAAACTACCAATAAACTGCACTGAACCAATGAAACTTAACTTCTAACTCACCGTGACTTTGTGACATTTCATCACTCGCTCAAACATCGCCTATTATACCTGATAGTGCTGATCGCTCTGATTGGTTGGCGGCCAAGGTTCAGATTTTCCATCTCTGGCTTTTGACGCGCGTTCCGTCAAGCTTCAAAAACTTTAAATTTTCAGCACATGACGCGCGTCACGCCGACGCTCAAAACGCGCTGCTAGAAAGCTCGACGCCCCCTTGCCGCGCCTCCACATAGACTTTACATAGAAACCTGCCGCTCTGGACGCGTTTGGTCTGAACACACCGTAAATGAAGTTAGCAAAAAATCAATTTTCCCTAAAAAGCTGAGATTTAGAGGATGTATCTGTTGAATAATGCAACTTGCAGTTTACAGAAATTTCACACACTGTAGTTTTTTCAAAGTTTGCAGACAAGCTCAACTTGTACCTTTTTATCAGATTCCTCGTTTGGCAGCAAACTTTCCAGTCAGTCTCCGCATCGTCCTCGTAAAAAAAGTTTGGTCAAGATTAACAAAACCATCAGCGTTTTTTCCATTTAGTCATAAACCGCCTAAAAAATTCAATAGTTTTTATTTCAATATCAGTCTGAAATGACCCAAAACCACATCTCCAATCATTTAGAAATATTTTAATAAATTTTCGACAAACTGTATTTTTAATATAGAAGTACCAAATATATTTAAAATATGAAGTGCCAAAAACAGTCATTGGTTTTAATTCTTTCTAATGTTGCATGGAAATAATTCCCAGATTGCCCAACACGGTCCTGGTCACCCAGATTTCATGAACTGGTACTTATTATTCTTATGTGAACACATTAAAGGTCTTGTAGACAATCCACTTGCAGGGAGCTGACTTCATCGTGAAATTTGGACTAAACCGTGAGATTTCTGAGAAGATATTTTCAAGGCCTGTATGTAGATCAGGCAGAAAAAACTTACGTTGGATATTTGAACAATGTCCTTTCTGGTTGGACTTTGCATGATCTTCCTGTGTATGGCTGGGTTCTCTTGGGTATGTGGCTCCATCCCACCAACAGGACAGCATGGTAGGTTAATCACTATGGTTACCTGATAACAAGTACAACTGACATTTTTTCCTAATTGCCCCACATTGGGGTTGAACCTATGAACTTCTAGTATTGAAGCACACTGACTTAATCACTACACCACTAGTACTCTCTGTCACACTTTGGAAAAAGTATTCAATTTTTTTCCAATTGGGATGGGAAGGCCTTTGTTTTTCACGTCCAGCAGGGTGGAATTAGCAGGATTGCAAAAACATGTGCGAGGTTTAACTGAACTCCAGTGAAGATGTGACAGACTTTATTGTTCAATGTGATTTTTTTTTTTTTAATATGTTTAACATTTATCTAAGTCAGAGGTGTCAGAATCCAGTCCTCGAGGGCCGGAATCCGGCAGGTGTTTGTTGTTTCCCTCCACCAACACAGCTGATTCAAATCAATGGATCCAGCAGCTTCTTGTCAACCTGCTTGAGTGTCGGTCAGGTGTGTGTTGGAGCACAGAGACAACAAAAACCTGCAGGATACCGGCCCTCCAGGACTGCAGTTTGACACCCCTGATCTAAGTCTTGAAATGTTGCAGGGAGCATTGTTGGAACAAATCCTTCATATTTAACTGAGACATTTGCAAATAAATTCCTTTGCTCCTTAAAGTGTGCAGCTGAGACCAATAGCTCATATCAAACTGCATGCCATCACACAAGCAACAGCCAACAAACAACAGCAGAGCTATATGTTAAATGCTGCATTTGAACCAGTGCTTTGTATGTGTACCTGTGTCCCGGTGCACAAAATGGACCAATCACTGAGCTGAATTCCATTCCATCCAATCACAGGAACGGATTTCAATACATTGACAAAAACTTGAATAACTTAAAAAGTTTAAATGTTACAAAGACCAAAAGTCGTAGCACATATCTCCTGAATGGGCTGAAGAGTTTGATACCTGAATGGTTGAAGTGAGACAAACCGTGTAGGAGGAGTAGCGCGCCAAATATTTTGCAGGAATGACATTCGGGACGGGAACTTGACGAACCGGACTCTGCAAACCGGTGCAGAGCTCTGAAACCCTGTTGACGCAGCTTTCAGCTCATTATGCAAAAACTGACCAATCCCAGAGCTGAAATTTTGCAACGTCCAATGCACAGTGGGTTTGAAAGACTTTCATCCAATCACAAGGCTGAATTATTTTCTTACAAATATCTCAAAAACTACAAAGATTTGAAACAACAAAAGTCGTAGCACACATCTCCTGAAGGAGCTGCAGGGTTTGAGATGCAAACGATTGAAGCGACCTGAACGGCACAGGAGGAGTAGCGCGACAAAGTTTGGCGGAATAATAATAAAAATGGCCGAACAGGATCCCAATAATGTGAATGCCCCCATGGTATTCACACACCGTGTATTCTGTTAAAATGTCTGGACATGTATAATTGACCTGCTGTTTTGTGTGTCGTTTGCTTCTTTCAGGGGGCCCCATGCCTGTCTTTGCCTTAGGCCCCAAATTTCTTAAATCCGCCGCTGTATATTTATGAATGTATAAAACATCTAATAGTTGTGTTACTTTGTGTTAAAACAAAGGGAAATTGTCATCGTTATTTATAGGTTATTTTACTGCTTCGGCCCCCTGGAGATGGTATTATGCTGAACGGGGGCCCTGATCTAAAACAAGTCTGACAGCCTGACGCTGGAGGAATTGAAAATGCAAAATGAAATATGAGTTCAGACTAATTAACTAGTCACAAACTCTGGACGCAGATTTTCCCTCCAGTTTTACTGTATTTATTTCAGTGTGGAGTCATTTATTTTTAGCAGCGCGCACGTGACCGTATCTACATATATGACATTCACACATGTATCACAGCCGCGGCTTGTAATGAGATTTTGTTCCCACTGTGTAAATGTTAATCAGAAGTGAAGCGTGTCCAGTCTTTACTTTCTGTCGCTGGTTTTATCCAGGAGAGCTGATTGGTGAACGTCTCTGTTCTCAGGCCGCTGTGGGAGGAGTGTGTGCGCCGGTGCACTGTTTATCACCATTCTTTGGGGATAGATATATGTGTGTGTGTGTGAGACAGTGGGGCCACATGTAGCTTATAATGAGCCCCAGTGGTGTCTCTCCAGTGGGTCTGACTATTGATCATTAGCCTGCTGTCCACACTTTAATTTCCAACAAGGAAGTGCCAGTTGCAACAAGAGGATGATCAGATTGCCTGTTACTGGGCGTATTGGTGTGTGTGGGAACGTGTGTGTTCAGAGTGCACCGTCTGATGTGGAAAGGTTTGATGTGTGTGATGCATGCGGCGATACGGCAAACTGTCTCTGCCGTTATGATGTTTTGACTGAGAAAGCTCAGAGGTTAGCGTAGCGCAGAGCTCCATGCGTGCATGGCGAGCGCACGGCGGTTTGTCTTGTCGACAGATTGTAGATCGTATCAGTCGTGTCACTGTCACAGTTTATAAGCAGCTCATTATAGAACATGCATGTATCTTATAACATCCCTTGTAAATAACTTGCACCTTGTTAATTTTTTTTCATTTCTGAACCTTGCAGGAGAAAATTATCTTGTGAAAACACAGAACTGCGCCGTAAAACCGCCATGATGCTGGTATTTCACGACATCTTTCACACGTTTGGAGGAATTAACATGCTTGAGGAATATCCTGTAATTAATCTGGAAATTGTGTTTCTACAAATCCAATCCGAAGGCATCGGAACGCAGGAAAAACCATCCTGTTGTCATGTGGCTTCTTCTCTGCACGATGGAGCTTTAACCTGGAGTCATTTCTGGAAGTCTTCCTGAGTCCACACTCTGGTTTCCAGCAGGAAAACTAGCGCTGCTTGATTATGGCAAAAATTATAATCACGATTATTTTGACTGAAACTGAGATCTCGATTATTGAACACAATTATCCAGTATTTCTAAACAACGCTGCGCATCGTGGTGCTCTAGACTCCGTGTCGTGCATTATAACCGTTTAATGTACGGTTCCGAGTTGTTTAATCCGCTTTTACCGCTTATATAGGAACTATTTTATGTTGGCCTGGATGTACGTTTTATACCAAACAACCGCTGTCAGGCTGCAGCGCGTTTCTCTCATTCACCTGTTAAAAGACGGCTGATCTGAACCAGCTGGTTAACGCGTTGCTATGGTAACGCCCCGTAACGGAGGGATATTACAGCGTTTAACTGGCCGAACTATGTATAGGAAAATAATGCAGCCAGTTGTCACTGACAATGGTATAAACTATGTTTAGGTGAACTTCCACAACCTACTGCAGTTATTCTACATTGACCTGCAGCCGGAGCCGACTGAGACTGGCCGCCTGGGAGTGCTTTAGGACGGGAGAGGCTCCCGCTGCTCCTTCCTTACAGTAACTGCAGAACAATATGTGCCTTCAAGTCAGTCGCCAAAACACCAGAAAGGTCTCTAATAACTCCAGTAAAAGTTGCTAGATTTGTCGCTTTTAACAAAAAAAGTCTGAATGAAAGCAAAGCGGCTGTGGGAGGAGTTTACAGCACAGCGCTGCAACGCCAGAGATGCTCGTTTAGCAGCTGAAGACAGCAGGAGAGGAAACTGCAGAGAGACAAATAATCACACCCTTTTATTTTTATCATCGATGGAAACCCAGATCGTAGTTGAGATTAAAATCCGATTAATTGCCAATCCTAAGAAAAACATGCCTGCTTTTAATGCAGAAAATCCCCAGCATCCAGCCTCGTCCCTGGCATACAGAGATTCCTCCTAATTCTCTGAGTCTTCTGATCATGTCATACACTGTAGATGGTGGATCTTCAAAAGTCTTAAGAACATCTTTCTGAAATTGCCTCACAGTTTTTAGACCCAGTTTATCTCAGATTGATGAATCTCTGGCCGTTTTTCCGTCTGAGAGACTCTGCCTCTCTGAAATGCTCCTTTCATGTTACTGACATGCTATTTACCCTGATGGAAAGGTGCTGGAGACATTTTCTCATACATCATCCAGCATATTATTTAGTTGCTCTCTGAGATCCAGTTGTAAACACACATCAACAATCAAACAACAAATAAATAAATAATCTGCACATTTTCAAAGCCTTATGAAACATCTGTGGAGCGCATCCAGACATAAAGACTGCATGTATGATCTGTTGCACAGAAATACATGCAGCAACACAAACATATGCGCATTTCTGCACCTGATTTCCATGACAATCAAACCGGCGATGGTCGGATGCAGGAAGGTGTTTGAACAGCAGGAGGCTAATGTGGATTCCTGCGAGCTCGGCGAGGTGTTTCCATCTGCTCATCCTGCCATCCAGGAGGGAGACAGGAACCATGAGACGGCTTTTCCTCCTCTCATGTCACCAAACTCTTTCATTCAGACCATTTCAGGATCAGAAAAAGCAGCTTTTGCTTCTGTGATGTGAAATGTTTCACAGTGGAAATGAATTTGTGGGTTTTAGTCGAGGTACGACGCTCTCATCCTGATTTCCAGCTTCAGTTGAATTAAACTGATTTCTCTGGATCTGCTTCTTAGCATCGGTGGATGTGATCCATCATAGATCTCCAGCTTTTAGGTGCAGCTTGAATGTGTGAAGTTTGAACGTTTGTGCACGTTTATTCCCGACCAGTAAGAGTCGTGTGTCTGCACCGCAGGAGGAAATATTCAGACAATTAGCGCCGCTTTGAAAAGCCACATTTTTGGGCTGGTTGTTAAATATCAGCAGCTGCATTTCTCCGGTGGGTGAATGCTCCATCATGGGGTCTGATTAGACCCTGCTCATTGTTATCGGGACCATTTATATGCTGATGGGGAGGTGGGTGTGAGAGTGGGTTGTGGGGGTGGGGTAGCCTCCCTGGAGCTGCTGTGGATCGTTCAGTCCTCCTCGTTGCTCCATCGCTCACTGAGCTCATAGAAAACAGTGAAGTGGAACCCGGAGTCCATCAGAGCGGACTGATAACCTCACTCCATCTCATCCCAACATGCTTTAAATTCCAGCAGAGTCCCAGACCCCCGTTATCTCCTGTGTGCCTCGGTCAGCCGTGGCCACCGTTAGGAAGGCCACTTTCACACCCGTTATATACCAGCAGGGACCAGACAGGCCGCCGGGGCCTTTTCTAAAAGCCTCACAGACACGTCGTCAGATTCACTTCAAATGATGATTATTTCGCCGAAGCAGGGTGTGTAAGCTTATCACAGAATCACACACTCATCCTGTCACATATTCAGGTTTTAATGCAGCCAGTTCACATCCAGAGGCGGTGCAGAGGTCATTCATGTGGTTTTGTTTCCTTTTAAAAGAAATGTTATGGAAGTTAAATTATTTTTTATATTATATCTTAGTATATTAGGTTATATTAGACAGATAGATATTATATTATATTATATTATATTATATTATATTATATTATATTATATTATATTATATTATATTATATATTAGATAGATTTTTATTTAAAGTCTGTTATTTAGCTTTTTGATGAGTGTGAGAATGGTGAGGGAAGAAGTCTGAGGGTGGTGTGAGAGAGGATGAAAGGATTTTTTGACCATTTTCAGGCATTTTGTTGGTGTTAACTGGAACAAATATATAACGATCCAACTTTATTCTATTTTTTGTTAAAAGAAAAATAAATTATTTGTAATTTTCTAAATCCTTTCCCTTTATTTCTTTTATTTGGATCTTGGGAAGTGCGAACAGAAATCAGACAGTCCACGCTGCCACCGCCTTTAAAAGGAACGTGGAAAAGGCTGGTACAGGCGGTTATCATATAATCCTGAGGTTTTTCCACTAAAACAGGCCGACGTTCACATTATTCACTCTGAGTAGAAACAATGTGATATTTATCGGGTACATTGTTCTGAAATGTGGCTGGAATACTCTCATAAGGCCTTTAGCATAAACTCACCATGTTTAGCTTCCATTCTGGCTTCTGGAGGAGTCGCCATCGCCACCTTTTTACCATCACAATGGTAACAGAAACTGCTGCATGCACTAGGAACTGTCTTCCTGACCACACTGAGGTCTTAACGTCCATTTCTGGTCACACACACGGACAGTTTCGTCCATCTCCTGCATGTTTAAGGTGCTTGGCTGTCCGTCACTTGACGCAGGAAATGGTGGAATCCCAGAAGAACAACCAAACAAATCAATCATGTATCGATGTTTTTATGTATTTTATTGACACTGTCCAAAGTGGAGTTGGACGAGTTTTATTCTCATCAACCAGTTTCCATCACATGTAGAATTACACAAAACTTAAATATCACATACACACCTACATTCTGAAAAACTCTAAAATATCACCAAAGAGTTTTTGTACTTTTACAAGATGTTTTTTCAGACATGTCGACATAGAAGTATATCGCAAAAGTGTAAACCAAGGCTACTCAATTAGATATTCAGGTGAGCCAGAACTTCAAATAAAATAAATGATCAGAGCCAGTAAATAAAGTAAGGGAAAATAAATCAGTCAAAATAATTTTTTTTTTTTTTTTTTTTTTAAAGTTGTTTATTAATTTTTCTCTTTTAAATTAAGTCACATGTGACAAGGGCAAATGCACAAAATAAAACAATAAAAATCCCAGTCAGAGTTTTTTTTTCTCCTAACTTTTAACATATAAAGATCATATCAAACTAGACTTCTCGATGTGGCGCCTCCTCACGTTATAATCTTTACACACCGCCACACACTCATTACATATTAAACACATCGGTTTGGTGCTTGAATGTGACGGCAAAATAAACAAATACTAATCAGTCCAGGCGGGGTTAAATCTGCGGTTTTCATTGTCAATTTAGCGTTTTGGGACAGAGAGCGACATGCTTGCTAGCGCTACTCTTACAACTTCAAAACATAACACACGCTGGGGTCGATGTTGCTAGGCAACCAAGTGTTGTTTTCATGGTCTGCACAACTGCAGGATTGGAGGCTACTTAATCAGCGTAGGAATGACTGAAGGTTCTTGATTAATATCTTCATTCTTTTACATAAGCTGGGCCGCATAGAAGTTGGTTGTGAGCTGCATGTGGCCCGCGGGCCGCCGCATAAAGAGGCCCAGTGTAATGGAAACACTTTTTCACACATACACATCACTGAAGTCGTCGGATGTGATGTAAGGGTCACGTGACCAGATCATTTCAGGTAAAGTACTGCGGTATGGACGGAGAAGGAGATGGAAATCTTTATACTAATAATTCATTCATCTCCTTAACTGCTTAGTCTGATAAAGGGCCACGGAAGAGAAAAAGAAAGTGAAAGAAAACAAAGGAGAAAAAGGCTTTTTTATCCCAAAAAAAGCATTTATGCAGCAGCAGGATGACAACTATCTTCCTGCAGGGAAAAGACAAATACGACCAGAAACGTTGTAGTCCACATGCCAGGCCTCTAGTGGGCAGAATTCCCTGCATCCTCGTAAGATCTGGAAACACAACCATGGTTACCGTTGCATGCTAACCGCTGGCTGGTCTGGCTCATGTATCCTCTGTGTCTTTAATGACGGCATAAATCCTCCACCAGAAACATGTTTTGCATCAACAGACCAAATAGATTTGAAAACACGCAGAAGCATAAACTTAACATGAAGGTCCGCCATTGTTGTTGTGTTTTTCACTGATTAAACAGGGTTTGAGTGCAAGATGACGTCACCGTCAATCAAAGATTTAGATTCCAGTTTTATCCATTTGGAATCCATTTTATCCACCCAAAACTCAGTTACTGTGGAAACTAGATGCCAAAACGCAACCAAATATTTGTGTTTTACAGTCTCAATGTTGTCGCATAAATGGCAAAAGATAAACCAAAGAAAAAGCAACAGCATTAGCTGTTCACTAAACAGGAAAAACCAGACAGCAGCTGCAACACCTGGAAGAAAACAGGAAACCAGCAACGAAAACAAAGCTGACAATCATCAGGAGCACCTATAAGCAGGTAAACTGGAAAAACATGAATCACAACAAAAACATCAGAACACAAAGAAAAGCATGAATGGAACTGGACTTGTTGGTGATTAAACCCACAGGGTGACTTGGAAATGATCAGCAGGTTAGTGAATGGGTGTGACAGTGAAAATATCAGGATGAATAGTGATGAATGGGTCCCTGTAAAGATTAGAGGCAGATCAGGGTTCCCAATACCCAGGAGACCTGCAGCCACCGTAGAGCAAGAATCCCAGCCAGATCACCACAGAAAAAACCACGAATCCACCCAGAAGACGGCAGAAGACACCAGCCAAAGGACATCAGCCAGAGGACCCAGGAAAGAGGAAGATCCCAGCCAGAGGAAGATCCCAGCCAGAGGAAGATCCCAGCTGGAGGAAGATCCCAGCCAGAAGAAGATCCCAGCCGGAGGAAGATCCCAGCTGGAGGAAGATCCCAGCCAGAAGAAGATCCCAGCCAGAGGAAGATCCCAGCTGGAGGAAGATCCCAGCCAGAAGAAGATCCCAGCCAGAGGAAGATCCCAGCCAGAAGAAGATCCCAGCCAGAAGAAGATCCCAGCCAGAAGAAGATCCCAGCCAGAGGAAGATCCCAGCCGGAGGAAGATCCCAGCCAGAAGAAGATCCCAGCCAGAAGAAGATCCCAGCCAGAGGAAGATCCCAGCCAGAAGAAGATCCCAGCCAGAGGAAGATCCCAGCCAGAAGAAGATCCCAGCTGGAAGAAGATCCCAGCCAGAGGAAGATCCCAGCCAGAAGAAGATCCCAGCCAGAAGAAGATCCCAGCCAGAAGAAGATCCCAGCCGGAGGAAGATCCCAGCCAGAAGAAGATCCCAGCCAGAGGAAGATCCCAGCCAGAAGAAGATCCCAGCCGGAGGAAGATCCCAGCCAGAAGAAGATCCCAGCCAGAAGAAGATCCCAGCCAGAGGAAGATCCCAGCCAGAAGAAGATCCCAGCTGGAGGAAGATCCCAGCCAGAGGAAGATCCCAGCTGGAAGAAGATCCCAGCCAGAGGAAGATCCCAGCCAGAAGAAGATCCCAGCCAGAGGAAGATCCCAGCCAGAGGAAGATCCCAGCCAGAAGAAGATCCCAGCCAGACGAAGATCCCAGCCAGAGGAAGATCCCAGCCAGAAGAAGATCCCAGCCGGAGGAAGATCCCAGCCAGAAGAAGATCCCAGCCAGAAGAAGATCCCAGCCAGAGGAAGATCCCAGCCAGAAGAAGATCCCAGCTGGAGGAAGATCCCAGCCAGAAGAAGATCCCAGCTGGAGGAAGATCCCAGCCAGAGGAAGATCCCAGCCAGACGAAGATCCCAGCCAGAGGAAGATCCCAGCTAGAAGAAGATCCCAGCTGGAAGAAGATCCCAGCCAGAGGAAGATCCCAGCCAGAAGAAGATCCCAGCCAGAGGAAGATCCCAGCCAGAAGAAGATCCCAGCTGGAAGAAGATCCCAGCCAGAGGAAGATCCCAGCCAGAAGAAGATCCCAGCCAGAGGAAGATCCCAGCCGGAAGAAGATCCCAGCCAGAGGAAGATCCCAGCCAGAAGAAGATCCCAGCTGGAGGAAGATCCCAGCCAGAAGAAGATCCCAGCCAGAGGAAGATCCCAGCCAGAAGAAGATCCCAGCCAGAGGAAGATCCCAGCCAGAAGAAGATCCCAGCCGGAGGAAGATCCCAGCCAGAGGAAGATCCCAGCCAGAAGAAGATCCCAGCCAGAGGAAGATCCCAGCCAGAAGAAGATCCCAGCTGGAGGAAGATCCCAGCCAGAGGAAGATCCCAGCCAGAAGAAGATCCCAGCTGGAGGAAGATCCCAGCTGGAGGAAGATCCCAGCCAGAGGAAGATCCCAGCCAGAAGAAGATCCCAGCCAGAAGAAGATCACAGCTGGAGGAAGATCCCAGCCAGAGGAAGATCCCAGCTGGAGGAAGATCCCAGCCAGAGGAAGATCCCAGCCAGAAGAAGATCCCAGCCAGAGGAAGATCCCAGCCAGAAGAAGATCCCAGCTGGAGGAAGATCCCAGCCAGAAGAAGATCCCAGCTGGAGGAAGATCCCAGCTGGAGGAAGATCCCAGCCAGAAGAAGATCCCAGCCAGAGGAAGATCCCAGCCAGACGAAGATCCCAGCCGGAGGAAGATCCCAGCCGGAGGAAGATCCCAGCCAGAAGAAGATCCCAGCCAGAAGAAGATCCCAGCCAGAGGAAGATCCCAGCCAGAAGAAGATCCCAGCCAGAGGAAGATCCCAGCCGGAGGAAGATCCCAGCCAGAAGAAGATCCCAGCCAGAAGAAGATCCCAGCCAGAGGAAGATCCCAGCCAGAAGAAGATCCCAGCCAGAGGAAGATCCCAGCCAGAAGAAGATCCCAGCTGGAAGAAGATCCCAGCCAGAGGAAGATCCCAGCCAGAAGAAGATCCCAGCCAGAAGAAGATCCCAGCCAGAAGAAGATCCCAGCCAGAGGAAGATCCCAGCCAGAGGAAGATCCCAGCCAGAAGAAGATCCCAGCCGGAGGAAGATCCCAGCCAGAAGAAGATCCCAGCCAGAAGAAGATCCCAGCCAGAAGAAGATCCCAGCCAGAGGAAGATCCCAGCCAGAAGAAGATCCCAGCTGGAGGAAGATCCCAGCCAGAGGAAGATCCCAGCTGGAAGAAGATCCCAGCCAGAGGAAGATCCCAGCCAGAAGAAGATCCCAGCCAGAGGAAGATCCCAGCCAGAGGAAGATCCCAGCCAGAAGAAGATCCCAGCCAGACGAAGATCCCAGCCAGAGGAAGATCCCAGCCAGAAGAAGATCCCAGCCGGAGGAAGATCCCAGCCAGAAGAAGATCCCAGCCAGAAGAAGATCCCAGCCAGAGGAAGATCCCAGCCAGAAGAAGATCCCAGCTGGAGGAAGATCCCAGCCAGAAGAAGATCCCAGCTGGAGGAAGATCCCAGCCAGAGGAAGATCCCAGCCAGACGAAGATCCCAGCCAGAGGAAGATCCCAGCCAGAAGAAGATCCCAGCTGGAAGAAGATCCCAGCCAGAGGAAGATCCCAGCCAGAAGAAGATCCCAGCCAGAGGAAGATCCCAGCCAGAAGAAGATCCCAGCTGGAAGAAGATCCCAGCCAGAAGAAGATCCCAGCCGGAGGAAGATCCCAGCCAGAAGAAGATCCCAGCCAGAAGAAGATCCCAGCCAGAGGAAGATCCCAGCCAGAAGAAGATCCCAGCTGGAGGAAGATCCCAGCCAGAAGAAGATCCCAGCTGGAGGAAGATCCCAGCCAGAGGAAGATCCCAGCCAGACGAAGATCCCAGCCAGAGGAAGATCCCAGCCAGAAGAAGATCCCAGCTGGAAGAAGATCCCAGCCAGAGGAAGATCCCAGCCAGAAGAAGATCCCAGCCAGAGGAAGATCCCAGCCAGAAGAAGATCCCAGCTGGAAGAAGATCCCAGCCAGAGGAAGATCCCAGCCAGAAGAAGATCCCAGCCAGAGGAAGATCCCAGCCGGAAGAAGATCCCAGCCAGAGGAAGATCCCAGCCAGAAGAAGATCCCAGCTGGAGGAAGATCCCAGCCAGAAGAAGATCCCAGCCAGAGGAAGATCCCAGCCAGAAGAAGATCCCAGCCAGAGGAAGATCCCAGCCAGAAGAAGATCCCAGCCGGAGGAAGATCCCAGCCAGAGGAAGATCCCAGCCAGAAGAAGATCCCAGCCAGAGGAAGATCCCAGCCAGAAGAAGATCCCAGCTGGAGGAAGATCCCAGCCAGAGGAAGATCCCAGCCAGAAGAAGATCCCAGCTGGAGGAAGATCCCAGCTGGAGGAAGATCCCAGCCAGAGGAAGATCCCAGCCAGAAGAAGATCCCAGCCAGAAGAAGATCCCAGCTGGAGGAAGATCCCAGCCAGAGGAAGATCCCAGCTGGAGGAAGATCCCAGCCAGAAGAAGATCCCAGCCAGAAGAAGATCCCAGCCAGAGGAAGATCCCAGCCAGAAGAAGATCCCAGCTGGAGGAAGATCCCAGCCAGAAGAAGATCCCAGCTGGAGGAAGATCCCAGCCAGAAGAAGATCCCAGCTGGAGGAAGATCCCAGCCAGAAGAAGATCCCAGCCAGAGGAAGATCCCAGCCAGACGAAGATCCCAGCCGGAAGAAGATCCCAGCCGGAGGAAGATCCCAGCCAGAAGAAGATCCCAGCCGGAGGAAGATCCCAGCTGGAGGAAGATCCCAGCCAGAAGAAGATCCCAGCCAGAGGAAGATCCCAGCTGGAGGAAGATCCCAGCCAGAAGAAGATCCCAGCCAGAAGAAGATCCCAGCTGGAGGAAGATCCCGGCCAGAAGAAGATCCCAGCCAGAGGAAGATCCCAGCTGGAGGAAGATCCCAGCCAGAAGAAGATCCCAGCCAGAGGAAGATCCCAGCTGGAGGAAGGTCCCAGCCAGAAGAAGATCCCAGCCAGAAGAAGATCCCAGCCAGAAGAAGATCCCAGCCAGAGGAAGATCCCAGCTGGAAGAAGATCCCAGCCAGAGGAAGATCCCAGCCAGAGGAAGATCCCAGCCAGAAGAAGATCCCAGCTGGAGGAAGATCCCAGCCAGAAGAAGATCCCAGCTGGAGGAAGATCCCAGCCAGAGGAAGATCCCAGCCAGAGGAAGATCCCAGCCAGAAGAAGATCCCAGCCAGAGGAAGATCCCAGCCAGAAGAAGATCCCAGCCAGAGGAAGATCCCAGCCAGAAGAAGATCCCAGCTGGAAGAAGATCCCAGCCAGAGGAAGATCCCAGCCAGAAGAAGATCCCAGCCAGAGGAAGATCCCAGCTGGAAGAAGATCCCAGCCAGAGGAAGATCCCAGCCAGAAGAAGATCCCAGCTGGAGGAAGATCCCAGCCAGAAGAAGATCCCAGCCAGAGGAAGATCCCAGCCAGAAGAAGATCCCAGCCAGAGGAAGATCCCAGCCAGAGGAAGATCCCAGCCAGAAGAAGATCCCAGCCAGAGGAAGATCCCAACGAGAAGAAGATCCCAGCTGGAGGAAGATCCCAGCCAGAAGAAGATCCCAGCTGGAGGAAGATCCCAGCTGGAGGAAGATCCCAGCCAGAAGAAGATCCCAGCTGGAGGAAGATCCCAGCCAGAGGAAGATCCCAGCCAGAAGAAGATCCCAGCTGGAGGAAGATCCCAGCTGGAGGAAGATCCCAGCCAGAGGAAGATCCCAGCCAGAAGAAGATCCCAGCCAGAAGAAGATCCCAGCTGGAGGAAGATCCCAGCCAGAGGAAGATCCCAGCTGGAGGAAGATCCCAGCCAGAGGAAGATCCCAGCCAGAAGAAGATCCCAGCCAGAGGAAGATCCCAGCCAGAAGAAGATCCCAGCTGGAGGAAGATCCCAGCCAGAAGAAGATCCCAGCTGGAGGAAGATCCCAGCCAGAGGAAGATCCCAGCCAGAAGAAGATCCCAGCCAGAGGAAGATCCCAGCCAGACGAAAATCCCAGCCGGAAGAAGATCCCAGCCGGAGGAAGATCCCAGCCAGAAGAAGATCCCAGCCGGAGGAAGATCCCAGCTGGAGGAAGATCCCAGCCAGAAGAAGATCCCAGCCAGAGGAAGATCCCAGCTGGAGGAAGATCTCAGCCAGAAGAAGATCCCAGCCAGAAGAAGATCCCAGCCAGAAGAAGATCCCAGCTGGAGGAAGATCCAAGCCAGAAGAAGATCCCAGCCAGAGGAAGATCCCAGCTGGAGGAAGATCCCAGCCAGAAGAAGATCCCAGCCAGAGGAAGATCCCAGCTGGAGGAAGATCCCAGCCAGAAGAAGATCCCAGCCAGAAGAAGATCCCAGCCGGAGGAAGATCCCAGCCAGAAGAAGATCCCAGCCAGAAGAAGATCCCAGCCAGAAGAAGATCCCAGCCGGAGGAAGATCCCAGCCAGAAGAAGATCCCAGCCAGAGGAAGATCCCAGCCAGAAGAAGATCCCAGCCAGAGGAAGATCCCAGCCAGAGGAAGATCCCAGCCAGAAGAAGATCAGAGCCGGAGGAAGATCCCAGCCAGAAGAAGATCCCAGCCAGAGGAAGATCCCAGCCAGAAGAAGATCCCAGCCAGAGGAAGATCCCAGCCAGAGGAAGATCCCAGCCAGAAGAAGATCCCAGCTGGAGGAAGATCCCAGCCAGAGGAAGATCCCAGCTGGAAGAAGATCCCAGCCAGAGGAAGATCCCAGCCAGAAGAAGATCCCAGCCAGAGGAAGATCCCAGCCAGAGGAAGATCCCAGCCAGAAGAAGATCCCAGCCAGAAGAAGATCCCAGCCAGACGAAGATCCCAGCCAGAGGAAGATCCCAGCCAGAAGAAGATCCCAGCCGGAGGAAGATCCCAGCCAGAAGAAAATCCCAGCCAGAAGAAGATCCCAGCCAGAGGAAGATCCCAGCCAGAAGAAGATCCCAGCCAGAAGAAGATCCCAGCTGGAGGAAGATCCCAGCCAGAAGAAGATCCCGGCCAGAGGAAGATCCCAGCCAGAGGAAGATCCCAGCCAGAAGAAGATCCCAGCCAGAAGAAGATCCCAGCCAGAGGAAGATCCCAGCCAGAAGAAGATCCCAGCTGGAGGAAGATCCCAGACAGAAGAAGATCCCAGCCGGAGGAAGATCCCAGCCAGAAGAAGATCCCAGCCAGAAGAAGATCCCAGCTGGAGGAAGATCCCAGCCAGAAGAAGATCCCAGCCAGAGGAAGATCCCAGCCAGAAGAAGATCCCAGCCAGAGGAAGATCCCAGCTGGAGGAAGATCCCAGCCAGAAGAAGATCCCAGCCAGAAGAAGATCCCAGCCAGAGGAAGATCCCAGCCGGAGGAAGATCCCAGCCAGAAGAAGATCCCAGCCAGAAGAAGATCCCAGCCAGAGGAAGATCCCAGCCAGAAGAAGATCCCAGCCAGACGAAGATCCCAGCCGGAAGAAGATCCCAGCCAGAGGAAGATCCCAGCCAGAAGAAGATCCCAGCCGGAGGAAGATCCCAGCTGGCGGAAGATCCCAGCCAGAAGAAGATCCCAGCCAGAGGAAGATCCCAGCTGGAGGAAGATCCCAGCCAGAAGAAGATCCCAGCCAGAAGAAGATCCCAGCCAGAATGAAGATCCCAGCCAGAAGAAGATCCCAGCTGGAGGAAGATCCCAGCTGGAGGAAGATCTCAGCCAGAAGAAGATCCCAGCCAGAAGAAGATCCCAGCCAGAAGAAGATCCCAGCCAGAGGAAGATCCCAGCCAGAGGAAGATCCCAGCCAGAAGAAGATCCCAGCTGGAGGAAGATGCCAGCCAGAGGAAGATCCCAGCCAGAGGAAGATCCCAGCCAGAAGAAGATCCCAGCTGGAGGAAGATCCCAGCCAGAAGAAGATCCCAGCCAGAAGAAGATCCCAGCCAGAGGAAGATCCCAGCCAGAAGAAGATCCCAGCCAGAGGAAGATCCCAGCCAGACGAAGATCCCAGCCAGAGGAAGATCCCAGCCAGAAGAAGATCCCAGCTGGAGGAAGATCCCAGCCAGAAGAAGATCCCAGCCAGAGGAAGATCCCAGCCAGACGAAGATCCCAGCCAGAGGAAGATCCCAGCCAGAAGAAGATCCCAGCTGGAGGAAGATCCCAGCCAGAAGAAGATCCCAGCCAGACGAAGATCCCAGCCAGAGGAAGATCCCAGCCAGAAGAAGATCCCAGCTGGAGGAAGATCCCAGCTGGAGGAAGATCCCAGCCAGAGGAAGATCCCAGCCAGAAGAAGATCCCAGCTGGAGGAAGATCCCAGCCAGAGGAAGATCCCAGCCAGAAGAAGATCCCAGCTGGAGGAAGATCCCAGCTGGAGGAAGATCCCAGCCAGAGGAAGATCCCAGCTGGAGGAAGATCCCAGCCAGAAGAAGATCCCAGCTGGAGGAAGATCCCAGCCAGAGGAAGATCCCAGCCAGAAGAAGATCCCAGCCAGAGGAAGATCCCAGCCAGAAGAAGATCCCAGCTGGAGGAAGATCCCAGCTGGAGGAAGATCCCAGCCAGAAGAAGATCCCAGCTGGAGGAAGATCCCAGCCAGAAGAAGATCCCAGCCAGAGGAAGATCCCAGCCAGAAGAAGATCCCAGCCAGAAGAAGATCCCAGCCGGAGGAAGATCCCAGCCGGAAGAAGATCCCAGCCGGAGGAAGATCCCAGCCAGAAGAAGATCCCAGCCGGAGGAAGATCCCAGCTGGAGGAAGATCCCAGCCAGAAGAAGATCCCAGCCAGAGGAAGATCCCAGCTGGAGGAAGATCCCAGCCAGAAGAAGATCCCAGCCAGAAGAAGATCCCACCCAGAAGAAGATCCCAGCCAGAAGAAGATCCCAGCCAGAAGAAGATCCCAGCCAGAGGAAGATCCCAGCTGGAAGAAGATCCCAGCCAGAGGAAGATCCCAGCCAGAAGAAGATCCCAGCCAGAGGAAGATCCCAGCTGGAGGAAGATCCCAGCTGGAGGAAGATCCCAGCCAGACGAAGATCCCAGCCGGAAGAAGATCCCAGCCGGAGGTATCCCAGCCAGAAGAAGATCCCAGCCGGAGGAAGATCCCAGCTGGAGGAAGATCCCAGCCAGAAGAAGATCCCAGCCAGAGGAAGATCCCAGCTGGAGGAAGATCCCAGCCAGAAGAAGATCCCAGCCAGAAGAAGATCCCAGCCAGAATGAAGATCCCAGCCAGAAGAAGATCCCAGCTGGAGGAAGATCCCAGCCAGAAGAAGATCCCAGCCAGAGGAAGATCCCAGCTGGAGGAAGGTCCCAGCCAGAAGAAGATCCCAGCCAGAAGAAGATCCCAGCCAGAAGAAGATCCCAGCCAGAAGAAGATCCCAGCCAGAGGAAGATCCCAGCTGGAAGAAGATCCCAGCCAGAGGAAGATCCCAGCCAGAGGAAGATCCCAGCCAGAAGAAGATCCCAGCCAGAAGAAGATCCCAGCTGGAGGAAGATCCCAGCCAGAGGAAGATCCCAGCCAGAGGAAGATCCCAGCCAGAAGAAGATCCCAGCTGGAGGAAGATCCCAGCCAGAGGAAGATCCCAGCCAGAGGAAGATCCCAGCCAGAAGAAGATCCCAGCTGGAGGAAGATCCCAGCCAGAAGAAGATCCCAGCCAGAAGAAGATCCCAGCCAGAAGAAGATCCCAGCCAGAGGAAGATCCCAGCCAGAAGAAGATCCCAGCCAGAGGAAGATCCCAGCCAGACGAAGATCCCAGCCAGAGGAAGATCCCAGCCAGAAGAAGATCCCAGCTGGAGGAAGATCCCAGCTGGAGGAAGATCCCAGCCAGAGGAAGATCCCAGCCAGAAGAAGATCCCAGCTGGAGGAAGATCCCAGCCAGAGGAAGATCCCAGCCAGAAGAAGATCCCAGCTGGAGGAAGATCCCAGCTGGAGGAAGATCCCAGCCAGAGGAAGATCCCAGCTGGAGGAAGATCCCAGCCAGAAGAAGATCCCAGCCGGAGGAAGATCCCAGCTGGAGGAAGATCCCAGCCAGAAGAAGATCCCAGCCAGAGGAAGATCCCAGCTGGAGGAAGATCCCAGCCAGAAGAAGATCCCAGCCAGAAGAAGATCCCACCCAGAAGAAGATCCCAGCCAGAAGAAGATCCCAGCCAGAAGAAGATCCCAGCCAGAGGAAGATCCCAGCTGGAAGAAGATCCCAGCCAGAGGAAGATCCCAGCCAGAAGAAGATCCCAGCCAGAGGAAGATCCCAGCTGGAGGAAGATCCCAGCTGGAGGAAGATCCCAGCCAGACGAAGATCCCAGCCGGAAGAAGATCCCAGCCGGAGGTATCCCAGCCAGAAGAAGATCCCAGCCGGAGGAAGATCCCAGCTGGAGGAAGATCCCAGCCAGAAGAAGATCCCAGCCAGAGGAAGATCCCAGCTGGAGGAAGATCCCAGCCAGAAGAAGATCCCAGCCAGAAGAAGATCCCAGCCAGAAGAAGATCCCAGCTGGAGGAAGATCCCAGCCAGAAGAAGATCCCAGCCAGAGGAAGATCCCAGCTGGAGGAAGATCCCAGCCAGAAGAAGATCCCAGCCAGAGGAAGATCCCAGCTGGAGGAAGGTCCCAGCCAGAAGAAGATCCCAGCCAGAAGAAGATCCCAGCCAGAAGAAGATCCCAGCCAGAAGAAGATCCCAGCCAGAGGAAGATCCCAGCTGGAAGAAGATCCCAGCCAGAGGAAGATCCCAGCCAGAGGAAGATCCCAGCCAGAAGAAGATCCCAGCCAGAAGAAGATCCCAGCTGGAGGAAGATCCCAGCCAGAGGAAGATCCCAGCCAGAGGAAGATCCCAGCCAGAAGAAGATCCCAGCTGGAGGAAGATCCCAGCCAGAGGAAGATCCCAGCCAGAGGAAGATCCCAGCCAGAAGAAGATCCCAGCTGGAGGAAGATCCCAGCCAGAAGAAGATCCCAGCCAGAAGAAGATCCCAGCCAGAAGAAGATCCCAGCCAGAGGAAGATCCCAGCCAGAAGAAGATCCCAGCCAGAGGAAGATCCCAGCCAGACGAAGATCCCAGCCAGAGGAAGATCCCAGCCAGAAGAAGATCCCAGCTGGAGGAAGATCCCAGCCAGAAGAAGATCCCAGCTGGAGGAAGATCCCAGCTGGAGGAAGATCCCAGCCAGAGGAAGATCCCAGCCAGAAGAAGATCCCAGCTGGAGGAAGATCCCAGCCAGAGGAAGATCCCAGCCAGAAGAAGATCCCAGCTGGAGGAAGATCCCAGCTGGAGGAAGATCCCAGCTGGAGGAAGATCCCAGCCAGAGGAAGATCCCAGCTGGAGGAAGATCCCAGCCAGAAGAAGATCCCAGCTGGAGGAAGATCCCAGCCAGAGGAAGATCCCAGCCAGAAGAAGATCCCAGCCAGAGGAAGATCCCAGCCAGAAGAAGATCCCAGCTGGAGGAAGATCCCAGCTGGAGGAAGATCCCAGCCAGAAGAAGATCCCAGCTGGAGGAAGATCCCAGCTGGAGGAAGATCCCAGCCAGAAGAAGATCCCAGCCAGAGGAAGATCCCAGCCAGAAGAAGATCCCAGCCAGAAGAAGATCCCAGCCGGAGGAAGATCCCAGCCGGAAGAAGATCCCAGCCGGAGGAAGATCCCAGCCAGAAGAAGATCCCAGCCGGAGGAAGATCCCAGCTGGAGGAAGATCCCAGCCAGAAGAAGATCCCAGCCAGAAGAAGATCCCACCCAGAAGAAGATCCCAGCCAGAAGAAGATCCCAGCCAGAAGAAGATCCCAGCCAGAGGAAGATCCCAGCTGGAAGAAGATCCCAGCCAGAGGAAGATCCCAGCCAGAAGAAGATCCCAGCCAGAGGAAGATCCCAGCTGGAGGAAGATCCCAGCTGGAGGAAGATCCCAGCCAGAAGAAGATCCCAGCTGGAGGAAGATCCCAGCTGGAGGAAAATCCCAGCCAGAAGAAGATCCCAGCCAGAGGAAGATCCCAGCCAGAAGAAGATCCCAGCCAGACGAAGATCCCAGCCGGAAGAAGATCCCAGCCGGAGGAAGATCCCAGCCAGAAGAAGATCCCAGCCGGAGGAAGATCCCAGCTGGAGGAAGATCCCAGCCAGAAGAAGATCCCAGCCAGAGGAAGATCCCAGCTGGAGGAAGATCCCAGCCAGAAGAAGATCCCAGCCAGAAGAAGATCCCAGCTGGAGGAAGATCCCAGCCAGAAGAAGATCCCAGCCAGAGGAAGATCCCAGCTGGAGGAACATCCCAGCCAGAAGAAGATCCCAGCCAGAGGAAGATCCCAGCTGGAGGAAGATCCCAGCCAGAAGAAGATCCCAGCCAGAAGAAGATCCCAGCCAGAAGAAGATCCCAGCCAGAGGAAGATCCCAGCTGGAAGAAGATCCCAGCCAGAGGAAGATCCCAGCCAGAAGAAGATCCCAGCTGGAGGAAGATCCCAGCCAGAAGAAGATCCCAGCTGGAGGAAGATCCCAGCCAGAGGAAGATCCCAGCCAGAAGAAGATCCCAGCCAGAGGAAGATCCCAGCCAGAGGAAGATCCCAGCCAGAGGAAGATCCCAGCCAGAAGAAGATCCCAGCTGGAGGAAGATCCCAGCCAGAAGAAGATCCCAGCTGGAGGAAGATCCCAGCCAGAGGAAGATCCCAGCCAGAAGAAGATCCCAGCTGGAGGAAGATCCCAGCCAGAGGAAGATCCCAGCCAGAAGAAGATCCCAGCTGGAGGAAGATCCCAGCCAGAGGAAGATCCCAGCCAGAAGAAGATCCCAGCTGGAGGAAGATCCCAGCCAGAGGAAGATCCCAGCCAGAAGAAGATCCCAGCTGGAGGAAGATCCCAGCCAGAGGAAGATCCCAGCCAGAAGAAGATCCCAGCCAGAAGAAGATCCCAGCCAGAAGAAGATCCCAGCCAGAGGAAGATCCCAGCCAGAAGAAGATCCCAGCCAGAGGAAGATCCCAGCCAGAAGAAGATCCCAGCTGGAGGAAGATCCCAGCCAGAAGAAGATCCCAGCCAGAAGAAGATCCCAGCCAGAGGAAGATCCCAGCCAGAAGAAGATCGCAGCTGGAGGAAGATCCCAGCTGGAGGAAGATCCCAGCCAGAGGAAGATCCCAGCTGGAGGAAGATCCCAGCTGGAGGAAGATCCCAGCCAGAGGAAGATCCCAGCTGGAGGAAGATCCCAGCCAGAAGAAGATCCCAGCCAGAAGAAGATCCCAGCTGGAGGAAGATCCCAGCCAGAGGAAGATCCCAGCTGGAGGAAGATCCCAGCCAGAGGAAGATCCCAGCTGGAGGAAGATCCCAGCTGGAGCTCCCCATGGCCATGAAACAGGGGCCCCACTATGCCGGCCACTGGCCACCCAGAGCAAAGTGCAGCGCTCCATTAACCTGAGAGACCTGAGATACATTTTGTGGTGAAAAGGTTGAATATAAAGCGTTTTGGTGAGAACTGTGGCTGCAGCAGATCAGAGAAATGTCCTATTTAGTAAATGTGATCAAGTTTTACCTCATAGGAGAGATTGTGATGGGGATGCTGGAGGACATTGATAATTAATTCTCCAAGTTGTTGCCCTTTTAATTTTCATTGTGGTTTTCAGGAGCCACAAGGCCGCAGCCGGAGCCGCTGCTGCTGGTACATGAGACGCTACAGGAGGTCGGGGTTTGGTTTAAACATCACAGCAGCAGTCTGTAAGGACTGGTCTCATCCAGACCTGCCATCATTTGACCAGTCGGCTCATGCAGACATGCAGATTACAGATATCAGGACGACTGTTTTTCATGTGACCTGATCTATTCCAACCTAGCATTTACATGTGACGCCTCATCTTACAGTCAGGTGACGAGCAGATCTAGAAAACATGATGGGATTTATCCTGGCGGTGTGTCCTACCAGCACACTGGCTGCTTTCTTTGTCGCTTTCAAACTTGTTTTCATGAAAGTTTATATTAAAGACAAACCAGTCCTGTGTGTTCTGTTTACAGTAAACAGAACTGTGAGTAAACAACGTTGTGTACGTCAAGACAGAGCACACACACATAGAACTCTACGCTGCCCCCTACTGGTTTCTCTCTCGTTACGTCTTGCAAACCCGCAAAAAAGATGCAGTAAACATAGAAAATGCACAACGCAGCCATGATAAAAACATGTGTATACACAGTTTGGTAACCAACGAACTCAGACAGCTTTTCGCAGTGGTTAATAAACACTACAAGAGTTTTTGAGCCTACAGCTCTCAAAGCTTCAGCCTTTCAAAAAGCAAAATGGTTTCATCTCTGTCTTTCAGCCAAAAACTGCTCAGTAGAAATGTAATCGCTTATTTTTCAACAACTATTTTTCAACATTTAATTTAATTTTAAGCGAGAATGTTCAGATTTATTCTCATTGCTGTCTGTCTCAGCGGCTTGGCTGATTGAAAATACCAGAAGCACAGATGCCATGTGATGACTGACGATGGAATGCAACGTTAAAGATGGCAGTAATATGCATCTCATGTGCAGAAAGAGGTGAAAACGGACTGAAGTGTTGCAGGAGGAAAGTGAGGTGAAGAAAAGGGAAAAATAGGATGCAATTGCATCCTCTCAGCATTTATAAATAATGCAGAGTGTGGCGCCACCCCAGTGTTGTGAAGTGTTTGTTAATGGCTGTGCTAATTGCAATAAACAGGAGTGATGTCTGAGCCTTGTTACAGGCACAACACTGCTAATTAGGCTGGATGGGACGACGGGAAGACAAAGGCGGAAAGAGACGGAGGGCTGGAAGAGGACACCGGGAGGACAAAGACTCCTTTTCCAGGAGGAAAAGAGGAGTGACAGAAGATCATGCTAAAGGTGAAAGTAAGACGATGAAGAGGCTGAAGTTTAGGATGTATTACTGACAGGAGGAGAAAAGAGGGAAGATCAGGTCGGATCGCTGAGGAACACGAGGCAACAAAACAAACACTGAGGTCATTATATTTCCATCATCTAACAAGCCGCCCTGTTGCTCACAAACACAAACTAATGACATCAAATTAAAACAAAACGCTGTAAAAGATTAAGTTGTTTTAAAAAACGAGGGCTTCGTCTCATCAAACACACCAACACATTTTCATATCCAACTTCTACAGCACTTTTTACACCAAATCACAGCACAAAGTACTTTACACACTGAAAACACTCATTAAAAACTAAACTAATCATTCATTCACTCTCTACACACACAGAGACTTATTAATGTTATTATTGTCTATTAAGTTATATTAATATAATTGGAGGGATCTTCATGATGTGTTTCTGAGATCAGGTCTGGGTCTAACTTAGACTGTTGGAAGGGATCTGGATCAGCATCTGGATGCAGGAATGTTGGGAAAGATTCTTCCTCATTGTGAGATAGAACCGTTCTCATCATGCCTACATAGAACTCCACAATACATGGTGGGAAAATCCAGGAGAAGTTCCAAACAGGGTTTCCAAGATATTAAAGATAAATGTAGATCCCGGTAACGTTCTGGATACTAC
Source organism: Telmatherina bonti (assembly GCF_933228915.1). Taxonomy (NCBI): domain Eukaryota; kingdom Metazoa; phylum Chordata; class Actinopteri; order Atheriniformes; family Telmatherinidae; genus Telmatherina; species Telmatherina bonti. The sequence continues at coordinate 32,143,710 of NC_136618.1, forward strand.
CATCCAGAACAGGAACAACATTCTGGATACAAACATCCAGAACAGAACCAACATTCTGGATACTACCATCCAGAACAGGAAGAACATTCTGGATACTTCCATCTGGAACAGGAACAATGTTCTAGATGCTACCATCCAGAACAGGAACAACATTCTGGATACAAACATCCAGAACAGAACCAACATTCTGGATGCTACCATCCAGAACAGGAACAACATTCTGGATACTACCATCCAGAACAGGAACAACATTCTGGATACTACCATCCAGACCAGGAACAACATTCTGGATCCTTCCATCCGGAACAGGAAGAACATTCTAGATGCTACCATCTAAAACAGGAACAACATTCTGGATACTACCATCCAGAACAGGAACAACATTCTGGATACTACCATCCAGAACAGGAACAACCATTCAGAATGGGAACACCGTTTAAATGTGCAAATCCTTCCCTGCACATTTGCAAACTGACAAGTACATATCAGAAAATTAGAATATTATGAAAAAGTTCAATATTTTTTGTCACTCATTTCAGAATGTGAAACCCAGATATTACATAGATTTATTACACATAGAGTGAAGCATTTCAAATATTCAATCCTTATATAGTTGATAATGGCGTACAGATAATGGTCTCTCAGTATGGGTCAGATGGCGACACAACCATGGGGAAGACTGCTGACGATACAGATGTCCAGAAGACGATCATTGACCCTCCACAAGGAGGAAAAGCCATAAAAGGTCATTTCTAAAGAAGCTGCTTGTTCACAGAGTGCTGGATCCAAGCATATTAATGGAAAGTTGAGACGAAGGAAAAGCTGCACCAGCAACAGGCAGAACCGCAGCCTGGAGAGGATTGTCAAGCAACATCCGTTCAGGAATCTGGGGAGCTTCACAAGGAGTGGACTGAAGCTGGACTCAGCGCATCAAGAGCCGCTATGAACAGACGGATCCTAGACATGGACTACAGATGTCCCATTCCTCGTGTCGAGCCACTCCTGGACCAGAGACACCGACAGAACCGTCTCACCTGGGCTACGGAGGAAAAGGACTGGTTCTCAGATGGAAGCAGATTCTGCATTTCATGTGGAAACCAAGGTCCCAGAGTCTGGAGGAAGAGTGGAGGGGCCCAGAATCCATGTTGCTGGAAGTCCAGAGGGAAGTTTCCACAGTCAGTGATGGTTTGGGGAGTCATGCCATCTGCTGGTGTTGCTCCACTGGGTTTCCTGAAGGTCACAGTCAACACAGCATCTAGCAGGACATTTTAGAGTCTTCATGCTTCCTTCTGCTGACAGGCTTTATGGAGATGCAGATTTTATTTCAAGCAGGACTCGGCGCCTGCCTACACTGCCAAAGGTACCAAAAGCTGCTTCAATGACCACGGTGTTACTGTGCTGGATTGGCCAACAAACCACCTGATCTGAACCCCGTAGAGAATCTGTTGGGTATGTCAGGAGGAAGATGAGAGACAGCAGACCCAATGTCAACCCAATGTCTGTGTTGTTCCCAGTGAATAATGGCGACGTTGTGGTTTTGTTGAGGTGATTTATTTTTCGTCCTCCACAGAAGATCCCATACAGAGCCTCCATACAGAATATAGACAGTGTCCCAGCCAAGTACTTACAATATTTACAAGATCTCACCAGTAGTTTTCTTAATGCCAGCTTTGCAATTCACCATCCCGGCTCCTACTCTCTCCCCCTCAGAATGAACGTCTTACAAACCTCAAGCTCCTCCCCTAACAGGAAGCGTCCCAATTATCATAGGAAAGGCAGTTTTTTGTAAGGTCTATTTGCTCTCCATAACAAATATACATACCAAAAATAATACACCATTAAACAACCCCAACAGAATGTAATCATCATCACAGGCCAAAAGAAGCAAGATAACTGACGCGATGCAGTGTTTCAGTGCATCCCGTGACTGTGACGTCACTTCCGCCTTGCGTTACTCTTCTACTTTTTAACCGCGGCGTAAACATTACTGTAGTTTGTCTTAAACTACCAGCAACCAGTCCTTAAACCTGTGGCAAGACATGTGCCCATGATAAATGGCTATGATAAGTTGGATGTGGGGAGGACTGTAAGCGGCATCATGGGTGTTTGTCTGGTGCGTCCTGAAGACGCCGTGCAGGTAAGCAAAGCGGTGTGTGCGCGTGTGATGTGGGTTGGTAGTGAGCGTGACAAGGCCGTTTTGTCACACCCAACTATGTAGATAACCTGAAGGCTGCTATCATTCATTCATTCGCATAATCTTTATGGCCGTATATTGAGCCCATATCTGACCTCTCACTGCTTTTCTAGTTTTGGGATGTGAGAGAAAGTTCTCCTGAGTATATTGGCCTTCTGATTGGTCTCATTGATAAGTGGATGAGAAATGAAGGTGGCGAGGACAGTTGCATGTTGGTCAATGGATTGTAACTGTAATGATGTTGGGACGGTAAATCCTGTAGCAGGAGTCAACGCTGAGGATTAAGCTACGTTGTTGAAGCCATCGTCACAGAAACAGAAAGTTGTCTGAAAATGATGAATGTCTTGAAGTAATAATTGTGAAATAAATATTAATCCCCACAAAATAATGAAACCAGATTCCAGAAAGAAGACTTGGAGAGAACCGAAAGTAAGTAAAACACCTGTTCTGAAAATTAAAAGATAAACAATGACACACTTTCCTATAAAAGTATCATCCCTCCCAGCTCTCAGGTCGTCTGGAAGGATCTTCCACAGACATGAGCATACAAGCTAAAACACGCCTTTCCATATCTTCACACAACCACCCCAGGAATAAATCAAGAACCATGTGGTACTTTAGCCCCACTCTGACAGCATTTTCCTGCCTTTTTTGTAAGTATGCTCTCCAGTGAGGACTTCACCTCCCCCACCTCCTTCACAAAAACCCTGAATATTTCTGTCCTGCATGTAAACCAAAGTGCACAGCGTTGTCTGATGAGGAACAAACATGGCAGGGATCAGCAGCTTATGCAAACATGTGTGCAGAACTGCATATAGACACTGATTTACACACAAAGCAGCTGCTTCTGGCACATCCACGATGCACCACACTCCAGACTAATGATGTCCGAAGGCTTCCCTCACCGTTTGATGAGCACTCTGCCTGGCTGCTGGTGCCCTGTTTTGCATTGAGTCCGGGTAGGTAGCATCACATGGCTTTTTAGCTGAGTGTTTGAACCCCAACTTTGATGTTTGGCAATCAATGCATCCCTGAAACTAAAGGCGACACGCTAATGCGAGCAGATGAAAAGCCTGAGCGTCTACTTATGCTGTATTCATGTCATGCTGGATGCACCACGACACAGCTTTAGAAAATATTCACAGCAACTTTGTGGTGTGGGAACATGAACTGTAAAGGTGCTGAATGGAGGGAAGATGTTTCTGAGATGAAGCAGTGCCTGAATCCAGCATTAAAACCAAACATAAAGGCTGGCAGCAGAGTAACAGTGATATACGATGAGCCTTTGTTGACCAAAAGACAGTTGTGATGTTTTACAGTTCCTGCTTATCTGCCATTTAAAGTCCTGCTTCATCTGAACATTGATGTCACATCTGTCTTGAAATAATCTGTTTCGATTCACCTGCCACTATACTAGTATTGTGTCAATGTTTTATTTTTTACATGTATTTATGTTAAAGACTGCAGATCCAAGTTAGCATAATGCTAAATCTGGTAAAGCCATCTTCTTTATTTTCTGCCAATAACCAATATAACTACATGTGGCCCCTTAACCTTCATCACACTGCATGAAAAAGGACTTTTTTTCCTTACAAAACTGAATTCTTTTTCACAAACAGAAAAAAATCATGCCTACCAGTTTTAAAAGCACATATCTTTCTTGTTTATTGTTGTAACAACCTGGTATTTTATACATGATTAAATAAAGAATGAAAAAAAATGTTCATAGTGTCTTTTTTGTTGCCTTTTGCATTTATTTCTTGAAAAAACACACACACAAAGAAAAATTTATTTACAGTTTTTTTTTGGGACTTTTTACTTGTGAAGATCGAGGGTTCATTCTACCTTTAAATTGAAAGTGAGCAACACAACTCGATCGTCCTGCTCCGTCCCCCTTTGCATCTTTTACTTGGTCCGCATACCAATCAGTCTCGCAGACGAACAGAGCGATGATCTCCTCGGTGAAGAATAGCTCAAACATTCCCCTTCAGACACATCATTGTCTTCTAAATGTGGCCCTGCAGGTTCACCAACAGTGAACTGTGTTGCTGTATTTCGGCGCATTCATGCGCCGCAGTGTGCTGAAGGTTAAATCCTCACATTAACACACCTAGATGTTAACAGAATATTCTGATTGTTTTGTGTATGTAGACCTTTTAATCTTTTTTTTTTTTTTTTTTAATCTGTTGTTCATAAAACTGTGACAAATACAAAGAAGTGTAAACAAAGGATTCAGCTTTAGTCTAGCTAGCTGCTTATTAGCTTCTACATTAGCATCTAACGCTGAGACAGTCGTCATCGTCATGTTCAACAAAGACCAGCTGTGAAAACCTCAGGAGGTTACGCGACTAGGGACTCTAAAGAAGTGCAGACCCGGCGCTTCCCAGTGAGCAACCCCTGCCCATTTATAAATCAGACCCTCCCATCCAGAATCTGGAAGTTTTATTTTAAATATTTATGTTTTTATCATCATCTGAATGAATTGAAGCTGTTTCGTAGCGGTAAAAATCATCATGATTAGAATCTGTTGCTGTTTGTTCCTTCAGCTCTGAGAAACCTGATCTCTCCAGATATCTGCAGCTTGTGTCTGAAGAATACATCTATGTGCAGATGTAACTGTTAAATGTAACGATAACGTAAAGGATGCGATGCATGTTATCGTGACGTTTGGCGCAGAGTCGTTGCTAGCTCTAATGACGCAGCAGCAGACTGATACGTCCAACATCAGAAGAAGATTCAACTTTGACATGTAGAAAGGAACATGTGTCAGGTGTCACGCTGCCAGAACCAACCACGAGCAGCTTGGATGACTCCAGCAAGATAGTAACCATAGCAACCACGCCTTCGTTAGTCCCTCCTCGTCCTCCACCTCTGGAGACTTCGTCTGCAGCTGGATTCATCTCAGTCATGTTTACTGATGGCGTTTTAGTATGTTGGGTTTCATCTGCTGCAGATGTTTCCAGATGTTTTACAGAGGTGAAGCAAGTTACAGGATATTAACCAGGTCTGGTTCAGCTCTAGCAGCCTTTCTCTTACAGAGTACCTGGACAGGTGAGTTACTAGCTGTGTTTACATCACATTTGTTTAGCCAAATAAAAATGCTATTTGTAAGTTTCATCAAATAACTATTGTGATTTGTGGGCATTTCCATTGAACAGTGGTTAATGCATTAGCCTCAAGTGTCGTCAAATCACGTGGGAGGAATGTGATTTTATGTGACTTAAAGGCTTATCCAAGGTCCTCACGTAGCATTATTTTTGGGTTTCTACTTGATGTGGAGAATTTTCTTCGGCTTTTCAAAGCTTTTCTCCCTCATTTTCTTTTCTAATACTCTGAAATTTGCTGTTGTTTGTTCCGCACTGTGCCATCTTTACAGGAAATGAACCGATAACTTTACTGGAAATGAACTGGTGAACACCCCCCCCCCCCCCCCCCAACGTCATGTTCAAGGTCACGTAAATGTGAAAAAAATGAGAAAAAGAAATGGGGAAAAAAAATGTTTTCATTACAGTTTTGCGATATGATTCGATGTCAAAACGTCTGAATAACCATCTTATGACAGTGTAAAAACTTTTTAGCGATATTTGAAACTTTTTTTATGGTGTTTCCATAACTATTATATTATTATTCATTCATTCATTCATTATCCTAACCGCTTAGTCCGATTAAGGGTCACAGCAGAGCTGGAGCCTATCCCAGCAGTCTTTGGGTAAGAGGATGGGTACACCCTGGACAGCTCGCCAGTCCATCGCAGTATTAGATTATTATTCTATTTTACTTTTCTATTATTTGTTTTTATTGCGTGTTTACTTTTGGACCAATTCTAAGTGTAATGGAAACGCAGCTACTAAGTGTTTCTCTTTGACTGGATGTGGAACTTTGTTGAGCGGTGAGATCATGATGAAAACATCTGTATGAACATCTGTGTTCTGTGTGAAACATGATGATGAACGTCGCTCAGAATCTCTGTTTTCTGAACTGATCTCGTCTCAGTCTGTCATTTAATTATAACGTCTGATTATTGGCTGAGCTGCTAGACAGGATTTACTGAGATTTTCTGTTTATATCTGTTGTTACAGCTGGGGTACTCTGGGAAAATAGGTGGGGAACAATTGGTCTAAAAGACGTCTAATAATGTCCTGAAAGTGTGGAGCTTTTTAAATGTCATGTAGACGTATCAGATCTGATCAGTACAGGAATATTATTACTCTGTTATCAGATTCTGATGGTCATGTAAACATGCTCAATGTTTGTATTGACACAGATGTCATTGATCATCTTGTTTGACCTTAGAATAGCTTTCAGTCTGGTTGTGTGAACAGTAGGGTGTAAAGTTTGAGCTCCAGAAAATAAATACAATAGTTTTGGGGGTTTTTTTGGGGGGTGATTACGCCTGCTAGTTTTTTCAGGCTTTACTAGGGCCAGTTGGGATTAAAGGGTTAATAAAAGGACAAAAAATGACATGAAAGACACACGTGATCCGTTCTAAAACAGAAACATGTAAATTGCAGTTCATGTTTGGAGTACAGTTTGACCAGAGCACTCCGGTTATCAAGTAAACAGTGGTGGATTTAAGAAGTGTTGGGCCCTAAGCCGACAAGCACGGAGCTCTCTGAAATAAGTAAACAACACATAAAACAGCAGGTCAGTTATTCATGTCCAGACATTTTAACAGAATACACTTGTTCTTTGTTTTAGCTTTTGTAATCTGGTGGAACATCATCCTCAAAGCTCGACTGGATCGTTCCAGAACTGCCATAGTCACAGTCCATCCCTGTCTCATTCTGAAAACACTCACAAAAACCAGAATAAGGATCTTACCCAGTGGTGAAATGGAGGTTTTATACTCAGTTGCATACATAAAGATTTAAGGATTTCATGCAACTTGTATTTGTCTGCTCTGCTGTGTCTCAGAGGCAAATACAGCACTTTCTACTTCACTGTCTACAGTATCTATGTTTCTGGTTGCATATTTCCAACTCATATTTCTAATACAAATACATGACAAATGCCTAAACTGCAGTAAATGAGATAAATTAAAATGAGCTCATTATAAACGTCTATAGCAGTAAATAACACATTAAAGCAATATTGATACAAAGCTGTAACACTGACAGGGCTCATTTTAATGCAGAATGAGCATGTAATAGCTGAAGTTACTTAGTTTCTTTTGTTTTCAATGCAAATTTGAACACATTACAGGTAAAAATAACGCCTGCACATCATCCAAAAAGCATTCTAGTATTTTAGTGAAAGGTTTTAATCAAACATAAAATTATTGTACGCAAATAGGTAATAAATGTTTTAACAGTAAGCGTATGAGGTCACCAGATCTATGCGGCCAATCTCGGCTACCACATAGATTGACCTCATCTTCATATTCTTATATTTTTAAACTGAGGTAAAAATTTAAGCATCATCCAACATCTAAAGAGACCAAACTTCTCCCATGTCGCCATGTTGTCTCCATGAATACAATGTTTTTAGAAAAAACCTCTTTTATCACTGGAGTTGACCCCAAGTAATGAACAAAATATGGGTGCAGGGTCACACAGAGGCAGCACATCTCTGGCCCACAAACTACATTCATAGCAGAACTATTGTAGAGGATTGCATTCAATTCAAGCGTCCTTCATAAAGAGGGTTGTGTGCAGTACATATAATACAGATGAAGGACGTTGGAGTCAATATGGCACAAAAGCCTTCCTGGGAAGCATGGAACGATGTTAAGCCTATGCTCAGAAGGGTAAAACGAAGGTAACATGACAAATCTGAGTTTGGATAAAGGAAAAGTTGTTTGTTGTGTTACAACCCAGACTCTGCTAGGGCAACTGAGCCGCACAAAAGAAAGACCCGTGGCCAGGTGTACATATGGACCAATGCAGATTTATTGTCCAATGAGGGAAGACGAGGCAAGAACAGGCCAGAAATGGCCTCAAACTAGCCAAACTAAGAGCAAAACAAGCCCGTAAAGCAGTTCAACCAAACAAAAACAGCACTGGTTTAACTATTCAAACAAAAAACTAACAGATGTAACAGGACTGGATTTTATAGCCACAAACAAGATTTAAGAACCATGAAAATCACCAACACAACAGAAAACAATGCAGCTCTGTCAAAGTCCTCCAGAAATACAAAAGTTCAGTCACAACACAAGCTGAGGGCAGACCACTACTCAGCCAGTGGTTGCCGTTGAATGAAGGACTCCTGGTGTCGTTTAAGTCCTGGCGATTAGTGGAATCAGCTGAGCTCAGAGCTCCAATTTTCCAGTGAGCAGGGTGGAGATGAGCAGGTGACAGGAAGGACCAATCCCAGCCAGGAGACAGCAATCAGAGCTGTGTTTGAGCAGGAATCCCAGCTGAAGGTTCAGAATTAGTAGGCTGAAGAGCAAGAAACAGGCAGCCGTAACAGGTGACATGTCTGTGCAGATTCTCTGCCATCCAGGTGATGATGGTCAAATAGAAAACCACTGGAAAAGAAGTTCAGCTGTAACGAGCTAGAAAAATAGAAACAGAAAATGCAAAAGTCTTCTGGGTCCGACTTCAGAAGCAATTTACCTCAACACACAAACATTACTTCAAACAGGCAGAGCAAAGGTATCAGGTCAGCCCAATTAACCAGACCTGGCAATGCAAATACAATTAAAAAGCACAGGCTCATAACTTTTAAGGACAAGCAATCAACAACAATGACACCAAGCCAAGTCAGATAAACAGAAAAGGTTTGCAGAATCGTGTCAACTGCTCTGATCAAATCACAGCAGCAACAAATGACAGCACTGAAACTTAACAGCTGATCATCTTCAGGAATTGTTGGGACCAGAAGGCCAGACTCATGCTAGTGAAGTCATATCCGCATGTTTGTTTTAGGGAGGAGGATCAATACCTGTAACAGTCACAAGAAAAAGAAAACAATTAGCAATTTATTAAGAAATCATGAGATGATCATTGATTATTTAACATGTTTCTTACAATAATGCATGTCTGTGATGACTGTCATTTAGCATGAACTTTAAAGCATTTAAAGGTAACCCTTATTGGGCAAAAAAATAATATTTTTTCAGAAAATATATATAGTCATATACATGTATATATAGATATTTTTAAATGTATATGTCTTATCTATCTATCTATCTATCTATCTATCTATCTATCTATCTATCTATCTATCTATCGATAGAAAGATAGAAAGATCAATAGATAGATAAAGCTGGGTGTCATCTGCATAACAGTGAAAATAAACATCTTATTTATGGATTATATTAGAAAAGGAAAGAAGGTAGATGATGAAAAGATGGGAGCCCAGGACAGATCCTTGGGGTACACCAGTAGTAACAGGGCAGGAAGGTGAATGATTTGAGCCGAACAGCTGAATCATTGTATGTTGACTGACTGATTCTACATTAATTTGATCGAAGATATCCAAACATTTATTGTGGTATAGTGTCCATGGCAACTGCATTTCATGAAATGTGACAGGTGTGCAAATGATCCACTCTTGAGGCAGTGATGAAAGTCTCATTGTTCACATTTCCACTGTATGAATGTTTAAAATCACATGTTCCACCATAGGGTGATGTGTGACTAGGTGGATGTGGCATACGCACCAGTTTGTCTAGTGGACTTGGGTTCGATTCAGTGGAAAACCTGGAACAATGTTGTGTTTTTCTTTGGTTTTACACTGTTCCTCACTCAAACCACCTGGTCAACATCACACAGGTACAACAACTGCTCACTAGGAGGCGGTATTCCCTGAACCAATCACTGAGCATGAAGAAAGAAGAAGAAAGTCCAGCTCAGTGAAATCTCTCCGCTTTAGCTGGCTGCTGGATGGTAAGGAAACAACGGAACAACAATAAACTTCTGCAGTCTAGTTTTACTTTGGTTTTCAAACCTGATCCTGTTTCCACCAGAATGTGTCGAGTATGAGCAGCAGCAGAAGCAGCCAGACATCCACCATGTTGATCTACGCCTGTTATGACTTCTTCAAGTTACAGATGTTCTTGTATTCATGCTTTTATTCTGAAGTAGGCTTTTATTTTGAAGACGATTTATATAGTTCCACTTCCTTTCCTTCACGTTCTAAAGCTGTCACTGACAATGTAAGTTATGATTATGTGATGTTGAATGAATGTGTGAATATAACTTAGCGTTTCTGCGAATGTTTGTTTGTTTGCATTCTTTAAAATACCTGTTTAGCATTGTTAGCATGATCAAGAATTAGCATTGTTTAGCTAACTGAGTTTGTCTGACGATTACCTTTGGATTTTTTTCAGTCTACCTGTTTATGTCACGTGATAAAGTGCTATAGCACTGATGAATATAAGTTGCTTGATACTGATTTTTTTGCTTGATAAGTGTTTTTTTAGGACACCATGTTTACTCACCACCATACACACTGATAAATCTGTTATATATTTCAGAAACTTCTCCGTAATCTGAAGGCATTGCTGTATCCACACAGTAAACCTCATCCACTCTACTGATGACTCACTTCTGGACCGAAGCCCTGCAGTCGCCAATTAGACAAAATCAGCATCTGAGGTCGTACACCTCATAATCCCATCCTCTCTTCACTGAATGCTCCGTTTGCTTTCATACTGAAGACTGGATGGACCAAACTGTCCGTATGTCTGTATATCTGTCTGCTATGTCGAGCATAGAAGTGCCTTAAAGGGGTGCTATGATGATATTTGGAGTTTTCTGAGCTTTCTACAGTGTTACAGTGTTGAATCCTCATCAGACATGTGAACGACACTGTTTTTTATCACCTAAACGCATGTTTGAGTTTGAGTTTGAGTTCCAGCACGCTCTCCGTTCGGTTTCCATGGCGATGAAAAACGCATCGTTTTAGAGAGTTTTTTCTACGTGGAAATCCTTGTGACGTCCCGGGGGATAAGGTTCGGTGATTGGTTACCTTCTACTGGTTAACAAATACATCAGGCGGGTGGAAAACGTGGGATAAAGTTATTTCCAACGATGGCTGGTGAGTTTACCAAAGAGAGACATCCTGCTGCATTCCTTGCTGTGGGTTGCTGTTTTCCACTTCGTTTTCAGGCTCTGATTCAGGTTCCAACATGTAGGGCTGGATGCTATGTGTTGACATTGTAGTTTGTTTTTTTATTGAGTTCATATGAGCCTAATCCTTCTGTTTATGAGATGTTACAATGACGGTGAAAGCAGGTGCGGTGCGCGCTCCCGATGTAGTGCAGTGGCGGGAGGCGGGGCTTAATGCGGAAGAGTCTCAATCCACTCGTTTTGCCCGCAGGCTGATCTGACAGCCTACGGAGAGGGTCGGTCTGAAGTAAATAAAGCCATTTGTGACAATAACTCGATCAATCCCAGCCCTTCTGGTCTCAGAAATAAAAATAAATTAGCCTGAAATGCACATAATAGTTCCACTTTAAGCGTTGACATTCACACTACTCCAACCAGACATCTCCTACCTGTGGAAGCAGACCAGGGTTGGTTCAGTTTAGTTCCATAGTGAGTGTGAATGTGATTTGAAGTGCTTTAACTGGTTTAGCAGCGTGTAGCATAGATGAATACTCCTCCGGTTACACTCTGATAACACACCCCAGCCAACTCGTTTCTGCTCTACAAGGACTTAAAGGTCTTTTCATGTTGACCCTGGACCTGCCTGACTCACCTTATCCTCGCCGTCTCCAGGGAAACCGGTCCTGGATTTATTCACTTTGCACATTTCTGTCTGTCAGAAACATAAAAAAAAAAAAAGAAACAATTCTGTAAAAATAAATAGAAGTAGTTTTTTATGGCTACAATTCATATATTCAGATCTGCTGTTCATCCCATTTCTCTGACAAATGTCAATCAGTTTTAAAGATTTTTAGTTACAATGCAGAAAAAATCCACGAACCACTCGCTTAGGTATGCACAACACTATGGGAAGGGAGGTTTGGCAACATGAATATCTGGAGTTTCCCAGTAAGCAGAGGCAAACAAAAGGATGCAGTAATGATAGCGATGGTGGAAAGGTGGGAAAAATAAAGGATGGAAAAATAGAGAGGAGAGGATGAAGAGAAAGTAAAGATGGAAGGTTGATGAGTCGAAGTAAATAACATTAAGGAACAGAAATGAAATGAAGTCTGGTGAAAGGAGAAACAGGAAGATAAGGACACAGGAGCAAAGAGGGTGAAGAACGCAACAATGAGCTGAAGAGAAAAAGGAAGAAGGATGAATGCATGGAAGGAATGAGAGGAAGAAAACAGGAGGAGATTGGAGGAGAGGGGGGCAAGGGATTTTATGTGTTTAATATTAGGTCATGTTTTGGAATAGAGATATCTTTATTACTTTCTCTGATTAAATTCATGTGAACTCATCCTCTTTATTAAAGCCATCCATTCATTTGACAGACAAATAAATAAAAAATGGGTTGTTTGTTTGGATGCATTGAGCCATGCTCTTCCAGGTCTTATCAGCAGCCGGCAATTGTTCATGCAGAACTTTGTTATTAGGATCTGTGATGGTGAGAGGTGATTCACGGGGATGAATAATTCTCGCTGTTAATTACTTCCTGAGGGGGTTCAGAGCTGCAGGCCTGCGGTGCAGTCAGAAGGTCAGCGGTCAACTTTTCCAACCCACATGTCCCAGAGCAAGACACTCAACCCCACGCTTTACACCGGATTGTTCACTGACAGATTAGTCCAACAGATCGATGCAACAAATGCAGAGAAAAGAAAGTGCTTTGTGAGAGTCTGTGTGAAGATGGCTTCTCTGTAGAACACGCTGGTTTGGGTTACGGTAAAAAGACCCACCCCAGCGCTCATTTGGAGTTAAATCTTCTGTCATATTTACGTTGTTTTTGGCCAAAATCAACAAACCTGTGTCTTTTTCCAGGATTCTGCTACTGCAGATTAGCTATTCGCCTCTGAGTAGTGGGTGGAGTCCACTCTGCCTCCCCCCTTTGGCTACCAAACTGCCTCCCCCCTCTCCGTCCACTCTTTATGTGCTGGCTCTGCATTTTAAGCATTTTAAGTAGGCCTACACCAACTATGATGCATGTTTACGCAATCCTCATGTAAACCAGGACACAGACGTTCCACTCTGAAACTTTTCTGGTGGACCAGGGTGTCAGGTTGGAGAGCTCGGCGACGTACGATTTGGCTCCCAACAATAACGCTTTATTCGTTTCTTTACTTCCAGTAGTCGCTCTCACATCTCCAGTGCACTGCTTCCCTCTTTTGTCACTACATGGAAAAGTCGGCTTGGCAACTTCGCTCCGACAATCCATCAAGCAGTGTGGCGTCTTAGCTTAACAAAGTTCTACAAAAACATTTTGATAAATTGCTCGGATTGAGCTCAGTAAGTACACCCAAAATTAGTTAAGACATAAGACGCACTGTCAATTTTTACAATATTTGAAGGATTTTAAGTGTACCTCATCGTTTCAAAAATACGCTAGGTTTGATTTTGACGTTTGTTGAGATATAAAAGGGGTTCACAAAGGTCCTTGGTAGACAAGGTTTCTTCTAGATATGGATTGATATATTATTTAAATTAATCAATTCAAGAGAGATAAATAAAATTTAAAAAAAAAAAAAAACATCAACTCAAATGCACAATATAAGTTTATGACGTTAGAGACACACTGCAGTACTTTCGCCATTTTCCCGTCACACGTTTCCTATCGACTGTCTACTTTACATAGATCATCGTCTTTCCTTGTATGGAAGTGACCATATGATGTTCCCATCAACATAAAGTCATTCTTCTCTCAGGATCTGGCTCTCTTGGACTGGAATCTCTTCTCATTCACTACAAGGAATAAGCTGTTAGAGCGAATGCTTTCATGAACAACACGTCACTACAGGACGCCGCATGAGTTTCATTTCACGCCTTACCAAGGAGATTTCAACACAGGCTGTTGTGAGCATGCACTGGGCCTGATAAAGCAAATGAATGCAAACTTTATTGGAGGAAGAAAGGAAAAGAAAGTGCTGAATAGACTAAACAAGAGTCTAGAAAGGCCCGTCTTTCACTTGCTGGAGAGATCTCACCGTACCGGTAGGATCCAAGATAGATGCCGAATTAGCCGCCGATTAGGGGTGTGTTGGTGGGAAAATAATAACATTTCTGTAATGTGTCACTGATGACACCTTGAGAAAAAATGTTCCTATTAAAGGACAGAATTGCACACATGGTTATAAGCCATTGGTACACAGAACATCATCATGCTAATAGTGATAATAATTTAGAAAACGAAGGTCTATGTGAGGACCTTTGACTGCAGTTGCATAGAACTTATGCTGTTAGAGGAAATCTTTATTATTGGCACTCTCACTGAAAAAACAGGTCACAATAATGAAGGCCCATTTTTCCAGGGTTCTGAATGAAATAGATATGTCTAACCAGAGACCTTTTTACATTGTCAGTGATTATTTTGACCAATTATGTAGTGAGTGTTAATGCTCACCTTCATCTCCACCTTCCTCCTCATCTCCTCCTCTGTCTGAACTGCAGCTTTGATTCTGTCAGCTGATGAAATATCACCCTGATTCACAAGGAAACACATTTTATCCTAAATGACTGTTATTATCCTCATTTTATGAAAGGTTCAGGTGAAGTAACGGAAATCATTTCTGTGACTTTAACAGTGATTCTCTTTTAAATAATTCTTGTTTGTCCTTTTTTTTCTTTGCTCCTGATATTCAGACAGAAGAGACAGCCAGTGTTAGCGATGCTCTCTGCTACTATCTAGCATCAGGCAATGAGTCAACAGAAAGAGAGACGGCAAGGACGGCCGATCATTTGGGTTTAAAGAGGTCATGAGGCAGAGCTTATAGCTAGGAGGCTTGTTGGAGGTGGGCAGCAGTGACTGAGACAACTCAGGACTTATTACACATGGACATGTCCAAACCGTTCCTATTCTAAATGATTTTACAAGAACTTTGTTGATCTTATAGTTAGTTTTAGTTACGTTTCACTCTTTAAATCTGAAAGTATCATATTTGATTCATAGTTTCTAAAACTTTTAGTGTCATTTTATGCTGAAAACTTCCCCATCGACACAATACTGGTCTTCCTGGTGTGGGCCACCTTAGGTACCTCATGATTTAGTTAGATTATGATTCAGGGTGCCACGATTCAATTATTAAATTATTATCAGGATTTTAAATTCATCTTTTTTTCCCCCATTGAAGGTTTTTTCTAACTCTGCAGCTCCTTTATACTACTTTATTCTCCCTTCAGTTTCTACTAATTCAAAAAACCAAACAAATTAGTCTTCACTTTTTTGTTTTATCCATGTGGAAACAAATCCAACATTTATCAAACATATTTTAAATATTGCCTTCAAAGTTTCACATGGAATCAGAAGTAAAACTGTGTTAACAATAGTTAGACACAACAAGCCATCTAACCGGGGCTGGAACTCAGCTCAGTCACACTTTTGTAGTTTCACTATTAGTTTTTATTTTGGTTTTAAACAACCCATATATAGATGAAGTTTTGTCCAGATCTTGTCTGTTCTCACGTCCATAAAAGCCATAACGTTTTGAAATGTTAGCCTCCAGACCCGATGAGTAAATCTGGATTTATTGTCATGCAGCATCTACGTAGGGTAGAGTTACAGTTTCTGTTTTACTCACTGCACAAACTCAGCGAGAAGGTCTGGAAATCTGTCATCAGAAACTAACCAACTGACCATCAGCAGCTCAGAAAACAAAGATATTTGTACCAAGAGCTCCTTAAAATACTGGCTGAGAGGGTGTCATGTAGTGGAGGGGGTGTGGGCCCAAATGCAGCAGGATGCAGAGTCAAGATGTGTTTAGTCCCAATAACTAAACAAAAACGAAGACAGGAGACTCTGGATAACCCAACGCAAAGCAAACACACAATGGACCAGCAATGCAAGGCATAAACTGAGGGGTATAAAAACACAGAACACAAGACACTGGTGAAACAAATGAATGACATGGACCCAGGTGAGCTAACAAACACAGACAAACACTAAACAGGAAACAAGACATGAAGGAACTAAAGCAAAACTATAAAAGAAAACAGGAAAGCAAAACCTAGAAAAGACACGAAACGTCACGTCATGGCAGGGATTTATTTCCTGATGAGGAAGAAGAGCGTGCTCCTTCATCAGCTGAGCAGCATTTTTCACCATCATCTCCTCTGATTGGACGTCATCTTTTTATTTATTACGTGTGCTCTGACATCTGGAATAAATGATGACTTTTTTCTCCTTGAACATTTTCTTGCGAGTTTGCTGAGACTGAGTTAAAATAAACAGGAAAGAAAATATGGAAACATTTCTATAAATCTGCTGGAGCAACAGAAGAAGAGAGAATCCTCATCCTCATTGCTGCCTTGGCGCTGCCGCCATCTTCCTCTTTTCTCAGAGAAAACACAAAGTTGTGCACACACAGCTGAGCTCACGATGCAAAGAAAAGGACTTCCGCTCTCTAACTGCTCACCTTCCCACAGCTTCTGCAGCTCATGGTGGGCTCACAGAAAAAGCCGCTTCTAAACAACAAAGCCAAAGCCTGCATGCATGTTGCAGAACTACATCAGTCCTGTCGTTTCAGGCTTTCACGCTCGCTAAATGGAGACAGCTAGTTTTCTTCTTCCATCTTATTTATTTATTTTTCTGTCTAGAGATTCAGAAAAACCGACTGCTGCTTGCAGGTCAAATAATCATTTCATTAATAACTCCAGAAATACCTCAACAAGCTGCAATGCCATGCTTTTCCACTTCTCTCCATTATTTGAAGGTTAGAAATATATTATCCACTTCAGGCATGTTGGAGAATGGATGATGGAAGTAATTCATATATATATACAAATTAAATATACAGATTTTTGCTTTACAATTTTAAAATTAATTTTGTTGGTAGCAGGTGGGCCAGTGGACTGGTCTCAAGACCATTTCGGGTATGAAGCTAATGGAAGGATTGAGCGTTGGAGGTGTCATTAGGGAGACGTTCCCAATCCCCTCGCTGTCGTGTTGTCTCATTAATCCCTCCTGAGAGGTTTTAATGCTCTTAGTTGTGGAAACTGTGATTGGGAAAATTACCGGTTGGACACGTGTAATGAGAAGTTACACGTTGCATCCCTGTTTAAAACCCAAACAGATGGAGGATGTCACGCTCAAAGCTCATGTTAACACAAGCCTGATTCAGACTCCTTTCATCACTTTAGCTCACAAATCAGGAATGGTTGAAAGTTGGTGTGGTCGTGTGAAAACGTTTGCTGGAGTGGTCGTTAGCTTTACCCCTCGCCACTCAGCTCCTCGAGGTCCGTCCTCCAGAGTCACCGTAACAAGTTCTCACTGGTTAGCAGACAAACATCTGTCTGGAACAGCTGTTTAGTCTGACTAACACATCAACCTAGGAACTTGGTAACACTCTGTACTTGCTGCTTTTGTTAGCTTAACATGAGTATAAAGTTAATTTATTCATTAATTTTCCGAACCACTTAATCCGATGAAGGGTCACAGGGAAGCTGGAGCCTATCCTAGCAGTGTTTGGGCGAAAGGCAGGGTACACCCTGGACAGTCCAGTCCATCACTTGGAGTAATAAAGTTATTGTGACTTATTTTCATATTAGTCATGATTTAGAGTTCAGACTTCATCAAACTGAACTTCATATTTCACAGTGTTGATTTCATTCCAGCTGATCCATGAACGTGACAAACCCACTTCAGACACCAAAACTTAAAATTTACATCTAGAGGGAAGAAAAAAGTCATTAATACATGAATAAATGTATCATAAACAGTCAGTGAATCAGTGTTTGATGGATTATTTCTTTATTTTGACTAACCTTTTTGATAATAAATCTGTTGGAAAGTCTTTTTATTCCTCTTTCAAATGGAGCCTTGTCTGTAAGGAAAATGTACAGGCGGTCCTCGGTTTACGAACCAGTTCCGTTCCTGCACCGCGGTATAACACGAAATTCTGCCTGTCAGATTTTTATCATTAAATATCCCTTGATCACTAAATAACTATCTAAATACACGTATTATACATCATATTAATGGAAAAACAGCAAAAGCAATTAAAATACACAGCGAGAACTGCAAAAACCTGCATAATGCACGGCTTACCTGGGCTGAAGCCGAGGGGTCCGCAGAGTTTCGTCATTTTTGGGCTAAAATTACCTAAAAACATCAATGTATATGTAACTTGTAAGTTCTGCTGTCAATCAGCGCCTTATGAAAATTTGAGACTGCTGATTGATCCAATTAAATCCGTTGCCACCGTGCCAAATCCCGCCTCCCATGTGTCAATCAGGTCATGTTCTAACATTTTCATAGAGAAACCAGTGGAAGATGTCTGCTTGCATAGCGTTGTCGCATTGCAACCGGCTCTGGTGATGCTGTCAATACACCTTCTCTGATTGGTCGACAGTGTATCTGTTGTACGTGAATATTAAGAAAAATCAAAATGGTGGATGGAATCTTTTCACTGATGACATTTCCATTGATATGACAGGGATTCAATAATAGCTCAATAATAATAATAATAATAATAATATTAATAATAATAATAATAATAAAAATTATATATATATATATATATATATATATATATATATATATATATATATATATATATATATATATATATATATATATATATATATATGTATGTATACAATTTCAGAGTTTCTGTGGGAAGACCTTTACTTGTGCACAGCTCATGGATCATGTAACCGGCTCTGGTTGTGCATCATTCAGACCAGGTAACGGGGAGCAGCCCCTGCTGGTGGAGACTGAAAAACATGGAGCACATGGAGTCCATTACATGACCAGAAGTGTTTAAACAAAAATCTGGGAGATGTTTCAGCTCCTCTGTATGCTACGTTTCACACTGGTTTACCAGTTTTCCTGTTGGTGTGGAGTGATGTTTATGCTATGTGAAATTCGAGTTAGATCAGAGATTGGCCCAAAACCACTGAACACCTGTTGGGAACCAAAACAAATAGCAGATACATTTATGGCCATTGTACTTGTCTGTGTTTAAATAATTCACCATTTACTGCTGCATTGTCATTATGTGGAAGCAGAGAGAAAACAATGCCAGGCTATGTGTGTGAGTGTGTGTGTTGGGAGTGGTGGTGGTGCAGTATTCGACTGAAAAACCCCTCTGGCCTGCATGTGGTCCTAATTAGAAAGCAAAGCTTTTTGACGGCAAATTGATTTTTAATTGTTCAGTCCCTGCATTCATCCAGGTGGCCAAGTTTCCCCATTTAATCTCTCACTGCGTCGGACTCGCTCCCTCTCTTTGAGTGGAACATGTTTGGAGCTGCCTGCCATCGTAAGCGGCAATTTCCTGAACAAGAGCAATTCATTCAGCGTTGGAGAGGATGGTTGGGGGGAGGAGGGGCGCATGCTGGAAACTGACAAACACACAAGAGTTGTGCCATAATTGTCAGTAATGCTTTTCTACTTTAGTCATTTTGGACTTGGTACAGGGCAAACAGTCACTGGAAATGTTTTCTTTTCGCTCTGATTCTTTTCCACTCGTCTTAGCAACAAGCCACTCAGGCTTGTGGGAGCTAATGGCCATGGCAGTGTGTAAAAGCAGCTTGACAGCACTGATCTACGTCAGCCATTGTTAAGGGAAGCCTGGGGATTGGCTGATCTGGTTTGTCTGCTGCTGGTGGCTGAGCATGGGCCCTGCTACCATGCCATGGACACAGTATGGAGAGTGTTTCTGCAGCCTTACAACAGCACATCGGTTTGCCAAAACTGGTCTTTTATTTACAATCTGCTGTGTCCACCATATATAGCTCCATTATGTTAACACTTAACTTCCTTCTCTCTCAGATAGATAGATAGATAGATAGATAGATAGATAGATAGATAGACAGAAAGACAGACAGACAGACAGACAGACAGACAGATAGATAGATAGATAGATAGATAGATAGATAGATAGATAGATAGATAGATAGATAGATAGATAGATAGATAGATAGATGGATGGATAGATAAATAGATAGATAGATAGATAGATAGATAGATAGATAGATAGATAGATAGATAGATAGATAGATAGATAGATAGATGCCATAACAATATAAGATGAAACATCCAGGCTCCATGTATAGTAAAGATGGCTTTAAGGAACAAAAAAGGAGGAACCACCATGGAAGGAAAACCCCTCAATCGCATATAACACAGGGAGATAGCTGAAGATGACCGCACAGAGGCGCTTGTCATGGCAGCACAAGAGCAAGCCTATTGTACCAGGGCATTGAGGTCCAGATCTACCAGACCAGCCAGGACTTCAGCTGTAGACTGTGTAAAGAAACCCCTGAAACAATTCAGCACCTCACAGCAAGATGCTGGGTTAGAAGAATCTAAGACCTGAGCTTGAGATGAACAGCCCCCTGCCCAGAAGGGATGGGACGGTGGGTTGCGAGAACTTAATGACATAATTTTGTTCTCTAGGTCTCATGAACAACCCAAACTAAAACTTCCTGCTTTTCACAGACTATGTAACAGACTTCAAGCTCTTTTTGTGGAGATATGGCTGCCTATTTGTCACAATTTTGTGAATTCGGCAGTTAGAGGGATAAAACAGGGTGAATACATCCTGAGATAACTAAAGAAAAATGTTGAATTAAACAGAACTTAACCTAAAAGGGAAAAGGAGTAAAACAGACAAGGCATAACCAAACACAAAACAAAACAGCTGTGGCATCATGGTCTTTTCAATGATTACAGAAGGCAGACATCAGAATGCACACCATGTCAAGACTAGGACTCTAACATAACCTTTTTAATCACTAGCCAATGTCTCATTGGACACTCATGTGTCTAGATGATCCGTAAAGTCGCTGGCCAAACAGAATTTCCACTCGACAGATCTTTATCTGGGTAAAATACTCTACATGATAAGAACCAGAGAATACAGTAAACCTGCCATGTTTCATTAAATAGTTTTTAATTCACATTGTTCTTAAAATGCTTAACAACAATCTGAATATTATCTTTTCCAGCAAGAAACAAAGTAACTGACTAATCAGCCTCGTTTTTTTTACACAGTCTATCAACAACCATATTTAGCTTTTTCCTTTACATGATTTGATTTAGCCATACTTGGTTCATTGACTAATTTTATTAGGAAATTATTTGCTTTATTCATCACTGTGATTGATCAGATGGTTAATTTATAATCACTCTGAGCTTCAGCTAAAACCTAAGTTAACCATTTTAAATGGTTCATGTTGGTAAGAAAGTTTTGTTCAGTGTTTATATAAAATATGTTTATATTTTATGTTGTTTTGTTTTGTTTAACTTTTTAATCAAACCTTTCAATGCATAACTGAACACAGGACCACAACCAACAAATCTGAAAAGTCTAAACATTAGAACATTTTGGTAACAAAGGTTTTCATTAAACAAGTTCTGTGCTCAGTTTTTCAGTGTCCAATACCATTTAAATGCAGCCTGACGCTGCTTATTTTTTATTTTTAACAAAACCGTCCACTTTTTCAGAACACACATCCATTGAAATCCAGCTTTCTATGTTGATGCTGAACAATGTAAAGTCTTGGGGGAACTCCATGTAGGTGCTAAACAACTACATGGAGACTACATGGAGCTTTGGGGAGCACCACATGTAGAATAACAATAGTGGGCCCAATATGAAGCTGTGGGGAACGCCACATATAGAATAACTTCAGTGGGCTCAATACAGAGCTGTGGGGAACGCGACATGTAGATTAGCTTTAGTGGGCCCAATACAGAGCTGTGGGGAACGCCACATATAGAATAACTTTAGTGGGCCCAATACAGAGCTGTGGGGAACGCCACATGTAGATTAACTTTAGTGGGCCCAATATGGAGCTTTAGGGATCACCACATGTAAAATAACATAGTGGGCCCAATACGGAGCTGTGGGGAACACCACATATAGAATAACTTTAGTGGGCCCAATATGGAGCTGTGGGGAACACCACATGTATGGGCTAAACAATGCTGGGCGGAACATGAAGCCTAAGGGAAACTCCACATCAATTCTGCTTGATCAGATTTATGGTTAGCAACCAATACAGAATATTTTCTAATAGGTTTCAAACCAGATGTCAGAACTGATAGTGGCCATTTCCCACTGGTAAACATTTTAGAGATGGTAAACTTTTAACAGATGTGTTGCTGCAGTCAGATTAAAATTGAGCTCAAATTTTTCATCAATGTGTCTCTATGATGCACATTTCAGTCTAAGTTATTTTAATATGCAAGTCCAGAAGGGCAAGAAATAATTAAGCATTATTCACAAACCCCTTCATTCACAAACCCCTTCATTCATCTTGTATTGATCCTCTCAGATCAGCCTCAGCCAGAAACATGCCAACAGAGAAAGCTCCGCCCTATGTCCTGCCTGCGTCTGATTGGTCAACTGCTAGGAGTAGTTATACTGAGCAGTGAAGGTGGGTGTGGCTTTCTTCTTGTGAACGTGCACAACGTAGAGAATATGACCAATCACTGAGTCCCTCCCACGGGACGTCACTAAGATTTTGAAGTAGAAAAACTCTAAAACCAATCGTTTCCATTATCATGGAAGCCAAATTTAGAGAGTGCTGGAAAACTCAAACACACTTTTAGGTGATAAAAAACTGTACCACTCATGTGTCTGATGAGTATTCAGCACTATAACACTATAGGAAGCTCAGACAACTAGAAATAGCATCATAGAGCCGCTTTGAAACGTAAAATGTTTCAGTTTTAGCATCTGATATGTTCTTGATCTAATGGGAATTAAATTTGGACTGATGAGGTTTGGGAATGATTGTATTTAGGTTTTTTTCACATTTCCCATTCATTCATCCAGTCTTTGGAATTTGGTTAGTAAATTCCATGTGTCTTTTAATGTAATAATTTTAAACATGTTTTGCATGAGTTACAGGAGTTGAGCTGGATGATAGCAGTGTCACAGAAAGAAGCTGAATTTGTACATAATGAAATTGTACATAATTTTATAAATGATATGTCTAGGCTGCATGAAATTGTCACATTTTCTATTTAACCTTCCTGTTCATTTCTCAGTTACTGTCAAGGGTGGCTTGCATAAAGAATGGTTTGTAAATAAGAAACATTCTTCCTTCGTAAGCAGCAGATTATGAACAAAAAAAGGCAAACAGTAAGTTAATGTTCCTCCTCTTGGGTAAACATCCAATTCCTGTTTTTTTCAGAAAAAGATCCAAACTGAAGGAGCGTTTTTCCACCTGTTGCCACCCCAGCAACAGCTTCTCTACTAGATTTAAATAAACAAGCAACAGTTATGCAGGTAAAATGTGAAGAGGTATCAAATCTATGATCACATCAAATCTGAAATATCTAAAGACTGTCTAAAGAGCCATCATGTCCTCTCTCTGGGCTGCAGGGCAGCAAAGACACAACTTATCCTTCGCTTTTTACACACTAACGGGGACGAAAGCAGCCACTGATGTGATGTTTGATTTCCACAGCTGCACACAGAAAGTACATGACAACGGTGAACCGCAGCAGATCCCAGCCACCTGCGCAGCAGGCAGCGCTCATCATTGTCACCACTGCAGGCGTGAAAACGAGACATCTCTCTTCCGGTCTAACAGTCACAAAGCTCCCCTCCTCCTCCCATGTTTCCCAGCTTCAACACCGACACTTGGAGGAAGAGGAGGAGGAGGCGCAGCTTTATTTTTAAAAATCAATCAGACAGACAAACTGGTCTGAAATGGCAGGGAGATAATGTGATGGTGTGGTGTGGTGACCTTTAAACACGGCCTGCCGCTACATCCCAACCGCTGAAAAACTCTGACCTTTGTAGTACCATTACAGAAGCCTCTAATCTGAAAGGTGGGGGAGGGGGACACACACATGGACACGCTTATGTGATCTATTCACACACAATGTAGAGAAACTTGTATTTTATATCCAAAGAAATGGATAAATAAAGGTGTGTGCACATATTTCATAGAATACACAGTCGTAGAGGAATGTTTGTAGGTACATATGCACATATGACAGCAGCAATTAATGCAAACGCAGTGTGTAGAAACACACACTCAGCAGGTTGCCTTGTTGGCTGCAAAGGCCAGATGTGATGATGGCTTCCTGTATGGTAAAGCTAGCTGGAACGCCTCTCCCTGCACCTCAGTATTCCTGTCAGGGAGGACTCGCCTCATCCTGAATCACAAAATCCCAAAAGTGGATCAAGGTTTTGTTTGTAATGCAACCAGCATGTAGAGGAAATACGAAGAGAGCTGCCCTGTAGATGGTTATGTACAACATGGTGAGGATCAGATTCAACAATAGGGCCAAATAACGCTGCCAGAAGAGGAGGAAATGGATCAATATGTATTGATTATCCTTTGTCTATCAGGAATAATAGGCGATGTTTGAGCAAGTGATGAAATGTCACAAAGTCACGGTGAGTTAGAAGTTAAGTTTCATTGGTTCAGTGCAGTTTATTGGTAGTTTAGTTGATGAATCACATGAAGAATCTCCACTTTGCTTAACAAGCTGCTGGACCTTGTTGCTGGATTTCTGCTTCCATGATGCTCCAGATGTTTTGTACTGGTGAAACTGGACTGCAGAAGACCAGTTCTCCTGTTCCACCAATCAGGATGTGGTCCAGCATGGTGGAACCTGCAAGGTCTTCCCTGAAAGAGACGTTGTCTGGATGGGAGCAGATGTTTCAGCATTGATGGAGCTTCCCAGATGTGGAAGGATTGATGGAAAAAAAGATAGTCAGACAGCCACAACATGGGGGATGCATCGGGGGGGGGGGAACAGGGTCTCCCTGGACACCAGGTGTGGCAGGCTCGTGCATCCAATCCACCGCTGCCTTTAGTAAGGATAGTGAAGTGTAATTTGGTGCGTTTAGATTTGGACACAGTGATTGAAGCTGCTTAAATAAAGCATGCTTTGTAATGCAAACTGTCTAAAAGTAGCAGCTCTCAGCGGTATTTATTATCTCCCCCTACTTCTTCCCAAAACTGTGTCATACCATCGTAGAGGTAGTCAGTTTAATGACGCTCCGTCCATTCACAGACATGCAAAAACCTAGACATGACTCTACGTTAGCTGGAGCCAGAGGGGGCGATAAAAATCAGCTTCCTCCCAAAGGACAAAGCAGTGGAGATGTACAATGTGTCATGGTGGCAGTGGGGAAGTGGAAGGTGTGGACCCAAATGCAGAGATGAGGGAACTGGGATGCAGGTTGAAGACGGCTTTTAATCTTAACCGATGCAAACAGGGAACAAACAACCTCCTCGGGAACTCGGCACAGAGGAGGTGGACAGGTTTTGGGCGCTGGCGTGGGAGCCTGCAGCGCCGGGGACGTAGACCAGGGCTGGGACGCAGGCGGTAATGACACTGGAGACGTGGGCCTCGGAGCAGGCTGGGACACTGGAGACGTGGGCCTCGGAGCAGGCGGGGACACTGGAGACGTGGGCCTCGGAGCAGGCTGGGACACTGGAGACGTGGGCCTCGGAGCAGGCTGGGACACTGGAGACGTGGGCCTCGGAGCAGGCTGGGACACTGGAGACGTGGGCCTCGGAGCAGGCTGGGACACTGGAGACGTGGGCCTCGGAGCAGGCGGGGACACTGGAGACGTGGGCCTCGGAGCAGGCGGGGACACTGGAGACGTGGGCCTCGGAGCAGGCTGGGACACTGGAGACGTGGGCCTCGGAGCAGGCTGGGACACTGGAGACGTGGGCCTCGGAGCAGGCTGGGACACTGGAGACGTGGGCCTCGGAGCAGGCTGGGACACTGGAGACGTGGGCCTCGGAGCAGGCGGGGACACTGGAGACGTGGGCCTCGGAGCAGGCTGGGACACTGGAGACGTGGGCCTCGGAGCAGGCTGGGACACTGGAGACGTGGGCCTCGGAGCAGGCTGGGACACTGGAGACGTGGGCCTCGGAGCAGGCTGGGACACTGGAGACGTGGGCCTCGGAGCAGGTGGGGGTAGTGGAACGCCAGCCTAGTTCCCAGAAAAGGGGACTGGCCCGGGCTCTCCACCGGGGAAGCCAGTCGTCGGTGCCGTCTGCGCCTGTTTCTGTGGGATGAGGTCCAGTGAGGCTCCGGGTCCAGATGCTCGTAGGTCGGGAGGTTTTTGGCCGCCTCCCGACGAAAAAATTGAAACAATGTAATCATCTCCACTGGGTACTGAGGTTGCTGGATCATGATGTCACAGTGGCAGTGGGGAAGTGGAAGGTGTGGACCCAAATGCAGAGATGAGGGAACTGGGATGCAGGTTGAAGACGGCTTTTAATCTTAACCGATGCAAACAGGGAACAAACAACAAGGTACAACAAAATGATCCAGCCACCAAGAACTAAAACTGAGGGGTATAAATACACTTCCAGCCCTGTCAACACGGTTTTTGGGCAGCTGTGTTGACAGGCTGCCCAATCAGAGCATATATATATATATATATATATATATATATATATACATATACATATATATACATACATATTTTATTCAATTCTAAAAGCAAAGAGTGACAAAAATCTGAATTATTTTGTACGAAGGATACTTGTGGAATTAATGCAATGACAAACTGTCAACGAGATTTTTTTCTCTTTTTGACCAAAAACAAACAAAAACATGTCCTTCGTTCAGACACAGAGCCTCCCTATTCTCACCAAGTGTTTTTTCGAGCTTTACGAGAGGTCATTGAACGCATCATGATAGTGGGCCGTCGCCTGCTGACTCCTTTGGAGGCCAACTTCCTCTTCAGGTGGTTGTTGCTCAGTCTGCCATATCAGGTTGATAGGAAAAATGATAGAGGGATTCAGGTGGCTTGACGCTCCAGTGGCGCAATCGGTCAGCGCGCGGTACTTATATGACAGTATTCAGGAGAGCGATGCCGAGGTTGTGAGTTCAAGCCTCACCTGGAGCAGCGATTTTGGCGCAACACTGACTCTGGAAGCATAACGGTGTGTTCAGACCAAACGCATCAAGAGCGTCAGGTTTACATGTAAAGTCTTTGTGGAGGCGCGTCAAGGAGGCGTCTAGCTTTCAGCGTATGGAGCGTCGGTGTGTCACGCGCCGAAAATTTAAAAAGTTTTTATAGGTTTATCCGTGTTACGCAAGCACCAGAGATGGAAAATCCAAACTTTTGCGGCTTGACGCGCGGTGTCAACCAATCAGAGCTCAGCTCCTGGAGGATTTATGTGGTGAACCCAGACACGGGGCTGAGACGCCCTACGACAGCGTTCCTCATGCGACTCACCGACTCTTGCCTTGCGGCTCGTGAAGCAGCCTCTGGCTTTCTGAAAATGCATCTAAACAAGTCATAATGATCCTCAACGCTGCAGTTCTCTCCACACCAAAGAGCTGCTCCGTCGGTAGCTCCGTATATATAATGAAAAAGAAACGCCCACATTTTGGAGGCTTTATTGTATTTCCACCACATACTGTTGCATAAGAACGCCATTACTCCGTGTAATATTTAGGACAACCATTCCTTGCTAAAAATGTTACTGATTTGGCAACATATGCATAAGAATGTCATTACTCCGCGGCAGGAGCGTTTTGGGCGTCGGACACAAAAGTGACAGTTTCGTGACCAGCGTCGAGCGTTCAGTGTGAACACACCGTTAGAAGCAGGTAAACCTCCAGTGGGTTACGTGGATGTACAGCCGATCTTACTGACCGTATTTTCTGGACTATAAGTTACACTTTTTTTCATGGGTTAGGTGTTCCTGTGAATTATATTTCTGAGTGACTTATACGTGAAAAAATATATATAATTTTCTCCGAAAGCCACAAGAGGGCGCTCTTGACTTGCACACAGATATCTCCTCCTCCTTAACAATTAAAACAGTAAACATTAACTTAGAAAGTCACCTGAGAACAGCTGAACACCAGAAAACCCTATTCTGCAGACTAGAAGCTGCAAGTAGTGAAGTTTACTGCTGAAAACATTCATCGAGCAGCAGAGAGAAAGTCTGGAGTAAGGGAGAAACTTGTCAGGAACTGGCGTAAATCAGAGGCTAATTTTACTGCGATGAAGAGAAAGCAGAAAGAAAACTAACAGCAGGCTCAAAGCTAGACGGCCACAGCTAGAGGAACGACTTGGCCAGTGGGGGCTTCGACAACGCGGCGGTGGAAAGGCTTGTCAGCGGTGCCGTCACGTCTCCACGCGGAGTTAACGCAGTTATTCAGAAGTGACACAGGACGAAGAATTCAATGGATTTAGTGATGTGAAGTGAGATCGCGTGTTATTAATTACAGTAAAGGAAGACTTGTTTTGTTCTTTAGACTGTAGTTACGTAAAACTGTTTATGTTACATCAACACTGGACACCTTTTCTGTTCATGTATATGTTTTGTGTGGATAAAAAACCTCCATAGTGTTAACAAATCTTACTCCTATTCAGCCTCTTCTCTATTCTTTTGCTAATGTAATAACTTGCCTTCAAGATGACGTAATGTCTGTTTTAGGTCCAGTAGTTTGTAAAATAAATTCCCTGCATAAAATGCGACTTATACTCCAGTCCGACTTTTTTATTTTTTTTTCTACCTAATTACATATATTTGGCTTTGTGCGACTTAAACTCCAGAGCGACTAATTGTAGAACTCAATCGTAAATGCCAGCTGGAACTGATTAATATAAACGGCATCTGCGTGGAGACTTCCTGTCTGTCACGTGACCTATAGAGAGGAATTTATTACGTGACATTTTGCATTGATGTATTTTTAAGAAATTCCATGGCTACCAATTGAACATTTGGTTTCCTAAAAACACGAATAAATTGTTACTATTTACATTATATATATATATATATATATATATATATATATATATATATATATAAGCACTACTTGCCAGTTTTTTTTTCTTTTAAGGCAACAAGTTTCTCGTAGTCTTTCATGTGACGTCACCCAGATGGAAAGTTGGCGTCTGGCTTCAGTCGTGCCGCCTCTGGAAGCTTCCGGCCTGCATACGAAGCATGTCGCTGTTTTGCCGGCAGAATCTTCTAATGAAAAATTAAACTAAAATGCTAACTTACTGCTAATGTTAGCACAACAGTAACTCGCATGTAGCTGCTTCTTCACATCTCAAATAAAAACCATGCAATGTTACATAACTTCCCGTGTCTGCGTGTGGTCGGCCTGGGCAGGAAAAAAGGAATTACGATTCTGTTTCCATGGTAACGCATTGTGTTCAGACAGAAATACCCGATCCGCCTTTCTTTTGGCAGGATCAGCGAACATTTCCGATGCTAACGCTGGTATCGGTCCAACTCTAAAAGTTTTCCTGTCTGATGTCAGAGTACAGTGACTCCAGCAGGTCACATACGCGTTAAAAAAACGGTAAAATACATAAATTAGACCCTAATTAGAAAGATTTCTGACTCCCAGCAGCCACATTTCGCTCCCAGTAAAACATAAATATGAACTGCTTGGTAATCTGATATTTTCTCTGAGACATTCTGAGGGCTTTAGTTATAATTTCTCCTGTGAGCTGTGAGGACGGTCCATCCCTGCTGCCGGTCCACTTTCTCCTCCATCCCTCATCCTGCTTTTTCTGTTGGATAAATCTGAGAAATACGTGCAAAACAACAGTAAACACAACTTTATGCAGAAATTAAGATGAAATGGGTTTATTCCTAGGAGGCAAATTAGAAAATATTCAAGCAGGGGTTTTGTTTATTTAGAAAAATGTTACTTAGAGAAAAAAAGTATCCATCCAAATAATTACTTGAATAAAAGTAAAAAAAAAAAAAAAAAAACTATTAAAGTTCTGTGTAGCCTGAAATCGTATTTTATTTATCAAATAACATTAATTCAAAAAATAAAAATAATAATCAGCAATCATTAAACTCATTTACTTTAAACTTAAAATAACAAAAAATACATTAAATCATAGGAACACAAATACATTAATATTCTTATTTTCTATCTAGAAGTGAGTAATCTAGCATCCAGAATAGTAGCCGAGGGTTGCCTGAGTAACAGCAGCTTATTGTTACTTTAGAATAATGTAATATTGATCTATCTCTCATCTTTTAAAGTCCACATAAGCTACATGATCTATAACATACTATTACAGAAGATCTGTCTGAGATAAGCAGTAAGTTATCTTCACTCATCTCACGCGTTTTTCTCTCTTAGCTGGTTTACTGAACGAGTTGGAAGATGTAAATCACACCAAAGATATCTTCTCTGTTTACGCACAGCCTGAGGCATGATGTTAGCCACCTGAGCTTGCCTGCTCATGATGCGTTCAGGTGCGGCTTGGAAAAATGTCTTTATACAGGTAAAATATTAAATAAGTGGTTGTAAAGGCTGTAAAAAGTGCGGGGGGCATATCCCCCCTGTACCCCCCGCTCGTTACGCCCCTGCAGTCAGGTCAAGGTGGCGACGCTTGTTGTTGTTGTTTTCCTGTTTTCAGAGAGTTTCTTTTTGTTGCAGCTGTGTGTAAACATCCGTCTGTAAACTCCGTGTTTGTTTTAAACCAGTGATCCTTCATGTCTAATGTTCACAGTTTGCATGGAAACTCCAGGACGAGGATCAGATGTATCAGAGGAAAATATGG
Organism: Telmatherina bonti; assembly: GCF_933228915.1. Classification (NCBI taxonomy): domain Eukaryota; kingdom Metazoa; phylum Chordata; class Actinopteri; order Atheriniformes; family Telmatherinidae; genus Telmatherina; species Telmatherina bonti. The sequence continues at coordinate 32,174,414 of NC_136618.1, forward strand.
ATGGAAACGTCTTATTTTTAATCCTGTTTGATGATTTAACTACTTTACATAAAAACTGATGTTTTCTTTTCATTTATTGGTTCATGTCCAGTTTGTTTCTGGTTGCTTTTATGGTTTTATTGTGATTTTTTTCTGTTTGTTTGAGTCTTTTACCGCCTTTCCTGCATCATCTTTAATGTTTTCCATGTTTTATATAAAAACATTTTAAATAGCTTCTCACATGGCATGGGAGTACAGTGACTCCAGCAGGTCATATACGCGTTAAAAAAATGGTAAAATACATAAATCAGACCCTAATTAGAAAGATTTCTGACTCCCAGCAGCCACATTTCTCTCCCAGTAAAACATAAATATGAGCTGCTTGTGAATCTGATGCAGCGTGACTTCTGTAAAACGTCTCTAACGGAAAAGGCTGGAGAAGTAAAATCAGGAACAAATGGAGGAAAATTTGAGGTTAATCATCAGCAGGTCAGTAACATGACTGGTAGGAAAGGAGCATTTCAGAGAGGCAGAGTCTCTCAGATCGTTGAACAGTTTCAGGAAAATGTTCCTTAAACTGTGCAGTGGACGAGGTCAGGATCAGATGTATCAGAGGAAAATATGGATGGAAGCGTCTTATTTTTAATCCTGTTTGATGATTTAACTAGTTTACATAAAAACTGATGTTTTCTTTTCATTTATTTGTTCATGTCCTGTTTGTTTCTTGTTACATTTATGATTTTATTGTGATTTTTTTTCTGTTTGCTTGTGTCTTTTACATCATCTGTAAAGATTGCCATGTTTTATATGAAACACTTGAAAGCACTTCTCACATGACACGTGATATAAACCTATAAATCTCCTCCAAAGCTGAAGCATGACCGCTGCAGAACGTGTTTCCACTCCCTGAGGAAACATGTGGGAAAATGAAGAAAACTGGATGAGAATAAAAACTAAATGAAAATATTCTCTTTCTGCAACAGGAACCAGATTCCAGATGTGAGATTGTGCCCAGGTGACGCCTGTTTTCTCCTCCTGCAGGAGGCGGTGGGCGCGTGATGGACGGGGAGGATGCAGGATGGACTCCCAGCATGCCTGGTGCAACAGTGACATCTTTAGGTGGCTGTTCTGGTCCGGACAGACACACCACAGTAAATAAAGATTATGATGGCGTTATGTAAATCAGTCTTCTGTCAGAGCGCAGCTCCTCGTGCTCTCTGTGCTCCGGTGAGTCCTGCAGGCGTCGGGAGTGTGATGTGCAGCCGTGTTGACAGGGCTGGAAGTGACAGAAGTTTGGACTCAAACAGGAGGATTGTTTCAGGTGCAGCACGCTGGCTGAGCATGAAATGAGTTTCTGCTGCGAGGAAACAAAACCTCTCAGATGGAACTCTGAAATGATCCAGGTTTAACGTAAAACATGTAAATTCATCCAGGTTTTATCATTAAAACAGCTTTTTATTCTGATTTTTCCTGTTGTGTCTGAAGAGCATCAGCAAACACCAAACAGTCCAGCTGTCCATGTCCAACTCCCAGTGGGTCTAAACTGGAATAAAAGTCCAGTTTCTGATTCCTCCCAGCTTCATTTCCAGTCGTTCCAGCTGTTTACAGATGTGTTGCTGCGTCAGATTCACCATCAGCTCATGTCTGTGGCAGAGTGTCTCAGTTTCATCATCTGATGTGTTGTTTGTCTTCTACTGGGAGGAAATGTGACTTCACAACGTTCTGGTTTTATTTAGATTTTATTCCAACGTTCCTGATTAAAAAATCCAAGAAAAGCAGAAAACTCTGATGTTTTATGATTCTTAAAAAGCAGCTTTATTTGCAAGTTCAGTTTAAGTTTATACTATTAAAATAATTTATATTCTTCATATTCTGTTGATTTTTTCTCACATTTCTGAAAAAAGTACACACACACACACACACACACATATATATATATATATGTACATATATATATATACATATATATATATATATATATATATATATATATATACATATATATATATATATATATATATATATATATATATATATATATATATATATATATATGTATATATATATATATATATATATATATATATATATATATATATATATATATATATATATATGTGTGTGTGTGTATATATATATATATATATATATATATGTGTGTGTGTATATATATATATATATATATACATATATATATATATATATATATATATATATACATATATATATATATATACATATATATATATATATATATATATATATATATATATACATATATATATATATATATATATATATATATATATATATATATATATATATATATATATATATATATATATATATATATATATATATATATATATATATATATATAAATCTGAAGGGGGAAACTAAATCTGAAGATTTAAAGTGTAAAAACAAAAAGCATGTGACTTACAGTATTTTAAAAAATTATGGAATAATCTTCAGGAAGAACTCAAACAATGTCCAAACATAATTCATTTTAAGAAAAGTCAAAGAAATTTTAATTAGAAAATATAAATGAATGTATGTAAACCAATAGGATAAATAAGTACATAAAGCTAAATATGTAATAAAACTGAATGTATGTAAGTATATGTACATGTTTGTACCACTGTAAGTTTATCTGTAGTTGTATAATGTGGATATGTACATGAATATATGTGCCTATGCAGATTTCTGAAAGAGTATTATATATATATATATATATATATATATATATACACACGTATATATATTCATATATATAAATATGATTCCAGCTGCTGCATTAATGTGGGACGGTCACATGCAAATGTGTGTGATGAAAGAATTGTGACATAAACTGAAAGAGGAAGAGATATTGAGATGCTTTTCAACAGGTTTGTACCGTCTATATGCTACAGATAGATAGATAGATAGATAGATAGATAGATAGATAGATAGATGTGCCTGTGAGTGTATGTGCATATGTATATGTGTATATGTGTATGTATGTAGATGTGTACATGAGTATGTATGTGTAAATGTCTATATTTATTATTTTCTTGCATTTATTTTATTTCCATAAAAAATGAAGAAAAAAATAAAACTGACTATTTAAGGGAATATTTAAACAACTGTAAGGAAGAAAAGATTATAATTGTGAATGAGGGCAGGAATACATGAACATTGTATCATCCTGCTCCTTTTCAGACTATATAATAATTCATACTTTTTTAACCTGTTGATTAAATGATGTTATTTTGTCTGAAATAAATCTAATGTAATCTAATCTAATTTATATACATAGTTTCTAACTAAAACTGACCTTGGTGTTTGCCGTTAAAAGGTTTGATGATGAAATCTGGTGAAATGCAGCAGCAGTGAAGTCAGAGGTGTCCAGCCGCACGCTTACTTTCTAATTTGCAAAACAAATGAACAAACAAGCTTCTCCCAGTTTACCAAACCCTCAACCAGCCCATTAAAAACCAGTTTAATGGTCATCTTCATGTTTTCCAGACCAAACAAACACAATAAACCACGAAGAAGAAGCAACATTTTAGAACCAGACAGATTTTGTCATCGTACTGGGAGGAAATTCATGATCAACATCATATTAATGTGAAGTACCATCATGTTGTGTTTACTGTGACCGCTGTAATAAGTCCTCCCATCTGACCTGATGGGACATACCGTCAGTAAACTGGGACATTAAACTGGGTGTGTGTCAGCAGAATGTGCTAGATGGATAAAGCTGTATGGACATGAGGATGATACACACTGAAACAAGGAGCGTGGAGCTGGAAGGACTGGTGCAGCCCTGGCTTCAGGTTTTCCATGCAGTCGTGTTATTTACAGGTTCCTACGAGGAAGTTTCAGCTGGAACACATCTGGACTTCTGACTCATGAAAAATGAGGAACCTCAGCAGATCTTCTTCTCTCTCCAGCAGGCAGTGGACGTTTATCTCCGGCCCACATCTGTGGCTTTGCGAGTATTTGCATTGCAAAGGCTTCTTCTTCCCTGTTTTAAACTCCTGCTGCTTCACCAACACACACTGCTTCTGCACACACACCGTCACACTCTGCACTGGAAACCAGCTCAGCTTTGGTCCTCCCAGCTCTGGCATCAGGGAGGGACTGCTCTGGATCAGTGTCAAACCGGAAGTGCACTGATTGTTTGACCAAATAAAAGCCTCTGTTCTTTTAAACCCAGAGTGGGTAAGTGGGTTTGTGTTGCACCCACCCACTGCGTCCCAGTGCTCCCAGTCTAGCAAGTACTAAACACAGGAGGTGGATCACCACAGACTCTTTCATCAAAACATCCACTTGGGACTAAACTTCCGTGTTCAATGTTCAACCAGACAATAATGGATTTGTAGATCTGCAAGTTTGAAAAATGATTCTTTTGTTATTTATCTATCTATTTTTTTTATCTTTATTATGATTAATCACAATTTATTAAATTAATACATTATAATTTTTCATCTTTCCTCATTGAAATAATTTCCCAATGTATATATATATATATATATATATATATATATATATATATATATATATATATATATATATGTGTGTGTGTGTGTGTGTGTGTGTGTGTGTGTGTGTGTGTGTGTGTGTGTGTATACACACACATTAACAAAAAGAAAACGTACATTTTAAATGTTTTAAATAAATTTCATTGAAGTCATTGTTTTGACTTCTTGTGGCTTATAATACAGGACTATAAATGTAAACTACGTTGAATTAAATTACTTTTAAGTGATTCATTAATTATTTTTTTTATTTTAAATGTTCAGACCAGTGTTTTTCAACCACTGTGCCGTGAGAGATCATCAGGTGTGCCCTGAGAAATGATCCAATTTCACCAGCTGTGTTCATCCAAGGTGAAAGATAATAAAATTCATTTTTCTTGTGTTTATCTTATTTCTATTCAAGGCCACTTTGACAAGATGACTTTATATTAATAATATGGACTTTAAAAATGGTTTGTGGTGTGCTTTGTGAGTTTTTATGTGGAAAATTGGCTCCAAAAAGGTTGAAAAACACTGGTTTAACCCACAGAATGACTGACGTGCTGTTATTTTGAAATCCGTCCGCGGAAGCTGCGCGCGCAGCCGTCTTGGTGGGTCTACTTTCTCTGTGAAGTTGTGGCGGAAGTTTACCTGAGCTCCACTTACTGAGCACATTTCATTTAAAAGTTTGGACAGCATAATGAGTGGACAGACGGTCCCTGCGGACATCTCTGGACACATGCTGGATCTGAACGAAGAAGAGGACCTGGAAGTCTTCAGCAAGGTAAATAAAAACTGGTTTTAAACCACTAAAATGTCAGCTTAAAGTGGTTTTCGCGTGTCGTGGAGTGGCTGCACACAGCAGCCTGGACAGGTCAAACAATCTGATCGAAATTAATTAGATGTTTTCTGTATTAAACAAAGACAAAGACATGGACTCATAAGAGGAAGGAAACCAAACGTGGCTGACCTTAGCACCCGACTCTGGTGAAAACCTGCGGACCAGACTCCGTTCAGTTTTTCAGTTATTCACTGTTCGTCTCCATATTTTCAGTCCTTTCAGGAGTTTTTAAGCTTCACACCAATAAACATATCCTAACACAGAGTCCGGCTTATGTTAACCAGCTAGTTAGAACACATTTCTGGAACTTTTGAGCTCTTTGCCTCCTTATTGACACATCTGACCGTGAGGTGAGTGGGTCTGTGACGTGTTGCAGGTGACTGCGTGGAAAACAGTGGATTCTTCACTTCTAATTTAACATTAACAACTAATTTTTTCTTGTTTCTACCTCTTCTTTAGCTCTGAAATTCCAGCCAGGACCAGGTGATGAAGATTAGACAGATTTCTCTGAATATTATCCTAAAAATAAAGTTTATGAAGAGCTGAAAGAAGTGACCATTGCAGCCATTAAACACATGAAACTGAAGAGATAGATTTATGGATTGTTTATTACAGGCTTCATTAGAGCTGCACAATTCTGGATAAAATGACAATCACGATTTTTTTTTACTTAAAATTGAAATCACGATTCTCCCACGATTTTTTTTCGATAAATATTTATTGCACGTATTACCGGCACATTATGACAAAAATTATGATCACGATTATTTTGACTGAAACTAAGATCTCGATTATTTAACACAATTATCCAGTATTTTTAAACAACACTGCGCGTCGTGGCGTTCTAGACTCCGTGTCGTGCATTATAACCGTCTAATGTACGGTTCCAGTTGTTTAATCCGCTTTTACTGCTTATATAGGAACTATTTTACGTTGGCCTGGATGTACGTTTTATACCAAACAACCGCTGTCTGGCTGCAGCGCGTTTCTTTCATTCACCTGTTAAAAGACGGCTGATCTGAACCAGCTGGTTAACGCGTTGCTATGGTAACGCCCTGTAACGGAGGGATATTACAGTGTTTAACTGGCCGAACTATGTATAGGAAAATAATGCAGCCAGTTGTCACTGACAATGGTATAAAGTATGTTTAGGTGAACTTCCACAACCTACTGCAGTTATTCTACATGGACCTGCAGCCGGAGCCGACTGAGACTGGCCGCCTGGGAGTGCTTTAGGACGGGAGAGGCTCCCGCTGCTCCTTCCTTACAGTAACTGCAGAACAATATGTGTCTTCAAGTCAGTCGCCAAAACACCAGAAAAGTCTCTAATAACTCCAGTAAAAGCTGCTAGATTTGTCGCTAGTTGCTTTTAACAAAAAAGTCGGCAGATTTAGCGAGAAAGTTGGCAAGTTTTTACCTACCAGCCGGTATCCGGTGGTGATATAAGGATCCGCCGTTGTCGTTTGTTGAGAAAGAGGGAGCGCTTGTTTTTATGCAAATGATGTCCCAGTTCAAAATGCGGTACATTCATGGTCTTTTTTTTTTTTTTTTTTTTTTTTTTTATCGTTGTCATTTGAAAATGCGATTGTATACCAGTATGAATCGAGATTGCGATTTTAATTTTTTTTAACAATTAATTGTGCAGCTCTAGCTGATATATCTTGTATTTATTCTGCTGCTCATTTAATGGATGGGACCAAACTGGTGACCAGCGCGAGGAGGAGGAGCCAGTATGTTGTAGATGTGTACGTATGGTCCTGATACTGAGTTGTTGTTGAACGTGTTGTTAAACATGTCGCGTCCTCAGACGTCAACCAGTCCATCAAATAACAATAATCAGCTGATTTAATAGAGGTGACAGTTTTCAGTGTTCACAACTCACAAATTCTGCTGCTCGCTATATTAATACGTCATAAATGTGGTTGAGTCAGTCACCTGACCTCACGAGGAGGAGGTTAAGGTCACCTGACCTCCGTCACCTTGATCTCAGTCAGCTGACTGCCCATCACCTAATCCTGGGTGCCGGACCTCTGTCACCTTGACCTTCAACACCTGAACTCCATCACCTGATCTCATCTACCTCACCTCCTGACCTTTGTCACCTGTCCAGAGTCACCTGACCTTCGTCATGAAGTCTCGGATACCTGACCTCAGTGACATGACCTCAACCTGCCTCAGAAAAATACTTGTTTAAAGACCAAGCTGCAGGCGGAAGGATCCAGAAAGGAGGAGCAACTGCAGTTAGAGCAGATGAAGAGGAAAGACGGGATCTGGTGTTGGAATGCTTAAATAGAATTTGTCCAATTACCTTCTTAGTGAAAATAAAGAACCTTTTTCTGCTCCGTCAGAGTAGAAATAAAACACAAACTGCTCATTAAAGGCATATTTTAAACAGTCACATAAATCTGAAGCTTCATGCTTCAAAGCTGCTGCTTTCTGTACATGTTAAGCTGGGTTTACCTCTACCGGGCGTGACGTGCGCCTCCTTTTTTTTTTTTTTTTTTTTATCTTGATAGCAGTGTTCAGAAGGAATTTTAATCACAAAATTATTCGTAAGCTGATCCAATGACATAAAACTAACAGTGGTTAACTCATTGTTCATGTTAGCATTGCATTATGATTCATTAAAAACAGCGTCTTTAGATCCTAAATAATGTGATGGTATGCTTTCGTCACGAATCGATTCTGATTTTTTTTTTTTTTTTTTTTTTTTTTTTTTTTTTTTTTTTTTTGGTGCCGATTCGATTTTAATTGCAATTCTCACAAATCTTTTGTGTTGCTGATTTTGTATACTTAGAAACAAAAAGAACAAATAGTCAAACCATCATTCTGCTGCTATAACGCTCAAGAAAACAAGTAAAAAGATAAAATAAAAACAGTTAAAAAGACAAAAAAAATTTTATCATGAAATATTCTTATTTATTTGGAAAGAAAAAAAAAAATTTGTTTATCCAAAAAAATTGATTTTAAAAAATCGTGACGCAAAAAAATTTGATCTTTTTTTTTTTTTTTTTTTTTTTAATTTAATTTCCCACCCCTACTAAATCGTTAACCCAACCTGAAATAAAGTTATTGCAGGATTCGAGGCTTTTGAAGGCTTTAATTGGATTCGCAGTACAATACACTGAACCAAAATACAAACGCAACATGATCTGCAGCACAAGATACTTTGTGAGGTCGGCCGTAAATCTTCCAGACTATATGAAACATCAGACTTATTTAAACTGTATGATTTACACCCTAAATATCCTGTATGTTCTAGTCATAACGCTTTCAGCCAGCCTGTCAGTCCCTTGGCGTGTGCTCATCCACTACGCCGTGTTCCTCGTCGCATGCGGCTCACTGACTCTTGACTTGCGGCTCGTGAAGCAGCCGCTGGCTTTCTGAAAATGCATCTAAACAAGTCATAATGATCCTCAACGCTGCAGTTCTCTCCACAAACAAGAGCTGCAGGCTGCTTGCAGAAACTCTGCTGTCCTAACGGCCCTAACTGACCCTGTCAGAGTTGCCAGTTCTGGCTGATTTCAGCTGCACCGAACTCCACCAAAGAGCTGCTCCGTCGGTAGCTCCGTATATATAATGAAAAAGGAACGCCCACATTCTGGAGGCTTTATTGTATTTTCACCATTTACTGTTGCATACGCCATTACTCCGTGCAATATTTAGGACAACCATTCCTTGCTAAAAATGTTACTGATTTAGCAACGTAGCAGGAAACGTGGCGTGGGAACGGGTTTTTTAGGGGGGGTGGCGGCTCTCCTCTTGTCTTAGTATACCGAGTGCGACTCTTGTTGAATTAACAGTGAGGATCACTGCTGTATGCTGTGTTTAGAAATGGAGAAAAGAACACTTTCTGCCCCCGTCTGACGTTGAATTTCGTGGATCTTCCGATGAGTAAAGCCCAGCCATAAAGGGGTTCCACAGGGTTTTGGATTGGGCCCCTGCTTATTCATAATGATGTGGGTCTTCATGAGTCGGATGCTAGTGTATATTTTTATGCTGATGACAGGAGCAACTCTTCAGGCCGTTGAATCCTTAGTTTCTGTCCAGCATTCAGGACGTCACCTCTACTTGTTCTCTGAAGACAAATCCAGGATCAGTCCTTAAATGATGTCCCTAATGACTCCATGGGGAGATAAAATTCACTCTTATGAATATTATAGAGTTCTGATTGATAACTTCTCTCTTACTGTCCATTAATGCTGGACGCAGAGGACAGATAAGCAGACGGACGGACAGTCAATCTACTGCATGCTTCGTTTGGTCCCTTTTTAACGAGCTCAGCTCTCTGTAATACCACAGGAGATCATCGGGGGCAGTGTGGAGTTGTATAGCTGACACCCAGCGACAGGAGCAAACCAGAGAAGTAATAGGACTGTTGTAAACAACTTTACATCTTCAAACGTAGAAGTGAACTCTGAACCCAACACTGCCCCTAGTGGATGAACTGACGTAGTAACCATGGCAACGTAAAAGACGATAGAAGTATGAGGACGGTGACGTATGACATCAGATATTATCTTCTACATACTAGAGGAAGCGTCAATGAGCCTTTAAGCTGCAGGTTGAGACCTTTGTGAAGAAACAGGTTTAAGTTGTTTTCGTGTTTTTCTTTTAAAGCAGAAAAGCAACTTGTTGCCGAACGGACTGTAAATGTTTCTCTACTGGCATGTAAAAGGGCTTTTGTCACCTGCAGGGTAATATGTTGCAGAGCAAAGTGGAACTGGCTGGGGTTAGAGGGGAAGAGTCAGTAGGGTTTCAGATGAAGGTTAAATATTCAGCACATGGTGGGGTTAGGGCTGCACGACTATGACCAAAATAATAATTAGGATTTATTAATCACACTTATTGCACCACCTACATGGCAACTGTACATACATGTATGTATGTTTGTATGTCTGTATTGGGGGTGAGAATCTTTTTTTTTTTTTTTTTTTTTTTTTAAATATCTTTTTTTTTTTTTCCAACTAAAAATAATTTTTTTTTTTTTTTGATCTCTTGTCTTCGTGGACATTATAGCAGCAGAATGATGGTGTGGCTGCTGTGTTGCTTTGTACATTTATTTTTTGTTTTTAAGTTTATAAAAATCAGCAATATTGAAAAATCGTTAGAATCGCAATTTAAATTGTATCGGCACCCAAAATATCAGAAAGGAATCAAATAGGGACAAAAGCACATTGTCACAGAAAAATAATTACATGAAATAATCTCATATTTCTTATCCAGTGTTTTGATGCAGCTGTATTTTCCATTCTCGACATGACTTGCTCTCATCAGTCTAAAACTCGTTCCATCCTCCACCAGAAGCTTCGTCTGAAACCGGAAGTGATCGATGCGGGTGGCCATGTCTGCTTAATGTGCAACGAAGATGCTTATTTCATATTTAACAGAAAACTTCATCTGCGGCGGGGTTTGTGTATTTTAATGCCACGTGTTAAAATGTTCATATTTCTTTACTCAATCAGCTGTTTAATCAAAACGATCTGTTTTACCTGCAACAGGAAAAATGCAGAAGCGGCGTCTTACTTACCTTTCCTTATTAACCACGCCCACCTCACATGTCCAACCAATCAAAAGATACTTAACTGGCTGCTGGTAAAAGGTGTGCACGCTTGCTATTTATTAGGGGAGGGAACATCGAATCGAAAATCAGGATTTTTTTGCTTCACAATTTTAATTTTTTTTTTTTTTTTTTTCAAATATAATCCATTACAAAATTTGTCATTTTTGTTGTTTTTATTGATCATTTAACTTGTAATCTTGGGCATTATGGCAACAGAATGATGGTCTGGCTACTGTGTTGTTTTTCCCAATTGAAATCAAGAAAAATGACGAGCAAAACCTTTTTTTTTTTTTTTTTTTATTTTGCTTTTAATCTTCAAAAAACAGCAATATCGAAGAATTATGAGAATCGCAATTTAAATAGAATCTGCAACCAAAAAATCTGAATCGAATTGAATCGGAACAAAAGCATATCTTCACAGCCCACACATATTGTTATGCAGCTTAATGAAGCCTTAACCACGCGTTTGCCACCTGGTGGTTCGATCAGGTTTATTTTATTGTTGCCACCATAATCATGATCACCATCAAAATCCGATGAATCCTGCCCTCGGTGGGGTTCCTTCTAAAAACCAGTTTAGTAATTCAGATGTGCAGGATCGCAGCAAACAGTAAAACCTCCAACGACGACAATCCCCTCCTTCCTTCACCGTCGCATCTAAACATCCATCTTTGTCTCTTTGGTCCAGAACACCTCCATGGCAGATGGAAGCCCCATGCCCAACTCTCCCAGCTCCATGGTCAACCAGTACAGACTGGAGGATGAGGAGGAGCAGCAGGACGGTGGCACCAAAGACATCTTCATCACCGTGGACAACCCAGAAAGCCACATCACTGCCATAGAGACCTTCATCATGTACAGGGTGGCGACCAAGGTGAGGAGTCAATGTTCAGCTAATAACCGATCAATCAGGTCAAGCAGGAGTTTACCACGCTGAGGTGCTTCTTTGTTCATGTCACCGCACTGTTTCACATGGCGGCCACGTTGGTCACGTCGCCCCAAACACCCCCATGAAATAAAGTCCTGGATGAAAGGTGTAGATTAATCACCATAAAACTGTTATTAAACACATCGCAGCGCTGAGAGGAGTTTCTCTTCTCGGACTGTCTCTGCAGACCACCAGGTGTGAGTTCAACTCCAGCGAGTTTCAGGTACGTCGGCGCTACCAGGACTTCCTGTGGCTCCGAAGCAGACTGGAAGAAAGCTACCCAACGCTAATTGTTCACGTACGTACCGTCACTTTACCATCACTGCTCCACCATCGCAGAGGAAGATTAGTCCAAGTTTCTGTCAACTGTGTCAGGGGTCCCCAGTTTCACACAGAAACACTTTGTCAAGGACCAGGTAGGGGCGTAAAGCTTCCTGTAACAAAAACCTGAACCATTATATTTACTATGTATTCTGAATGCAGCATTTACATTTTATATTAGGCACTTTCATGAACTATTACACTATAATATCAGATCACCAAAATGTAGAATCAGTGGGAGCTCTGGGCTCGTTTGCCTGGAAGTCGACGGTCCCGTCTGAGACTCTAACTGTATTCCTCATATCCCGTCTACACGCCACCAGGAATGAAGCTTTTAGCGCCGACACAGTTGCTGACGTAGTGGCCTTTTAGTAATTGTTTCTGTCCTTCATGCTCCCGTTTTCTTCTTTCAAATTAGCAGCAGAGGCAGATGGCTGCCGGTCCCTGAGCCGGGTTCTGCCGGAGGTTTCCTTCCTGTTAAAAGGGAGTTTTTTCCTTCCCACTGTCGCCAGTGTGCTTGCTCAGGATGGGAGAAACTCAATCTGTTGGTTTCCTTATATAGGCTGTTATGAATTGGCTTCATTATGGGGTCTTTTTCTGTCTGTAAAGCGTCTTGAGATGGTATTGCCGTGATTTGGCGTTATACAAATAAAGTTGAATTGAATCATTCTGCGGGCTTTTCTTTCAATGCTGCTTGTTTTGTCTCCCTGTGGCGGTGAAGTTTCGACGGTTTCGTGGCTTCATTAGCGAGTCTGTCAGAGTAGGTGTGGGGAACGTGAATCACCTGTTGCGATGAAGCCGTAACTCAGGTGGGAATCTTGGTATTGTCTTTTAAACGCAGCTTTCTTATTGCAGGTGGTCTGTGATCCTTCTGCTGTCGCATCGTTGTCTTGTTTTCATCAGAAACTCTCCAGTGAACTCTGTTCATGACTCATTTTGCGAGGGCTTGCTTGCATTACTGATGCAGGATAAATACGCGCCAAAGAGTCAAGCGTGGAAGTTTGGCAAGGATGGAAGTGGTTGTGTTTTAAATGACACCCGGAGGCAAAAATATATTTTTATATATAATAAAGATTATTCATTCTTTGCGACTGAATACAAAACAATCCACAGACCGGTCAGGGGCCCGGTGGTTGGGGACCCCTGAGCTTTATGACCCAGATGGGTTGGAGTTTCCCTCCCTGCATGTTAATGTGTCGACGTCGCTGTGACTGCAGCCTCTCCCCGAGAAGTTTGTGATGAAGGGCATGGTGGAGCGCTTCAACAACGACTTCATCGAGACCAGGAGGAGAGCCCTGCAGCGTTTCCTCGACAGGATCAGCGAACATCCCATCCTGTCCTGCAGCGAGCACTTCCAAGTCTTCCTCACCGCAGAGGTAGTCTTCCTCACACGCCAGCAGAATCACCCTGGAGGGGGGGGACCGCCTCCTTTTGGTCTGAAAATATTAATAATATCTTTAAAAATGATGAGATTTTTATCCCAAGTCTGAAATTAGTCTGAATGTTTTCCAGCTGGCCTGTAGGTGTGTTTCTGGTGCACCCAGAATTCTGCAGAATCTAAATATCAGAATAAAAAACAGGAATAACCTGGCCTACACAGGGTGAGACAATGGGACGAGCTGTTTCTGTGCTGGGTGTCCTGCAGGAGCTGGCGTCCCACAGGAAGCAGGGTCCAGGCTTCCTCAGCAGGATGGGGGACACCATGAGGGCCATGGCCAACTCCGTACGCGGCCTGAAGAGCCGGCCGGACGAGTTCGCCCAGATCCAGGACTACCTGGAGGACTTCAGCAACAAAATCTGCTCTGTGGACAAGGTCACCCAGAGGATCATCAAGGAGGAGAGAGGTACCCAGGAGCCTCGGAGAGAACCGTCTGTGCTGACAAACCAGTCGCCTGTAGGTCCTCTGAAGGATCGGTGTTTAGTTGGGAATCACAGTGCTTCAGTATGTGTTGTTTATTATCCAAGTTATCAGTTTATTTATTTATTTATTTACACGCAATATGAAAGTAGATGAGATGTAATGGATGCAGACCTCTGTTAGCAGACATCTAGAACCAACTGGTTCAGTGTTTTTCTGCAGTGTGTGTTCAACAACATGCTACTGAAGCTGCAGACGGGGGTCTCCTTGTTCCCATATGAACATCTTTGTGTGTCCACTGTTACTGAGGAGTCAGCAGAAAGGACAGACTCACCAGAACACACACACACACACACAGTCTGATGTGTTTACTGACATGCTCACATGATGATCTGGAGATTTGACCAGAACCATGAGTGTAAACACCACTTTGCTTACTGCTACGTCTGTAAACATGTGGATAGAAGAGCAGAGGAGCTTCTATGACCAACAGTGTAGGTTGTTATATAAAGCCTTAAACCCTGAATTTACTGCCAACTAAAACTAAATACATACAGGGAAAAAACGGCCAAAAAGGACTGAAATAAAATAAAATGAATGGGATTAAAACAAGACAAAAAATATAATATAAAATATTGCAAATTACAATTAAGAAATATTTTAAGTTATTTAAAATTATTTGTGATTTTTTTATTTAAGTTTAATTTAAAATTAAATATTTTAAAATTCAAATTAGATTAAATTTTATTACATTAAAATTATAATAAAAATAAAAATGCCTTAAAATTTAAATGATTAAAGTGGAACTATTCTGTGCATTTCAGGCTAATTTATTTTTATTTCTGAGACCAGAAGGGCTGGGATTGATCGAGTTATTGTCACAAATGGCTTTATTTACTTCAGACCGACCCTCTCCGTAGGCTGTCAGATCAGCCTGCGGGCAAAACGAGTGGATTGAGACTCTTCCGCATTAAGCCCCGCCTCCCGCCACTGCACTACATCGGGAGCGCGCACCGCACCTGCTTTCACCGTCATTGTAACGTCTCATAAACAGAAGGATTAGGCTCATATGAACTCAATAAAAAAACAAAATACAATGTCAACACATAGCATCCAGCCCTACATGTTGGAACCTGAATCAGAGCCTGAAAACGAAGTGGAAAACAGCAACCCACAGCAACGAATGCAGCAGGATGTCTCTCTTTGGTAAACTCACCAGCCATCGTTGGAAATAACTTTATCCCACGTTTTCCACCCGCCTGATGTATTTGTACATGCCCTTGTTAACCAGTAGAAGGAAACCAATCACCGAACCTTATCCCCCGGGACGTCACAAGGATTTCCAAGTAGAAAAAACTCTAAAACGATGCGTTTTTCATCGCCATGGAAACTGAACGGAGAGCGTGCTGGAACTCAAACTCAAACATTAGGTTATAAAAAACAGTGCCGTTCACATGTCTGATGAGGATTCAACACTGTAACACTGTAGAAAGCTCAGAAAACTCCAAACACCATCATAGGAACCCTTTAACATTTTATTAAATGAAAAAAAAAAAAAGACTGGAAGCAGTTTGTTGCAAATTGCCAACAATAGTTGTGAAATGATTAAAGACAGGAAATATGCTGCTACTATAAAGTTTGGAAAAGATCAAATATTATATTAAATAGATCAATAAAATAAAACTATCATAGATAAATTAAAATGTCTTTTTGGAATCAATTACTTTTCATTTCATTCTCATTAAATCTGTTTTGGAAAATGGATAAATTAGATGTGAGAGATTTTACTGTTTCATATTTTTCCGTCTGATCCTGTCCCATCATCGTGTCGCGCAGCCTCAGGAAGCCATGATGGCGCCACCATGTCTTAATGTTTCTAAGTGAAGCTCCGAAGGTTTCCATGGTGTTTCTGTGGCTTTGACCCCGCTGGGATCCGTCCCTTCCTGCCGGGTTGACGCCAGTCGTCTCTGCTTCCAGAGTACGTGGATGAGCTGAGGCTGTACAGCCCCGCCTACTCCCAGTGGGCCGAGTCGGAACAAGAGCTGTCGGAGCCGCTGAAAGGTGTTTCCAGCTGCGTGGAGCGCTGCGGCAAGGAGACGGAGGAGCAGATCCACCACCTGTCTGACGTCCTGGTCCCCGCCCTGCACGAGTACGTCCTCTGTGCCGAGACACTGAAGGTGAGACGGGGCGCCTCCCACCGCTGACGGCGTCTCCGCTTTATTTTACACCTACATTACCACACGTATGACGGCGTACGCTGAGCCAGAACTGGTTTTTACCAGTTCTTACTGGGAGATTCCAGTAAACCCATGATGTTTAATGTGTGTGTTGCTTTAAGGAGCGTCGCAGATGTTTCACCTGATACTCAATAAAATACAGCAGCCATCATCTTCACTGTCCAATATCACCATCCGTACACACACACACACACACACACATCCTACTCCAACACACACACACACACACAACCTCCATATACTTTAGTTTTACAACACAATAATACCGAAATGACTTTAAATGGTTTGAGAAATTACTTAAAATAAAAGAAATGATCATAAATGAATTTATTACCTAAGAAATTATTTAGAAATAACTTAAAGTCTAAAATTGAATAAAAAGAACTAGAATATCTAAATTACTGCAAATAGATTACAAATTAGTTTAAAAATACGGAAGATGACTAAAAAAAAACATACTTTAAAATGACTTAATTTTGAAATTATTTACTCACAAATGACTGAAAATTACATTAAAATAACAAAATTTTAACTTTTAAAATTACCACTGGAGCCAGATCCGCCCAGACCACTGGAGCCAGATCCGCCCAGACCACTAGAGCCAGATCCGCCCAGAGCACTGGAGCCAGATCCGCCCAGACCACTAGAGCCAGATCCGCCCAGACCACTAGAGCCAGATCCGCCCAGACCACTGGAGCCAGATCCGCCCAGACCACTGGAGCCAGATCCGCCCAGACCACTGGAGCCAGATCCGCCCAGAGCACTGGAGCCAGATCCGCCCAGACCACTAGAGCCAGATCCGCCCAGACCACTAGAGCCAGATCCGCCCAGACCACTAGAGCCAGATCCGCCCAGACCACTAGAGCCAGATCCGCCCAGACCACTAGAGCCAGATCCGCCCAGAGCACTGGAGCCAGATCCGCCCAGACCACTAGAGCCAGATCCGCCCAGACCACTGGAGCCCAGACCACTGGAGCCAGATCCGCCCAGAGCACTGGAGCCAGATCCGCCCAGAGCACTGGAGCCAGATCCGCCCAGACCACTAGAGCCAGATCCGCCCAGACCACTGGAGCCAGATCCGCCCAGACCACTGGAGCCAGATCCGCCCAGACCACTGGAGCCAGATCCGCCCAGACCACTGGAGCCAGATCCGCCCAGACCACTGGAGCCAGATCCGCCCAGACCACTAGAGCCAGATCCGCCCAGACCACTGGAGCCAGATCCGCCCAGAGCACTGGAGCCAGATCCGCCCAGAGCACTGGAGCCAGATCCGCCCAGACCACTAGAGCCAGATCCGCCCAGACCACTGGAGCCAGATCCGCCCAGACCACTGGAGCCAGATCCGCCCAGACCACTGGAGCCAGATCCGCCCAGACCACTAGAGCCAGATCCGCCCAGACCACTAGAGCCAGATCCGCCCAGACCACTAGAGCCAGATCCGCCCAGACCACTAGAGCCAGATCCGCCCAGAGCACTGGAGCCAGATCCGCCCAGACCACTGGAGCCCAGACCACTAGAGCCAGATCCGCCCAGAGCACTAGAGCCAGATCCGCCCAGAGCACTAGAGCCAGATCCGCCCGGACCACTGGAGCCAGATCCGCCCGGACCACTGGAGCCAGATCCGCCCGGACCACTGGAGCCAGATCCGCCCGGACCACTGGAGCCAGATCCGCCCGGACCACTGGAGCCAGATCCGCCCGGACCACTGGAGCCAGATCCGCCCGGACCACTGGAGCCAGATCCGCCCAGAGCACTGGAGCCAGATCCGCCCAGAGCACTGGAGCCAGATCCGCCCAGACCACTGGAGCCCAGACCACTAGAGCCAGATCCGCCCAGAGCACTGGAGCCAGATCCGCCCAGAGCACTGGAGCCAGATCCGCCCAGAGCACTGGAGCCAGATCCGCCCAGAGCACTGGAGCCAGATCCGCCCAGAGCACTGGAGCCAGATCCGCCCAGAGCACTGGAGCCAGATCCGCCCAGACCACTAGAGCCAGATCCGCCCAGACCACTGGAGCCCAGACCACTAGAGCCAGATCCGCCCAGACCACTGGAGCCCAGAGCACTAGAGCCAGATCCGCCCAGAGCACTAGAGCCAGATCCGCCCAGAGCACTAGAGCCAGATCCGCCCAGAGCACTGGAGCCAGATCCGCCCAGACCACTAGAGCCAGATCCGCCCAGACCACTAGAGCCAGATCCGCCCAGACCACTGGAGCCCAGACCACTAGAGCCAGATCCGCCCAGACCACTGGAGCCCAGAGCACTAGAGCCAGATCCGCCCAGACCCCTAGAGCCAGATCCGCCCAGAGCACTAGAGCCAGATCCGCCCAGACCACTAGAGCCAGATCCGCCCAGAGCACTGGAGCCAGATCCGCCCAGAGCACTGGAGCCAGATCCGCCCAGAGCACTGGAGCCAGATCCGCCCAGAGCACTGGAGCCAGATCCGCCCAGACCACTGGAGCCCAGACCACTAGAGCCAGATCCGCCCAGACCACTAGAGCCAGATCCGCCCAGACCACTAGAGCCAGATCCGCCCAGACCACTGGAGCCCAGACCACTAGAGCCAGATCCGCCCAGACCACTGGAGCCCAGAGCACTAGAGCCAGATCCGCCCAGACCACTAGAGCCAGATCCGCCCAGAGCACTAGAGCCAGATCCGCCCAGACCACTGGAGCCAGATCCGCCCAGAGCACTGGAGCCAGATCCGCCCAGAGCACTGGAGCCAGATCCGCCCAGAGCACTGGAGCCAGATCCGCCCAGACCACTGGAGCCCAGACCACTAGAGCCAGATCCGCCCAGACCACTAGAGCCAGATCCGCCCAGAGCACTGGAGCCCAGACCACTAGAGCCAGATCCGCCCAGACCACTAGAGCCAGATCCGCCCAGAGCACTGGAGCCAGATCCGCCCAGAGCACTGGAGCCAGATCCGCCCAGAGCACTGGAGCCAGATCCGCCCAGAGCACTAGAGCCAGATCCGCCCAGACCACTGGAGCCCAGACCACTAGAGCCAGATCCGCCCAGAGCACTGGAGCCAGATCCGCCCAGACCACTGGAGCCCAGACCACTAGAGCCAGATCCGCCCAGACCACTGGAGCCAGATCCGCCCAGACCACTGGAGCCAGATCCGCCCAGACCACTAGAGCCAGATCCGCCCAGAGCACTGGAGCCAGATCCGCCCAGACCACTAGAGCCAGATCCGCCCAGAGCACTGGAGCCAGATCCGCCCAGAGCACTGGAGCCAGATCCGCCCAGAGCACTGGAGCCAGATCCGCCCAGAGCACTGGAGCCAGATCCGCCCAGAGCACTAGAGCCAGATCCGCCCAGAGCACTGGAGCCAGATCCGCCCAGAGCACTGGAGCCAGATCCGCCCAGAGCACTGGAGCCAGATCCGCCCAGAGCACTGGAGCCAGATCCGCCCAGACCACTAGAGCCAGATCCGCCCAGACCACTAGAGCCAGATCCGCCCAGACCACTAGAGCCAGATCCGCCCAGAGCACTGGAGCCAGATCCGCCCAGACCACTAGAGCCAGATCCGCCCAGACCACTGGAGCCCAGAGCACTAGAGCCAGATCCGCCCAGAGCACTAGAGCCAGATCCGCCCGGACCACTAGAGCCAGATCCGCCCGGACCACTGGAGCCAGATCCGCCCGGACCACTGGAGCCAGATCCGCCCAGACCACTAGAGCCAGATCCGCCCAGAGCACTGGAGCCAGATCCGCCCAGAGCACTGGAGCCAGATCCGCCCAGAGCACTGGAGCCAGATCCGCCCAGAGCACTGGAGCCAGATCCGCCCAGAGCACTGGAGCCAGATCCGCCCAGACCACTGGAGCCCAGACCACTAGAGCCAGATCCGCCCAGACCACTAGAGCCAGATCCGCCCAGAGCACTGGAGCCCAGACCACTAGAGCCAGATCCGCCCAGACCACTAGAGCCAGATCCGCCCAGAGCACTGGAGCCAGATCCGCCCAGAGCACTGGAGCCAGATCCGCCCAGAGCACTGGAGCCAGATCCGCCCAGACCACTAGAGCCAGATCCGCCCAGACCACTGGAGCCCAGACCACTAGAGCCAGATCCGCCCAGACCACTGGAGCCCAGAGCACTAGAGCCAGATCCGCCCAGAGCACTAGAGCCAGATCCGCCCAGAGCACTAGAGCCAGATCCGCCCAGAGCACTGGAGCCAGATCCGCCCAGACCACTAGAGCCAGATCCGCCCAGACCACTGGAGCCCAGACCACTAGAGCCAGATCCGCCCAGACCACTGGAGCCCAGAGCACTAGAGCCAGATCCGCCCAGACCACTGGAGCCAGATCCGCCCAGACCACTGGAGCCAGATCCGCCCAGACCACTAGAGCCAGATCCGCCCAGACCACTGGAGCCAGATCCGCCCAGAGCACTGGAGCCAGATCCGCCCAGAGCACTGGAGCCAGATCCGCCCAGAGCACTAGAGCCAGATCCGCCCAGACCACTGGAGCCAGATCCGCCCAGACCACTGGAGCCAGATCCGCCCAGACCACTAGAGCCAGATCCGCCCAGACCACTAGAGCCAGATCCGCCCAGACCACTAGAGCCAGATCCGCCCAGACCACTAGAGCCAGATCCGCCCAGAGCACTGGAGCCAGATCCGCCCAGACCACTAGAGCCAGATCCGCCCAGAGCACTAGAGCCAGATCCGCCCAGAGCACTAGAGCCAGATCCGCCCAGACCACTGGAGCCAGATCCGCCCGGACCACTGGAGCCAGATCCGCCCGGACCACTGGAGCCAGATCCGCCCGGACCACTGGAGCCAGATCCGCCCGGACCACTGGAGCCAGATCCGCCCAGAGCACTGGAGCCAGATCCGCCCAGAGCACTGGAGCCAGATCCGCCCAGAGCACTGGAGCCAGATCCGCCCAGAGCACTGGAGCCAGATCCGCCCAGAGCACTGGAGCCAGATCCGCCCAGAGCACTGGAGCCAGATCCGCCCAGAGCACTGGAGCCCAGACCACTAGAGCCAGATCCGCCCAGACCACTAGAGCCAGATCCGCCCAGAGCACTGGAGCCAGATCCGCCCAGAGCACTGGAGCCAGATCCGCCCAGAGCACTGGAGCCAGATCCGCCCAGACCACTAGAGCCAGATCCGCCCAGACCACTGGAGCCCAGAGCACTAGAGCCAGATCCGCCCAGACCACTGGAGCCCAGAGCACTAGAGCCAGATCCGCCCAGAGCACTAGAGCCAGATCCGCCCAGAGCACTAGAGCCAGATCCGCCCAGAGCACTGGAGCCAGATCCGCCCAGACCACTAGAGCCAGATCCGCCCAGACCACTGGAGCCCAGACCACTAGAGCCAGATCCGCCCAGACCACTGGAGCCCAGAGCACTAGAGCCAGATCCGCCCAGAGCACTAGAGCCAGATCCGCCCAGAGCACTAGAGCCAGATCCGCCCAGAGCACTGGAGCCAGATCCGCCCAGAGCACTGGAGCCAGATCCGCCCAGAGCACTGGAGCCAGATCCGCCCAGAGCACTGGAGCCAGATCCGCCCAGACCACTGGAGCCCAGACCACTAGAGCCAGATCCGCCCAGACCACTAGAGCCAGATCCGCCCAGAGCACTGGAGCCCAGACCACTAGAGCCAGATCCGCCCAGAGCACTGGAGCCAGATCCGCCCAGAGCACTGGAGCCAGATCCGCCCAGAGCACTGGAGCCAGATCCGCCCAGAGCACTGGAGCCAGATCCGCCCAGAGCACTGGAGCCAGATCCGCCCAGACCACTGGAGCCCAGACCACTAGAGCCAGATCCGCCCAGAGCACTGGAGCCAGATCCGCCCAGACCACTGGAGCCCAGACCACTAGAGCCAGATCCGCCCAGAGCACTGGAGCCAGATCCGCCCAGAGCACTGGAGCCAGATCCGCCCAGAGCACTGGAGCCAGATCCGCCCAGACCACTGGAGCCCAGACCACTAGAGCCAGATCCGCCCAGACCACTGGAGCCCAGACCACTAGAGCCAGATCCGCCCAGACCACTGGAGCCCAGAGCACTAGAGCCAGATCCGCCCAGAGCACTAGAGCCAGATCCGCCCAGAGCACTGGAGCCAGATCCGCCCAGAGCACTGGAGCCAGATCCGCCCAGAGCACTGGAGCCAGATCCGCCCAGAGCACTGGAGCCCAGACCACTAGAGCCAGATCCGCCCAGACCACTAGAGCCAGATCCGCCCAGACCACTGGAGCCAGATCCGCCCAGACCACTGGAGCCAGATCCGCCCAGACCACTAGAGCCAGATCCGCCCAGACCACTGGAGCCAGATCCGCCCAGACCACTGGAGCCAGATCCGCCCAGACCACTAGAGCCAGATCCGCCCAGACCACTGGAGCCAGATCCGCCCAGACCACTGGAGCCAGATCCGCCCAGAGCACTGGAGCCAGATCCGCCCAGAGCACTGGAGCCAGATCCGCCCAGACCACTGGAGCCAGATCCGCCCAGACCACTGGAGCCAGATCCGCCCAGACCACTAGAGCCAGATCCGCCCAGACCACTAGAGCCAGATCCGCCCAGACCACTAGAGCCAGATCCGCCCAGACCACTGGAGCCAGATCCGCCCAGAGCACTGGAGCCAGATCCGCCCAGACCACTGGAGCCCAGACCACTAGAGCCAGATCCGCCCAGACCACTGGAGCCCAGAGCACTAGAGCCAGATCCGCCCAGAGCACTAG
This sequence comes from Telmatherina bonti, assembly GCF_933228915.1. Classification (NCBI taxonomy): domain Eukaryota; kingdom Metazoa; phylum Chordata; class Actinopteri; order Atheriniformes; family Telmatherinidae; genus Telmatherina; species Telmatherina bonti. The sequence continues at coordinate 32,197,326 of NC_136618.1, forward strand.
AGCCAGATCCGCCCGGACCACTGGAGCCAGATCCGCCCGGACCACTGGAGCCAGATCCGCCCGGACCACTGGAGCCAGATCCGCCCGGACCACTGGAGCCAGATCCGCCCGGACCACTGGAGCCAGATCCGCCCAGAGCACTGGAGCCAGATCCGCCCAGAGCACTGGAGCCAGATCCGCCCAGAGCACTGGAGCCCAGACCACTAGAGCCAGATCCGCCCAGAGCACTGGAGCCAGATCCGCCCAGAGCACTGGAGCCAGATCCGCCCAGAGCACTGGAGCCAGATCCGCCCAGAGCACTGGAGCCAGATCCGCCCAGAGCACTGGAGCCAGATCCGCCCAGAGCACTGGAGCCAGATCCGCCCAGAGCACTGGAGCCAGATCCGCCCAGACCACTAGAGCCAGATCCGCCCAGACCACTGGAGCCCAGACCACTAGAGCCAGATCCGCCCAGACCACTGGAGCCCAGAGCACTAGAGCCAGATCCGCCCAGAGCACTAGAGCCAGATCCGCCCAGAGCACTAGAGCCAGATCCGCCCAGAGCACTGGAGCCAGATCCGCCCAGACCACTAGAGCCAGATCCGCCCAGACCACTGGAGCCCAGACCACTAGAGCCAGATCCGCCCAGACCACTGGAGCCCAGAGCACTAGAGCCAGATCCGCCCAGACCACTAGAGCCAGATCCGCCCAGAGCACTAGAGCCAGATCCGCCCAGACCACTAGAGCCAGATCCGCCCAGAGCACTGGAGCCAGATCCGCCCAGAGCACTGGAGCCAGATCCGCCCAGAGCACTGGAGCCAGATCCGCCCAGACCACTGGAGCCCAGACCACTAGAGCCAGATCCGCCCAGACCACTAGAGCCAGATCCGCCCAGACCACTAGAGCCAGATCCGCCCAGACCACTGGAGCCCAGACCACTAGAGCCAGATCCGCCCAGACCACTGGAGCCCAGACCACTAGAGCCAGATCCGCCCAGACCACTAGAGCCAGATCCGCCCAGAGCACTAGAGCCAGATCCGCCCAGACCACTAGAGCCAGATCCGCCCAGAGCACTGGAGCCAGATCCGCCCAGACCACTAGAGCCAGATCCGCCCAGAGCACTGGAGCCAGATCCGCCCAGAGCACTGGAGCCAGATCCGCCCAGAGCACTGGAGCCAGATCCGCCCAGACCACTGGAGCCCAGACCACTAGAGCCAGATCCGCCCAGACCACTAGAGCCAGATCCGCCCAGAGCACTGGAGCCCAGACCACTAGAGCCAGATCCGCCCAGACCACTAGAGCCAGATCCGCCCAGAGCACTGGAGCCAGATCCGCCCAGAGCACTGGAGCCAGATCCGCCCAGAGCACTGGAGCCAGATCCGCCCAGAGCACTAGAGCCAGATCCGCCCAGACCACTGGAGCCCAGACCACTAGAGCCAGATCCGCCCAGAGCACTGGAGCCAGATCCGCCCAGACCACTGGAGCCCAGACCACTAGAGCCAGATCCGCCCAGACCACTGGAGCCAGATCCGCCCAGACCACTGGAGCCAGATCCGCCCAGACCACTAGAGCCAGATCCGCCCAGAGCACTGGAGCCAGATCCGCCCAGACCACTAGAGCCAGATCCGCCCAGAGCACTGGAGCCAGATCCGCCCAGAGCACTGGAGCCAGATCCGCCCAGAGCACTGGAGCCAGATCCGCCCAGAGCACTGGAGCCAGATCCGCCCAGAGCACTAGAGCCAGATCCGCCCAGACCACTGGAGCCAGATCCGCCCAGACCACTGGAGCCAGATCCGCCCAGACCACTGGAGCCAGATCCGCCCAGACCACTAGAGCCAGATCCGCCCAGACCACTAGAGCCAGATCCGCCCAGACCACTAGAGCCAGATCCGCCCAGAGCACTGGAGCCAGATCCGCCCAGACCACTAGAGCCAGATCCGCCCAGACCACTGGAGCCCAGAGCACTAGAGCCAGATCCGCCCAGAGCACTAGAGCCAGATCCGCCCGGACCACTAGAGCCAGATCCGCCCGGACCACTGGAGCCAGATCCGCCCGGACCACTGGAGCCAGATCCGCCCAGACCACTAGAGCCAGATCCGCCCAGAGCACTGGAGCCAGATCCGCCCAGAGCACTGGAGCCAGATCCGCCCAGAGCACTGGAGCCAGATCCGCCCAGAGCACTGGAGCCAGATCCGCCCAGAGCACTGGAGCCAGATCCGCCCAGACCACTGGAGCCCAGACCACTAGAGCCAGATCCGCCCAGACCACTAGAGCCAGATCCGCCCAGAGCACTGGAGCCCAGACCACTAGAGCCAGATCCGCCCAGACCACTAGAGCCAGATCCGCCCAGAGCACTGGAGCCAGATCCGCCCAGAGCACTGGAGCCAGATCCGCCCAGAGCACTGGAGCCAGATCCGCCCAGACCACTAGAGCCAGATCCGCCCAGACCACTGGAGCCCAGACCACTAGAGCCAGATCCGCCCAGACCACTGGAGCCCAGAGCACTAGAGCCAGATCCGCCCAGAGCACTAGAGCCAGATCCGCCCAGACCACTAGAGCCAGATCCGCCCAGACCACTGGAGCCCAGACCACTAGAGCCAGATCCGCCCAGAGCACTGGAGCCAGATCCGCCCAGACCACTGGAGCCCAGACCACTAGAGCCAGATCCGCCCAGAGCACTGGAGCCAGATCCGCCCAGAGCACTGGAGCCAGATCCGCCCAGAGCACTGGAGCCAGATCCGCCCAGACCACTGGAGCCCAGACCACTAGAGCCAGATCCGCCCAGACCACTGGAGCCCAGACCACTAGAGCCAGATCCGCCCAGACCACTGGAGCCCAGAGCACTAGAGCCAGATCCGCCCAGAGCACTAGAGCCAGATCCGCCCAGAGCACTGGAGCCAGATCCGCCCAGAGCACTGGAGCCAGATCCGCCCAGAGCACTGGAGCCCAGACCACTAGAGCCAGATCCGCCCAGACCACTAGAGCCAGATCCGCCCAGAGCACTGGAGCCCAGACCACTAGAGCCAGATCCGCCCAGACCACTAGAGCCAGATCCGCCCAGAGCACTGGAGCCAGATCCGCCCAGAGCACTGGAGCCAGATCCGCCCAGAGCACTGGAGCCAGATCCGCCCAGAGCACTGGAGCCAGATCCGCCCAGAGCACTGGAGCCCAGACCACTAGAGCCAGATCCGCCCAGAGCACTGGAGCCAGATCCGCCCAGACCACTGGAGCCCAGACCACTAGAGCCAGATCCGCCCAGAGCACTGGAGCCAGATCCGCCCAGAGCACTGGAGCCAGATCCGCCCAGAGCACTGGAGCCAGATCCGCCCAGAGCACTGGAGCCAGATCCGCCCAGAGCACTGGAGCCAGATCCGCCAAGAGCACTGGAGCCAGATCCGCCCAGAGCACTGGAGCCAGATCCGCCCAGAGCACTGGAGCCAGATCCGCCCAGAGCACTGGAGCCAGATCCGCCCAGAGCACTGGAGCCAGATCCGCCCAGAGCACTGGAGCCAGATCCGCCCGGACCACTGGAGCCAGATCCGCCCGGACCACTGGAGCCAGATCCGCCCGGACCACTGGAGCCAGATCCGCCCGGACCACTGGAGCCAGATCCGCCCGGACCACTGGAGCCAGATCCGCCCGGACCACTGGAGCCAGATCCGCCCGGACCACTGGAGCCAGATCCGCCCAGAGCACTGGAGCCAGATCCGCCCAGAGCACCTGGTCTGATCCAGCTCCATATTGTCTTTAAGGACACAAAAGACTGGAAGTGCACAGTGGCTTCATAATTTCTGGCTCGCCCTTCGTTCCCATGCTGCTCCTTGAAGGTGGGCAGACGTTGATGTGCTGCAGTTTCCAGGTGTAGATCCTCGTCCTGCTGACCGCTGGCTTTACTCGTGTCTTCTGACGAGATTAAACTTTCCAGCTTATTAACGTTTTAATGTCCGCTGATGTGTCTGTTGTGGATATTTTATGTTCTACCTGAGATTTTCATACATTTCATCATCCTTATCATGAATACATTTCTGATGATGGCTTTCGGGCTTTCTGAAAAGGTCATGATGAACTTAAGCTGAGTTACAGAGTCTGCTTATCTATCCTTACAGACATAATGTGTAGAGGCCCTGAGATGTCTGCATTCAGACATCTGAGATCTGATTAATTAAAACACTCTCTTCCTTAAATAGTTTTACAGCCAAGGAGTCGGATACCATGGTGCCATCAGGGAGATTATAACTTAGGGGTCAGTCTGACCGAACCTTTTAAGCAACAGCAGACATTTCTTGTTTAGAATAACAGATTTATCACATGCAATCGACGTACTGTAAGCGAGGGCTTAAACGGTAGTTTTCTGTAGAACTGCCGACACATCGGACCTCTGGACTGTAATTTCTTATTTTCTGTTCAGTAAACTTTGTCATCTTTTCCACTTCAGAACCAGACTCTTCTTCACTGACAGACTTTTTTCCAGAACAGTGTCCTGTTCTTTTCAAGTGGCAAAAGTAGAAAACGCCACCATGTGAATATTCTGCACATGTTAAAACAAACCTAAAAGCAGTGACGTGTGATGGGATGTCTGGGACAGATTTGATCAGAAGTACGTCTGCCTGCTTGTTCCAGGCTGTGATGAGACGGCGAGACAACATCCAGGCTGAGTTTGAGACGAAGAACGAAGCCCTGGTGTCCAGAAAAACGGACCAGGAAGTGGTAAGTATGACTCTCCAGCAGCTAGTGTGTGTTCTCAGTGTCGTCTTATCTGGAGTAATACCTGTACCATACCATAACCAGACCGCTAGGACCTGGTCCACCCGGACCGCTAGGACCTGGTCCACCCGGACCGCTAGGACCTGGTCCACTAGGACCTGGTCCACCCGGACCGCTAGGACCTGGTCCACTAGGACCTGGTCCACCCGGACCACTAGGACCTGGTCCACTAGGACCTGGTCCACCCGGACCGCTAGGACCTGGTCCACCCGGACCGCTAGGACCTGGACCGCTAGGACCTGGTCCACCCGGACCGCTAGGACCTGGTCCACTAGGACCTGGTCCACCCGGACCACTAGGACCTGGTCCACTAGGACCTGGTCCACCCAGACCGCTAGGACCTGGTCCGCTAGGACCTGGTCCACTAGGACCTGGTCCACCCAGACCGCTAGGACCTGGTCCACCCAGACCGCTAGGACCTGGTCCACCCGGACCGCTAGGACCTGGACCGCTAGGACCTGGACCGCTAGGACGTGGTCCACCCGGACCGCTAGGACGTGGTCCACCCGGACCGCTAGGACCTGGTCCACCCGGACCGCTAGGACCTGATCCACCCGGACCGCTAGGACCTGATCCACCCGGACCGCTAGGACCTGATCCACCCGGACCACTAGGACCTGGTCCACCCAGACCACTAGGACCTGGTCCACCCAGACCACTAGGATCTGATCCACTAGGACCTGATCCATCCGGACCACTAGGACCTGATCCACTAGGACCTGATCCACCCGGACCACTAGGACCTGATCCACCCGGACCACTAGGACCTGATCCACTAGGACCTGATCCACCCAGACCACTAGGACCTGATCCACCCGGACCACTAGGACCTGATCCACCCGGACCACTAGGACCTGATCCACCCGGACCACTAGGACCTGATCCACTAGGACCTGATCCACTCGGACCACTAGGACCTGATCCACTCGGACCACTAGGACCTGATCCACTCGGACCACTAGGACCTGATCCACTCGGACCACTAGGACCTGATCCACTCGGACCACTAGGACCTGATCCATCCAGACCACTAGGACCTGATCCACCCGGACCACTAGGACCTGATCCACTAGGACCTGATCCACCCGGACCACTAGGACCTGATCCACCCGGACCACTAGGACCTGATCCACCCGGACCACTAGGACCTGATCCACTAGGACCTGATCCACCCAGACCACTAGGACCTGATCCACTCGGACCACTAGGACCTGATCCACTAGGACCTGATCCACTAGGATCTGATCCACTAGGACCTGATCCACCCGGACCACTAGGACCTGATCCACCCGGACCACTAGGACCTGATCCACCCGGACCACTAGGACCTGATCCACCCGGACCACTAGGACCTAAAAGACACTTTGACTTGTTGACATCAGATTTGCAGGTGTGCATCGCTCTCACATGACCAGAATAACATCCATGTGTTAGATTGGACTGATGGAACCAGCCTGAGATTGTACTCGTCTGTTTTAATTAGCTGGCTGTGGAGCAGCTTTAGTTCAGTCCTGCAGCTCTGAATGCATTTCAGGCTTTTTTTGTCTTAGCAGATGTGTTGTAATGAGGAGGGAAATGTCACATGGAGCCTTTGTTACGGTCTCCATCAGGGCTTTTGTTAGTGGACGGACATGGTCACGTCGAGCTGAATGAGGGGCTTTTACTCACATTCAGTTTAAAGGTCTTGATCATTAATTTTTCAGTGGTGTAGAAAAATGTTTGATTTGTAAGGAAGATGTAATTAGTGCAGCTGAAAGCTGTCTGCGTTGCTTTCTGGGGGTTGGGGTTGCTGGTTCAGCCTAAGTTTCTGCCTTCTAGACGGCTGCTAATCTGTGTTTTATTAACTTTTAACTTCAGAGAAAAGGTTTCTAGTGAAAACCTTTTGAAGGAGTCAGATGGAGACAGAGGTTTCATTACAGATAATCTGCCACATCCAACACCAAGCCCAGAGACGTCGGGACTTCCCGGGGTTTCTGACCAGGCTGCTGAGGTCAGACTCTGGCTTCCAGGTGGGAGATGGCAGGCCACGTTCATCCTCTGACCATGACGTCAGTGACTGCATGAATACAGTGCAACACGTCCCACTAGACCTCTTCAAACTTGACCTTTTTCATCTAACATATACAAACTGATATTATCCCCATTCTCCAAGGTCTAAATAAACTAAATATATCATTTACTTTGATCTTGGACCTTGGATATGCCTGCCTCATGAACCATGTAGTTTTATTTTTGACCTTTTTCAAAAGCGATGCAAAATTTGGGACATTGTCCTTGTTTTCATTGTAGCTTCCCAGAGGTTGATGCTGTAGCACGTGCAAGAGCATCAATCCTCAGAGAGCCACCATCCCCCCCCCAAACAAAGCGTTGCTAGGCAACGTATTCTGCTACGTTGCCAAATCAGTAACATTCATCTTTTTAGCAAGGAACGGTTATCCTAAATAAGTAATGGCGTCTCAGCCCCGTGTCTGGGTTCACCACAGGAATCCTCCAGGAGCTGCCAGCTGATCGCTCTGATTGGTTGACGCCCCGCGTCAGGCAGCAAAAGTTCAGATTTTCCATCTCTGGCTGTTGACGTACGTTCCGCACGGAAAGCCGACGCTCAAAACGCGACGCGAGAAAGCTCGACGCCCCCTTGCCGCGCCTCCACATAGACTTTACATGGAAACCTGCCGTTCTGGACGCTCAAAACGCGTTTGGTCTGAACACACCGTGAGACACCATGGTGCCGTTAGGAGTTTCTGTTCAAGTTGAGTAAATGCCGCTTTTCCATGGAAATGTCAGGCAGCCTAATCCCTGCTCAGACTCTTCTTTCTCTCTCCTCCCAGTAATAACTGGTGTACCCAGTCTTTGATTTACTGGGTAGTCAGTGAGAGTCATGCAGCGGTCGTCCTTCAGCTTCTCTACTGCTCACGACTGCCTTATTAACCTTTATATCATGAACTCATGAGCAGCTGTGGTTCAGAAGAGAGAGAGGTTCATGTTATTAATAAATGTGGATATTCGGGGAAAATCTAATCGAAAAATGGGAAATCTGAATTTTTTTTTCCTCACAATTTTAAAATAAAATGTTTGTTTTGTTTTTTTTTTTTTAAAGAAAAAAAAGCTTTTTCTTTTTTTTTTTTCAAACAAATAAAAATAATCCATTATAAAATTTGTCATTTTTATTGTTTTTATTGATCTTTCTACTTGTCTTCCTGGGCGTTATAGCAGCAGAATGATGGTCTGTATACTGTGTTGTTTTTTTCCTCATTGAAATCATGAAAAACGAGCAAAAAAACAAAAAAAAAGTTTTGTACATTTTGTTTTTAATCTAAAAAAAAAAAAAAAAAAAACATCGAAGAATTGTGAGAATCGCAATTAAAATCAAATCGGCACCCAAAAAATTGGAATCGGGACAAAAGCATATCGTCACAGCCCTAGTGGATATTTAATCGTAGTAATTAACATCGTACGCCTCACAAAGTTAAACTCTTAACATACTGATGTTCTGGGGTTTACAGAGGATGAAAATCCAGCTTTGGAGATGAGTCAGGCTCATGTTCACACAACTAGCTGGAAAGTTATCGCTGCAAACTGCAGAGGAGAGGAGAAGGAAGCCACTTTGGTATTTGGGAGGTGATTGGATGAGCCGTCTGGGAAACTTTAACCAATCAGATTGAGAGCGAAGAGACTGCTGATGAAATGAAACCTAAGCTGAAGCAATTGTTGTTTAGGGACGGCAGACTGTCCAGCAGACATCTGGAGGAGCTCTAACCTCTTCAGGTGCTGCCTGTAAACGATGACTGATACCGATTCCAATACCTAGGGTGTAGGTATCTGCCGATACCGAGTGCTGATCTGATACCACCAGGGGCTGCAAAGCAGAGCAAATCCCCATAGACTCCCATGTTAAAAAGACCAACGTCACAGCAGGAATAAACATGTTTACAGCAGGAATAAACATGTTTACAGCAGGAATAAACATGTTTACAGCCTGGTTCAAAAATCCATTTTAGGTTTAATAGGTCAGGTTTACCTTCATGACAACTGTGGGGGGAGTGAATTTTTTTCTAACTCGCCCGTTTAAAAGTAATTTAATCTCAAAGTTTAGCGTATTTAGGGGCGTGTCCTTTTGATTGACAGGTACCCGATCTCCTGCCTCAAGTAAGAACATAGAACAACCACGGTTTTTAGCTGACTAGCAGCGTGACTTAGCTTTAGCCCGCTCCGTTAGCTGGTTAGCTCCTGTTATCTCCAGGTTAGCTCGGTTAGCTCTTAGCTACAGAAAGCTCGGAGTTCGCTCGATGTCAATCATCCGCCATGACGCTCACAGCCCCCCTCTCAGCTCCACCTCTTTGCCCATATTTGTATTTTCCAGGTGAGACGACACGCATGCCCCTGCCAAGATGGCGATGGTAGGAACCGCCTACCAAGCTTCAATTCAGCTCTTCAGGATTGAAGTTGTCAGATAAAGTTGTCCATCAAACCAGAGGACCACCTGGGTGATTAAGAGCCTGTAAAGCTCTCTGTAGACCAGAGATGGAGAACCCCAGTCCAAACACACCTGGTTCAAATCGAGTCACCGGCAGAGCTTGATCGGTTGTGGGTCAATTTGATCTTAATCAGTTGTGTTAGAGCCGTGATGCATGGAAAACCATGCCGGACTGCTGCCCTCGTGGACCACTGCTGGTCTACAAAGCGTCTTATTCAGCCGTTCACACAGGCAGGACTTTGTCTTATTTAGTATTTAGACCATAGACTGTATGTAGAGATGGGCGGAGCCTCCATGATGTCACCTGTAGGTTTCTGAAGAGCTGAATTGAAGCTCGGTGGGCGGTTCCACGTAGGCTTCACTTTTTACCGCCAAAGGCTCCGTCCATCTTTCATGTACGGTCTATGATTTGGACGAGTGGCTCCCATCCTGCGGTTCAGGACCTCAACGTGCTCATGGGGTCCCCAAACTTTGACCATTCAGAGCCGTTGTAAGTAAAAAGAAAGACATTGTCCACAGAGATGAGTTGAAGTGTACCCGGTCAAGTTGTTGTAATTATCTGGGCGTTTTGTTGATGTGGAACTGTGGTTTTGGGAAATGCATGTTTCTTTTTGGCTTAATTAAAGGACGGGATTCAGGACTCTGAGGAGACCTTGATCTGGAGGCTCCTTCTGGGTTGCTCGGACACCCAGAGTCGCTGTCGTAACCAGTTATTTTATAATCTAGTGTCACTAAACTCATCTCATATAGAATTTGCTTGGAAAATGTGACGGTAAATGTGTGTGTGTGTGTGCGCGCGCTTGTCTTGCAGCTGCAGGATGAGGTGGATGATCTGGCGGACCGACTGGAGGAAGCCAACAACGCCCTGCGTGGAGACTGGTCCCGCTGGAAGAGCGCCATGAGAACAGACCTCAGATCAGCCTTCATCACTGCAGCAGAGAAGAACGTGGAGTACTATGAGAAGGTGAGCCCAACGACCCGACCCAAACACTGAACTAAACTGGTTTCTTCTTACATCCTACAACCATCACTGTTGCGTCGTCATGACCTTCGGCTTCGAACTCCGCCTGCAGCTTCAGTTGTAAAAATGATTTCACAACCTGCGCCTCCATCAGGAAAGTGTGTCAGGACTTCTGCTGTTCAAAAGGTGATTTACAAAAACTGCCAACTGTCTTCCAGTGAGACTGGAGATAGTGGGATTGTCTCCAAACGAGGCAGAAACCTGTGGAAACCTACAGCTGAGGTCCACGTTTAAATGTAAAGATAAAATCCTGACTCACTAAAAGGACGTCTTTTTATGGGTTTGGCATAATTCTTTTTTTTTTTTTATAAAAATTTACCCCAAATTCTCTAAAAATTTCTCAAACAAGTGTATCTCCCACCCAGAGTATTCCCTGTGTGTCTACACAAATTATTTATGGTTCATACTGGTCACCAGTAGGACTGGACAATATGACCAGAACCTCATATCCCGACATAGCTCATCTTATATCCCCATAACGATATGAATAACCATATAAAACAGTTTAGTGTTGTGTCGGTCATCAGTTATGTATCAGGTGTTGCTAGGCAACAGCAGCAGTGATCTCCTTCCATCTGGGGGAACTATGGTCGTATGACGTTCCACAGGTAAATACCTGCTGCAGCGTCTGGTCTGGAGTTTATTCTGAGCTTTCTCCTCCACTTGACGCTGCTTTTGCTGCTTTTACTCGTTGACTCTATTCTTTATTCTGTATTCTTTATCCTGATTCCTGGCAGGTGATAAAATGAGTTAGTTGTGTCGGAGTCCGTTGTTGGGACTGTGAGCTAGTCTGTTGTCGGTTCCACGTCGGTCTTTTTATATCCAAACCGCATCCAGACAGAAATTTCCCTCTTTTGGGAACAAGATCATCAGTTTGGGTTGGCTGCTCATCTTTTAGTGAATTATCCTCTGAAACACGTCTGCTACCGTCTTCCTACATGCTTATATATTGCTAATATATATAAAGCTCATCTTGATGTAAAATACTGCAGTAAAGCAGCTCATAGTGGTGTAAATGATAGAGCCTCATATGAAACGATTGACATTTTCTATCGTCCAAAAGATATATTGCATATATTATATCTAATAATAAATGTTAATAATAGATATTATTAATATTAAACATTTATTTATTATACATAATGCTCATATTTGCATTAATAATATTGAACTACTAATAATAGTAGTAATAATAGTCTAAAATTTAATGCAATTTATTTATTGCATATGGATATATTGCTTTATTAAATTTCTCTTTTGGGATTAATAAAGTATTTTTAATTTAATTTGACATAAACTGTCATATCGCTTATCTCTAGTCACCGGTCTGTTTCTCCCTACAACCTCCATTCAGAACAATCGCTGCGTTTTGGATTTTTCACAGCAAAACATCCAAATGTCCAGGCTCCAACGCTGGTGGCGCTCACAGTCCAGAATGTTTTTGATACAACTTTTTGTCTGCGGACAGCGCTCGGTTCTTTCAGCCCCACGTCCCTTCAGCTGGAAGACAGCCGTACAGTGGTGTCTCCTCCTACAAGAAAACCACATTACTTTGAGTACAACCAGAGGAGAGCAGCCCAGTCAATCCAGGAAGGAGTAATGTCTGGTGAGAAATTATTCTACAGTTTGCTGACGATGAGGATGATGACGGACACCTTCATCAATTGTCAGTCAAAAGAATCCAGGGATCGACCCCACATTCACCTTAAAGACACCAGGAGGGTCCAGCAAGTCCTTTAGCAGTCCACCCTGTTTTTTCATCAGGGTTTTACCAATAACAACAAAATCATCCCAGCCTTAAAATGTGTTAATTAATCTATACACCAAACACTCTTTAACTGAGCTCCATCGGCTGATTTCTGACCTGAGTTACTTTTAATGTCTGAGTGAAGAATAGTGGAGGGAACAGAGATGTCTGTAGAGGAAAAATGGGAAGAACATGTGAGTTGATCCATCATCTAGATGAATGAGCAGGCTGCCTGGTGGAGACAGCGGGGATTCGTCAGTCATCAGGAAGACGATTGTTGTCAGGTTTTCCAGCTGAACAATAGTTCCTGTTTAGTTTTCTGTAGTCTGGATTTCTGCCAGCAGAGGGCAGCAGAACTCCAGTTTTATTCCTCCTCCAATCACCCTTCAGCCTTCTCGCCAGCACTTCTCCTTTCCTGCAGGAGCTCTTTGATCACAGCTGCTGCTGGAAACAAAACTCACTAATGAAGATGTTCCATTCTGACTGAATATGCTTCACCCTACTGACAAAACACTTATTTTGACAAGGCATCAGGAATAGAAGGAAGTTAAGGTCTGGAAAACGTGGGAATCTTGATGCTTCTCAGTGAAAAGACAGCTTTCACTCTTTCATACAGAACGGTCAAAACTGTAGTTTATGGAAAAATCTGACCGGACGATTCAGCCAGTCTGGACCAGACGATCGATTCAGCCAGTCTGGACCGGACGATGGATTCAGCCAGTCTGGACCGGACGATCGATTCAGCCAGTCTGGACCGGACGATGGATTCAGCCAGTCTGGACCGGACGATGGATTCAGCCAGTCTGGACCGGACGATCGATTCAGCCAGTCTGGACCGGACGATGGATTCAGCCAGTCTGGACCGGACGGACGATTCAGCCAGTCTGGACCGGACGGACGATTCAGCCAGTCTGGACCGGACGATGGATTCAGCCAGTCTGGACCGGACGATGGATTCAGCCAGTCTGGACCGGACGATGGATTCAGCCAGTCTGGACCGGACGATGGATTCAGCCAGTCTGGACCGGACGGACGATTCAGCCAGTCTGGACCGGACGATGGATTCAGCCAGCCTGGACCGGACGATGGATTCAGCCAGTCTGGACCGGACGATGGATTCAGCCAGTCTGGACCGGACGATGGATTCAGCCAGTCTGGACCGGACGATGGATTCAGCCAGTCTGGACCGGACGATGGATTCAGCCAGTCTGGACCGGACGATGGATTCAGCCAGTCTGGACCGGACGGACGATTCAGCCAGTCTGGACCGGACGATCGATTCAGCCAGTCTGAACCGGACGATGGATTCAGCCAGTCTGGACCGGACGATCGATTCAGCCAGTCTGAACCGGACGATCGATTCAGCCAGTCTGAACCGGACGGATGATTCAGCCAGTCTGGACCGGACGGATGATTCAGCCAGTCTGGACCGGACGGACGATTCAGCCAGTCTGGACCGGACGGACGATTCAGCCAGTCTGGACCGGACGGACGATTCAGCCAGTCTGGACCGGACGGACGATTCAGCCAGTCTGGACCGGACGGACGATTCAGCCAGTCTGGACCGGACGGACGATTCAGCCAGTCTGGACCGGACGGACGATTCAGCCAGTCTGGACCGGACGGACGATTCAGCCAGCCTGGACCGGACGGACGATTCAGCCAGTCTGGACCGGACGGACGATTCAGCCAGTCTGGACCGGACGGACGATTCAGCCAGTCTGGACCGGACGATGGATTCAGCCAGTCTGGACCGGACGATGGATTCAGCCAGTCTGGACCGGACGATGGATTCAGCCAGTCTGGACCGGACGATGGATTCAGCCAGTCTGGACCGGACGATGGATTCAGCCAGTCTGGACCGGACGGACGATTCAGCCAGTCTGGACCGGACGGACGATTCAGCCAGTCTGGACCGGACGGACGATTCAGCCAGTCTGGACCGGACGATGGATTCAGCCAGTCTGGACCGGACGATGGATTCAGCCAGTCTGGACCGGACGATGGATTCAGCCAGTCTGGACCGGACGATGGATTCAGCCAGTCTGGACCGGACGATGGATTCAGCCAGTCTGGACCGGACGGACGATTCAGCCAGTCTGGACCGGACGGACGATTCAGCCAGTCTGGACCGGACGATGGATTCAGCCAGTCTGGACCGGACGATGGATTCAGCCAGTCTGGACCGGACGATGGATTCAGCCAGTCTGGACCGGACGATGGATTCAGCCAGTCTGGACCGGACGATGGATTCAGCCAGTCTGGACCGGACGGACGATTCAGCCAGCCTGGACCGGACGGACGATTCAGCCAGTCTGGACCGGACGATGGATTCAGCCAGTCTGGACCGGACGGACGATTCAGCCAGTCTGGACCGGACGATGGATTCAGCCAGTCTGGACCGGACGATGGATTCAGCCAGTCTGGACCGGACGATGGATTCAGCCAGTCTGGACCGGACGATGGATTCAGCCAGTCTGGACCGGACGGACGATTCAGCCAGTCTGGACCGGACGGACGATGGATTCAGCCAGTCTGGACCGGACGGACGATGGATTCAGCCAGTCTGGACCGGACGGACGATGGATTCAGCCAGTCTGGACCGGACGGACGATGGATTCAGCCAGTCTGGACCGGACGGACGATGGATTCAGCCAGTCTGGACCGGACGGACGATGGATTCAGCCAGTCTGGACCGGACGGACGATGGATTCAGCCAGTCTGGACCGGACGGACGATGGATTCAGCCAGTCTGGACCGGACGGACGATGGATTCAGCCAGTCTGGACCGGACGGACGATGGATTCAGCCAGTCTGGACCGGACGGACGATGGATTCAGCCAGTCTGGACCGGACGGACGATGGATTCAGCCAGTCTGGACCGGACGGACGATGGATTCAGCCAGTCTGGACCGGACGGACGATGGATTCAGCCAGTCTGGACCGGACGATGGATTCAGCCAGTCTGGACCGGACGGACGATGGATTCAGCCAGTCTGGACCGGACGGACGATTCAGCCAGTCTGGACCGGACGATGGATTCAGCCAGTCTGGACCGGACGATGGATTCAGCCAGTCTGGACCGGACGATGGATTCAGCCAGTCTGGACCGGACGATGGATTCAGCCAGTCTGGACCGGACGATGGATTCAGCCAGTCTGGACCGGACGATGGATTCAGCCAGTCTGGACCGGACGATGGATTCAGCCAGTCTGGACCGGACGATTCAGTAAATGTGGAAGGGTTCGGCAGACTATGGCTGGGTGTTGGACTTTCCCACTAAGCAGGGACACCTGCTCTAGTTTCATTCATCATAAGACCTGTCTCTGATCCAACCCACCTGATTTAAACCCAGTGGGTTCAATAACTTAAGTTCTGCACAAAGACTCGTTTCAGTCAGGTGTTAAAACGTAAAAACACCTAAAACCTGCAGGACAGCAGCCCGGAGGATCAGGGTTTAACAGCTGCAGCCCTAACCTGTCTATGAACCTATGAGTACTGACCCTGCATAGTGTCCAAACTGTTAAAATGTTGGACTTTAGGCTTTGGTTTAGCTTGTGATGCAGTCTAAGTCTGTAGTTAGTCTGTAGTGTGTGACCTTGTCCCCCCACCCACCAGCAACTACAGCACACGACGTGTTTATAGAAGCAGGCAGAGGTCAGACTGCCTAAATGAGTAAAAACCTTTCAAATTCTGCCAAAATTACTTCAAAATAAAATAAAAAGCCTGAAGCATGTCTTTAAAACAGACATGAAATATAATAAATGAAGCCCATAAATTAGGATATTTGGAATATAAATAAAGACCTGATTACAGAGAGTTTAATCCACATGTTAGTGTAATGTGTAAATATTGCACAACTTTCTGAAAGGCACATTTATTAAAATCAGGATAATGTGGGTCAAACATGACTCAGACCCCCTACAAGGTAAAACCAGGCTTTTTATTTGCGATGTAAAGATAAACTCTGTGCAAAACATTACTTCTATTACTTCTATTACGTCTATATATTTGTTTTAAATTTCATTTGATTTGATCATCCAGGCTAAAAGCAACACTGTTGCCGCAGCAACAGCAGGAAAATATACTGGCAGAACATAGCTGACTCGTAATGCATAAATTCATCTAAATATGTGTTAATTCATGAAACAGTATAGACAGTACTCTAAGTACGTCGTTACAGGCCAGAAGTTTTAGGCAGAACTTCCTCAGTTTCTTCTTTACATTTGGTTTTCTGACAGAGAGACAAATGAACCAAACATCAACACAAACACTTTCTTGTCTTTTGTGATTGTATTGTGTGTTTCAGACAGTGAGGAATTTCTAAGTACACTTCCACGTCCAGAGGAAACGTGTGTAAAGCGCTGACTCAGCAAGGCCTCAGATAAAAGAAAATACATGTATTTCACATCAAGCAGAAACACTGGAGAATTTAGTACATTTTTAACTCGGGGTTTAAACATTAAAGCATCAAATATGCTTGAGTTTCAGATCTTCGGTCTCCTGGTGAGATGGGCTGTTTTCCAGATACTTTAATCATCCTGAGGGACGTTTAGACATCGTGTCACTTATTGAAGGCATCGCAGCACAGAGGACGACTAAAACTCAGCACTAATACTGGAAATAAAAGCTCCTACAAAGATGTGTGTAAGTAGAGCTGTAGGGGGGGTGTTCTAGTCGCTCCTTGTTTAATACCTTATGGACCATTCTCCACTTGGTCACTAATCATGTAACTTGCATGTTGACGGCGTTTGTGGTGGTAAATACGTAGAAAAGCAGGCATAGTGCTACCGGCTCGGCTGAAACAGCTTTATGTTCTAAAGAAAAATATTTGTACATTGGTGCTGTGTCTTTGTGTGTTCCCAAATATTTAAATTTCCAGAATGTTTTCATGACACCTTAGTGATGTGCTTCTATGTCACTACGTCTGAAAAGTCACCTCATGACGGCGTTATACCATTACCATAACCAGCTATAATGCAGGACAAATGTGTTTATTTTCAACACTGTTTCAAAGTTTAGCTTGTAATGTTCATAAAACCAGTCTGAATGGACAATTATGTTTTAAAATGATTTGTTCGCAGGCGATCAACATGGTGTAATCTTGTCAGGGGGAAAAAAAATACATTGTTTTATGTAATTTATTGAAATGAAAATGAATGAAATATACTTTATCTGATAATTGAGACATTGTTGATTAACTTGAGGCATGTCTGTTCAGAAGTTTTTCTGTCAGTAAGTAGTCACTGAGGCGTTTAGAAAACGATCCTTGTCCAGACAACATACTCATTTTGTCAGCACTCAGGATGAAGCCATCTAGTCAGACTGAGCTTTGTCTGGTTTTGTGTCTGAACTCGGTGGTAAAGTTCACTGTAATCTCCACATGGTGCCTGTTAAAATGAGCCATACAGGGAGAAAACCACCACGTTGGACTGCAGACAAACTGATGGAAACTGGGTGATTATTTGTAATAAAACATCACATTGTGTCTGCTTGGGTTACAGGGATTGGGGCCTGAACACGTCTCTTGTTTCAGCCAATCATTACGGGGCTACGCAGTGGCACACTTAGCTGAAATCCTTCACCATACATGGGATGCTGACACTGTTAGGACATCATCCTGCAAAGATGAAGACAATGTTAAACATCTTTTAGTATTTCATTCTGATGAAACATGACCAGAAGCCAGTAGATCATTCTGGAGAGTGTGGATTATAGTTGTCCAGGTAGGCAGCCTCCACCGCTACAAGCCTACAAACTTTAGTTATTTGATGTTTTCTTCAGTATGAAAATGAATTTACTCCACAGTCCTGGTCCCGCTGCAGACAGGAATCTTTTCAACAGATAATTTGACATGTAAACTAAGATAGTCAAAGAAAACTGAAAAGGAGGATGGGATGTGTTATCCTCCTGATTTAGGTTCAGATGTATGCTGGTGTTGCCATGGGGCCTGTGAAAGATTTATTAGTGTGGCGGGCAGAAGGCTGACCTATAAGAATCTAATAAGACACATTTCCCCTGGAGGGTTTTGTTCCACATGTGTGGTGTTCAGGGGGTCGGGTGAGGAATAAAGGGAGACAATAAGTTGGGGGTGGATGTAAGAACCATGAAAATGTTTTATATTACCAACCACTGATGCAGAAATATTTGACATGTAAACAGGCGGTTTGATGTAGACCTCTCATACAGATAAACGGTGCAGGTAGCTTGATGCAGACCTGCTGTCATGCATGTTGGATGTCCATCTGTTTCATCTAATCCTATGGCAGACCATGTTTAGACCATCTGTTCTCCATGTGGTGGACTCTACATTTGGATTCAGTGTCCTTTGCAAAATGCATAAAATAGCAACTGTTTGCCTTTTGGATTGTTCAGAAAAAGTTTTAGATTGAAATGGTTTAAAATAACGCAGATATGATTTATGTGAAGCTGTGACCGGTTGCAGAGTGCATTTAGACTAAGAACAGAGACCACCACCGCAGCAGAATGTACCCTTCTTCCTTTTGCGCCCATTTATTTCATTTATACATTGGCATTGGTGAGGCATTCCCAGGCCAGTCGAGATATAATCCCTCCAGTGTGCCCTGGTGTCTCCTCTTCCATGGACGTGCCCGGAGCACCATACCAGGGAGGCATCATAACCAGATGCCCGAGGCACCTCAACTGTCTGTGGATGGGTGGGTTTCCCAGCAATTGGATGTCCTCCCTACCTTTCATTCATTTTCTAAACCGCTCAATCCATCCAGGGTCGCGGGGGGTCGATTGTTTTGTTGCTTCTGACCATATTCCTGACATTGAAGAGGATAGACAAGCTGGTGGATGAGGATGAAGCTTAAATCCTCCAGTCGCTCTGTAGATGCTGCTGTCTGGAGTGCGGTGGTGATGCAATCCGTGTAGTCTGTCACTGCTGGTTGCCTATTACAACACCTGCGGCGGTTTAGACAAAAAAGGGGTGGCAATATAAATTGTCAGACTATGAAGTCTGTAATAAATAATCCATAAATCTCTCTCTGGTTTCTGTTTGTTTAATCAGAAAAAAGGTACAACTTAAAACTTCCACTGACAGGAGTAAAATGCAATAACCAAAGACGATCTAAATGAGTAAACCAAAAGTCGAACCAAAAGTTCTGTGTCTATAGACAAGACCCATTAAACCAGCAACCAAAAAGCCAAAAACCAAATGATCTGTAACTTTACAGATGAACAAGCATATACAAAATGGTGAAACTGTGTCACTGTAGGGCACTGCTGCCCTGAATGAAGGTGACGAGGCCCCTAAAATGTCAAGGTGTCATCTGGGATGGTTAATCATGGAGTCTGGGAAGTAGTCCACCAATCCTGGAGGTACTATAGTATGGGCAGAGCAGAGGGATGGCAGCCAGTCGTCTACAGGCACTGGAACTTTCTTATTTACATACTTCCTGCAGGCCAGCAGACCTAGGGCCTTTGACTGCCTTAAAAAAGTTGAACTCCCAAATCTTCCTAGCCCTTATGAGGATCATTTCAAAGGCTGCAACAAACCGAATGGGGGAGATTGAGCATCCCATGGCAATGCCTTCCAGCTGTTGTCAGCATGTTGTGAAGTCCTGATGGGTGCAGCATATCTGGAGGTGTAGAAAGTATTTGGCTTCCAGAGCTCTAATGCAGAGAGGGATGTACATTTATTTCACAGACTATAAATAACTGTCTGCTGCCTTTTAGGTTTCCAGAACAGAAATTGTCCTGAGAGTCTGGAGATGAAGTAAACCCAGGCATTTGGCTGAATGAAATATGGAAAAGCAGCATTTTCTTCCAGCTGGTTTTAAACAAAACAAACAATAATCAGAATAATCTAAACAAACAGTGATTTAACGGAGGTAAGGATGAGATGGAATGAGAAGATGAGTGATTGGACCTTTACTCAGACATGAGGCTGTTTCAGCTGATGTGATTGTCCCTTCAGACTGCTCTGCCTTTATTATTGATAACATATTGCCATGGTTACCTCATCGCAACAGGGCATCTTCTAGAGATTTGGACACGACGCTATTTTTGTAATCGTTCCCATGGACACCAGCACAATGTATTAGAGACCAGAAAAGCACCCTGAGAGCGCAGAGCTCCACCAAGCAGCTCGTTTCCACTCATATTGTGCACAATCTTTTAAAAATGGCTGTGTCCAAAACTCCTGCCAGAACATTCCCAAACTTTGATGGATTCTTGGTTTGACCAAATCCCATTTTCAGAAAAGAAATCACCAAATCTTTCCAGTGGTTTCTGCATAAGGTTGCTAACAGGCAGACAGATTACTATGAATGGAAACACAACCTTGCCGTAGGTATTGAGGTTTCCCAGAACGACATTATGAGGATGTTGAGTCTCAGCTTTTAAAATTCAAGAACTTACTGAGGGATTCTGGTCAATTTTGACTGGATTGCAAACTTAGCGCCACAAATAAGCACAAATGATACACCTAGGTGTGAAGTCACCACTGGTCGTCCAGCCAACAGCTGGAGTTCCTTTTTCAGGATATTTTGGTGTGGTTGTCTCAGAGGAGGGGTGATGCTGACTAAGCTTATGCTAGCAGGGGAGACGGCTCTGATGTGGTTGGTGTAGGAGGAGACTTTCTAAACGCTTTTAGCTTCTTTATGCATGCTCAGGGGAACGTGCTCACCATGAGCTTAAACGTTTCCACAGAGGACATGATACCGCTGCAGAAAACTCCAATTGAAGCTGTGCTGAAGGAAACTAAACTAATACATTTCAGAACCAGATAAATGTTTCTTTATTTTGATCTTTTGATGCCAACATAACAAAATAATATAACAGCAAAGTAAATTCCAGGAAATTTCTTCTGCCACAGAACAAATAAATCCTCCATATTCAGAAACTTCTTTCTGGAACCCACATTATATAAATGCTTTTGAACATTTCTTTATAAAACAGGAAATATCTGACTAGCTTTGACTTCCAGCTGCTGTTGGACACATTAATAATCCTGGAGCAGTGGAAATAAACTAACCACATATCTGGAATTAGATATGATTTCTGCTTCCGACCATCAAACACTGAGCAGTAAAAGGCTCCAACCTCACGCCCAGTCACTGATGTTGGAGCAGAAAGACTATCGGACACAGTTCTAACGTTTATCATCAGTTAGTTAAACATCCGCATCATTTCACCAGTTACTGAACATTTCTCTTTACTTTGCGCTGCGGGATGGATTTTCACCTGGCTGGTGAGACCAGGTTCAGGGCTTGCCTGCTCATCCTGGTGGTGTTTTGTATCCGTGCACACCGTGAGCTTCTGCATGTGCTGTGCATGTATCACGTATTCATGTGTTGGATCTGTGTATGATGCACCATGTGTTCATTTAAGCATCAAAGCTTAACTGTGATTAGATAAAATGCCAACCGCGTTTGTCTCCAGTTTCTTTGTTTCAGGCGGAGTTTTCAGCCCAACCAAAGGGTTTAAGTAGAAGCTTGGAGACTAAACCATTGGAGGGAGCTAATCCCAGAAGGATGTTGTTGCATTTCTACAGTAGAAGGGAAAAGATAGAGTACAGAGAAAGTTTGGGCCTGTGTGTCTATGCATGAAGTGCAGTTTTTCTTTTTGTAGACGTGGTTTTCCTCCAGGATTTTTTAAGACTGTGGGGGAGGGCTTTCAGCTGCCCTGAAAAGACCAGATTTTTTAGCTCTAAGTCTCTGCTGTTGGGAAAGTCGGCCATTCTGACACACATCTTGCAGCACTGCTCAGCCTTCCATCCCTGATCGAGCTGGTGACCGAGTATGAAAATGCTTACAAAACGTGTGATGATGCAAATATAGATTTATGTTCACATTGATCTGTTCATGCAATATAATTCACATTTGTGGCGTCTGGGGAAAAAAATCACGAGTTCTGAAGGCATGGTGGCTTTCATTTTACCATAGCAGTTTGCCACAATCCTTTACATGTAGAGGAAACCCTGATATATGTATACATAGGTATAAAGAGAGAGAGAAAAACAAAAGCCCCTGCATGGGATGTACCACCAACAGATGGCCGAAGTGGAACAAGTCCTACCAACGGCTAGAGACGGCTGGACTGAAGGAGAGCACATGAACAAGCCTGGAGTACCAGGCATCGAAGCCCAGATCTACCAAACCAGGCAGGATTTCAGGTGCAGGACTGGTTCAAAGACACTCCTGAAACAATCCAGCACCTCACAGCAGGATGCAAGAGACTGGCAGGCAAAGCATACATGGAGTACCATAACCAAGTAGCTGGGATAGTGTACAGCAGGGGTGCCCAAAGTCTGTCCACAAGCACCACTGTCCTGCAGGTTTTCAGTGTTGTACTGCTCCAACACACCTGGCTTCCATTAAACAGATCCAGCCGCCAATGAAGTTCTGCACAGTGACTGATTAGTTTGATCCAGGTGTGTTGCAGCAGGAGTACATGGAAAAACCTGCTGGATCTGTGCAGAATATGGACCCCCAAGTCTCAATGACAAACACCTCCCAAAGTGGTGGAGGATGAAAGGGTGGAGATCCTGAGGGACTTCCAGATTCAAGGCGACAAGGTGGTGGCCAACCAACGCAGTGATCATGGATAAGCAGCAAAGCAGCAGGTAGTCATCCATGGATCCATCCCCAATGATGGAAATATCAGGAAAAAAGGGAAACTGGAGAAGTACCAAGGTCTCAAGGAAGACCTGGAGAAGGCCTGGAGGGTGAAAGGAACAGTAGTAGCCATAGTGATGGGAGCACACTGGAGAAGTGGCTCCAACAGATACAGTATGCTAATAACGTCCATAGATCTAATTTATGTGTGAAGACTTAGTTGATGAGCCGCAGAGAGAATTTTCCATGTCTGGGAGTTGTAGTGTTAAAGACCTCCAGGAGGAAAGATGTATTTTTAAATTCCCTGACTGTAAGGAGTTCTTCCACACTGTCCAGTTAGCAACACTACACCATGAATTATTCAGTCCTTTTCCACCAGCAGCTTCTGCTGTTGTCACATTAAAGTTCAAGTATTTCCTCGCCTCTTTGTAGCCTTGTGCTGAGCAGATTGCTGGTTAGATGCCGACCCTGGAACATCTGAATCTGCTGTTGGAAACGGCCTGCGCAGCCAAGAGCAGCACTTACAGTGTGCTTCACTGGTTCGTAGGCAAAGAGCAGCTTTTCAGATAGTTTACCCAGCGCAGCTCATAATGGGTCTGGACCCGTTTGGCACCGCTGTTCTTCACCTTCAGGAAAACTCTAGTCTAAAGAGGACACATTTGTCGTGTTGTGGTCCGGTCCTTTGATGGAAAGTAACTGGAGTATGTTTCTGTTTGTTGCGCACTAGACTGAATTGATGGGGAGTAAAGGTCATATAAGAGTGGAAAAACATTTCAGATCACCATTTTTATTCTTTCTACTGAAGATTAACTGGACTAGCGACACTTTTCCATCGAAATTTATCTTCATGAGCACATTTCCGTCCCGCTCTGCCAAGGTCCTGTAGGTGCCACTGAGAGAAATTGGCTGTTAAACGGAGAGTCGGCGGGTCGACGCTGAATTATTGCTGCGTCTAAACAAACTGCTATTACCCTGGAGAAACAGACTGCGACTTATTGATGTGCTCTGACAGAGTGGAACCCAAGTTCACAGATTGGCTTTTAAAGGTGTTTGTTGGTGTGTGCCTGTCATTTCCACTCGGCGGCTGCATGCTTTCCTGTCTCTGCTGCCGTCTGGATAACTGCCTCTCTGCCATAAAACTGTGATTTGCTCTGTCAGGTCATCGGCAACACGGCAGACGATGGGCTGCACGGCAACGCTGCTGATGAGATGGCGAAAGAGTTGGAGAGAAGCAGGAGTCAGATCAGATGAGGAAGTTGTGCTGCAGTAAGAACTGCTGTGTTTACGCCATAACTCATCGGCTAACCTGACTTCAGTTGGAGTCAAACATTGTGAGCTTGTTAATCCGGTTGTCAGGTGGAAGATGGCTGAAATCCCCGATATGCACAGTTATCCTTATTTCCATGCAGAATGGGTCCATAAAGTCCGCCTGTGGGAAGTCTCCAGATTAACCTGTTTCTGAGCAGCGATGGCGAACCAAAAGGACAAAAGTCAGAACTCCGGAGGAAATAAGCCCAACTGTGACCGGAGAACATGAAAAAAAAACCCACTCTGTAGCATGCAAAAGTTTGGGCACCCCCGATCCATGTTGTTGCTCCTGTTAACAGTTCAACAAGTGGATGGTATTAAATATGATATAGTCCCTTTATATCTTAAATAAAATCATGTTTTTAGTTGGAAAAGGAAAAGGAAGTGGGCTGGAGCGATAGCTTGGGAACCCTGCATGGTTAGAACCCAGAAGCACGGCTTGTAGAAACTTTTTGTGGCCCGCCAGGAGACTTTGTTGTTGTTTGAGTGATTTTTCTTCATTCTTCAAAGCCTTGAAGGTCTGTCAGCGTCCTCGGCTGTCTTTTCATCTTAGATTTCTAATGATATCTGATAGTTTGTGTGGAGCAAACGCAGCATGGCGGGGGCGTTTGTTTGCAGGACTGGAGGAGCTACCTGGAAGTTACAGACCAGTTTCCCCAGAGAGCTTGTGTTTCAGCATCACTCTGAGTTTCTTCTTGAACCACACCAGAGAAGGAAGATGTTCGGGTTAAAGCCCAGACCTCTACAGTCTGACAATATTAGATTTTTAACCATTAAAATACTAAATCAAGAAATATTGTGTGTTATATTCTATTCTTTTGTTGTTTAGTCTTAATTTGGTCCTTTTAAGGAAAACAGGAAGAACTTGCAGATAAGTGATATTATAATTATTGCAGTGCCATAAGTCTCCACCAGGGGGCAGAGGAGAAGTGTGGGGTCGTATAGAAATGGGTTTTTAGCAGGAAGTGGTGACTCTCTATGAAACATGACAGCATTGAGAGGTTGATGGCTGCAGTGACCATCCAGCCAAATGTCTGGACACGCTGCGCTCATGGCGGCCGTGCACCGCGCCTCATGTTGAGACGATTTTTCTCATCCTGGGACTATTTTTCAGATCGGCCCGATTTCCAGCTCAACCGTGTTTCGTGGTTACACGTGGTTACGAGGAGCGCCACCTCACCAGCAGCTGATCCGAAATCATTGCAAGGATATCAAACTTATCCTGGTCGCTCCTTGCACAGTGGGGGCGGGGCCGCATGGCGACTGGCCTCAAACTCTCGGACTGTGCAGGAGCGTGCACGGCTGAAGTAGAGAGGAGCAGCAGTGGCTGCAGCTCGCTGCAGAATAAACAGACGGCCGGCGTCCGGTCTTCAGGCATCGATAGCTTTGTGGTCGGAGTCTCCACTCAGAAAGCCACAAACAGCTGGAGCGGACGATTCTTTTTCTTCGTTCGGATGACGGATGGATGTCGCCTGTTCCAAGGTTGTCATGGTTACGGTTACAAGGGTCCGATGTGTTGTTGAGTATCCAGCAGGGGCGGGACAATCGAATCGAAAAATTGAAGATCGGGATTTTTATTTAATTTAAAAATGGATTACCTTTATTTGGGAAAAAAAAATCTAACGTTTTTGTCATTTTTATTGATCTTTTTACTCGTCTTCTTGGGCATCATAGCAGCAGAATGATGGTCTGAATACTGGGTTGTTTTTTCCTCATTGAAATCAAGAAAAATGACAAGTAAAAAAAAAGTTTTAGAATTTTTTTTGGTTTGTTTTTAATCCACAAAAATCAGCGATATGGAAGAGTTGTGAGAATCTCAATTTAAATCAAATCGCCACCAAAAAAATTGGAATTGAATTGAATCGGGACAAAAGAATATCGTCACAGCCCTAACGTCTGGGCGGCGGGCTTCTGGTTTCCGGTTTGCGGGCATCATTTAGTGTGAGGACATGAATCGTGCACTATGAGCGTTTAAAACCTGCGATCTATTCGTCCGTTTGGAGGTGGAACCGCACGAATAGCAGTGGATCAGTCTCACACACACTTCACACATTCAGGGCGCCGGACATGCTGCACCTGTAAGGAACCAGACTGGTCTGCTGGTCCTGACGAGAAACCCGGACCGGTCCTGACTGGTCCGGACCGGTCCGGGTTTCTCGTGTTTCATGTGATTGATGAAGAACTTTGTCTTCCAGTGTCTGGCCGTGTGGGAGTCATTCCTGCTGACTCAGAAAGGAGCGTCCACCGAGCAGAGAAACGGGGGAAACATCTCCTAAAGTCCGAAGACTCCTCTTCTCCCTGAACCACATGAAGCCCGGCCCACCAGAACCTCAGCAGGAAGACTGAACCACTGTCCAGATGTGTCGAAAACTTTCCATTTGCCTGATTTTCTTTTTCTTTGACCAAAGAGGTAAATCTGTCTCCCAGCATCCCAGTTGGAGATGAGTCCACCTCCGCTAACCAGCAGAACATGGACCAAAGACCCTGAAACCTCTCCAGTCCAGGAGCTCCTCTGTCCCGAGTTTCCAGTCAGCTTCTCCACCAGCCTGTTAACAGTCCCAGTGTCACCAGCTCAGGACTGGGTTGCCCGTCCTCCTCAACATCCAGCATTAAACCTGCAGACCTCTGAAAACCAGACCTGGACCAGTTCAACTGGTTTGTAGCGCAGCATGAAGGCCAGTTTGTGCTGGTTTTACTGGGCTGTATGTCATCCAGACGTGTTCAGCGACCGCTGTGAGGAACATGCAACACGTGACGGCAGAATAATCTGGAAACATGCAGAAAAGACATCCGTCATGTTTACGCGTCTGAAGATGAGCCGAGCGCCGCGTACGTCTGACTGACCGCCTCGTCCTTCCCTTCGCATTTATTATATCATGTATAAGAAACGGTTTGATGACAGAATAATAAGAATTATAATAAAAGCAGGAATCTCTAATAACTGGTTTGTTTTTCTCTCTGTGGAGTCGACAGCTGAGACTGAAGTTGATTCTTTCCAGTGGTTTACACAGAAACATCTCCTCCACACACCGACATATGTACTGGACTTCTGAACCACTTCTCCCAGTAAAGGTTCAGGGGGAAGCTGGAGTCCATCCCAGTAATGCACTGGTCCACACAGCCTACATATGATATTCTGAGTGTTGTTTCTGTTCAGTCTGAAAGAAAAAACAGTCCCAAGCTCCCAGAACGTCTCTACTCTGTAAAAATGTCAATAAAAGTAGAATCTCACGTTTTCCTCCCAGTAGAAGAAGAACAGACGTGTGGGAAAAGTACCTGGTAGGAAACACAAACAACCGGAGCAGCGTTTCACCACCAGTCAGCAGGGATGGAAAATCCAATCGAAAATCAGGATTTTCTTTGTTTCGATTTTTTTTTTTTCTTTCTTCAATTAAAAAAAAAAAATCTACTTTAAAATTAGTCATTTTTAGTGTTTTTATTCATCTTTTTACACGTCTTCTTGGGCATTATAGCAGCAGAATGATGGTCTGGCTTATTGTTTTGGTTTTTTTTCCTCTTAGAAATCAAATATTCAGTGCAAAAAAAGTTTGACATTTTTTTTTTTTTTTAATCTACAAAAATCAGCAACATCGAAGAATTGTGAGAATCGCAGTTTAAATCGAATCGGCACCCAAAAAATTGGAATCGAATCGGGACGAAAGCGTATCATCGCAGCCCTACTACTCGGGTTAACTGGGAACGGGTCAGTAACGCTACTGGGAGGATAAGGAGCACTTCAGAGAGGCAGAGTATCTCAGATGGAAAGATGGACAGAACTTCCCCAGTCTGAGACAAAATGGGTCTAAAACTGCAGAACAATTTCAGATAAATGTTCCTCAACTTTGACAATCCATCTACAGGAAGATTCAGAAGGAATCTCTGTATGCTTGGGACAAGACTGGATGCTGGTGATCTCCTGCATTAAAACCAGACAAGATTCTCTACTGGAAACCAGTGCATGGATCAGAAAGGTTCCAGAAACCAGTGTGGAGACAGTCCAGCAGGTTGAAGCTCCATCATATGTGAAGAGGATCCAGAAACACGGCGTCTTCTCTGGACCAAAGGGTTGCCTGCATGGACCTGCACATCGCCGAAGCTCCGTTACTGCTGAAAGCTTCATACTGGAGCAACATGCTGCATCCAAGCAACGTCTGTTTTTCAGCAGGACGATGCCGAGCCACGTCCTGCAGGTGTTCCAGCTTCCTGGTCAAAGTCCAGATACCAGACCGGCCTGCCTGCAGTCCAGACTGCCTCACACTATGTAGCACAGAATAACACAACAGTGTGTTGAAACAACAGAAAACACATATGAAGCAGGAATATGGCATCATTCCGCCTTCAAAGCTTCCAGAGTTATGTTCCTCAGTTCCCGGATGTTTGCCAGAGGGTGCCAGAAGGAAAGGTGGTGTAACACAGTGGTGCCATTAACCCTGTCCCAGCTTTATTGGAACCAGTTACATCACGTTCACAATGAGTCCATATTTATAGTAAAGTTGGTCAGTTTGAGTTTAACCAGTTGCTTAAAGGTCCAGAAGGATTTGCAGATCATTGTGTTCGGTTTTACACACAACGTCCCAACTTCATGGGAACTGGTTTCACATACTGGACCTGCTCTCCTGTCCCAGAGCGGGGTCTTCCTGCAGATCAAACCCGTCTACCTCCTGATCACTTAGTAAGAAGGGACAATCGAGTGATTTCAGGCTGTTCAGCATGAACCGAGACACGCTGCTGTGTGGATTACAGCGTCACGCTCAACAAAACCCAACCCAGGAAGACTAATGTGAAGAAAAGTCTGTTTTCTTTTATCTTTATTTGTCGCTTTGTTTCTTGTTGACCAAGAAACCTTTTTATCTTTTATAACCATGTAATGTGTTAAAACCGCTGCAGTGCAGGAAGTGTCCACCAGGGGGCAGAAGACAGGAGTCACATTGTTTTCTGGAGAGCCTAAATATTGAGTTGCAAACAGGCACCGCTCTGCAGAGATGGACCGAAGCCATCATGTCGACTTCGTGGACCCGGTTCTGTTAGTGGTCCATAAACCAGACGAGCTGCAGGAGAACGTGTCCTTCCTGCTCTGACGGCACGTCCACACGCAGCAGGATGAAGCTGAACTGGCCGCAGAACGCTGGATGATGTTTCGTTTATTCTTCATGTGCTTCTATAAAAATAAACGGCCTCCCAAGCAGGCTGGTTAAACTGGTTAAAAGCTGGTTAGTAACTGGTTAATAACACAGGATGCTTCGTAATAACAGCTCTTCTCTCGCTGCAGCTGAAGGGGTCTAAGTAGGTTATCTCACACACTTAAACACATTAAATATTAACAATGCTTCTTTAAATAAAGCAGTGCATTGAAAACAAGGTATTTACTCCAAGTACACAGAAAAGTAGGGGGGGGGTGCATGTATACAGCAGGTTTCTACATCGGTGCTAAGTGCACTGACTGCTGCAGAAAGCCTGCATGAGGAGAGGAGAATCTCTTAGTTTACTGTAGAACTCTGCACCGTGCTGACAGCTAAAGGCTTTTATACACGTGTGTGTGTGTGTGTGTGTACATGTACACTATCCTGCCTAAAGTACCTTCTCATCTGCTTTACATGCATACAAACACTCGGGTCTAATGTGACCCTGCAGCCTCTTTGAACTGATAACTGCTTCAGGGTTTCTGGGAAAACTTTCAGGGATGTGTTTATGGGAAGTTTTCACCATTCTTCCAGAAGTGTGTGTGTGTGTGTGTGTGTGTGTGTGTGGTCAGACCTCTGATTCACCCTGAAGGTGTTGTGTCCTGTTGAGGTCAGGACCCTGTGCAGACCAGTCTGGTTCTCATCATGTCTCTATGGACCTTGCTTTGTGTACTGGTGTGGTGGAACTGGAAGGAACCCCAAACTGGTCCCATAAAGTCCGGAACAGGGAGGTGTCCAAAGTCTCTGAGTGTACTGAAGCAGTCAGAGTTCCTCCAACTGGAACTAAGGGTCTAAGTCCAGGTCCTGAACAAATGAAGTCATTTTGTCATCGAGCAAGCGTCCCAGTACAATGAAATAATCCCAGTACAACCAGTTCAAGAGTGGACAAAACACCTGTGTGACATGAACAGGGCCGGGCAGACTGAGGCAGCAGAGCGGAGCATGTTCTGATGCAGGAGAAGAAGGAGGAGGTGGATGGCCTGAAGGTGGCATCCAGCATGTCTCACACGAGGACCAGCAAACATCAGAACTCAGTAAAAAGTCTGAAGTTCCTTCATGTCCCCTCAGACAAAGATTCACCTGATCGTTAAAACCTTTTAACTCCCGGCTGTTTTACAACCCGATGGTCAAGCAGAAGAAAGAGGCTTCTTGTTTCCTGTTTGGATGAATTTTGTTTCAGCGTGAACGCACCGAGGTTTGTTTTTTACTTTCATTACAGTTTGTAAATAAATCCTGGAATTCATCTAGTTGCAGACTGCATGGAAAACCCTGGAAAAGAACGCAGCGCCTCTGGAATCTGATGGAGGAGAACTGAGAATAAACACGAAACATCCTTTTCCTTAGATTTATTGCTATGCAACCGCCTCATTAAGCAGGAAACAGGATGATGCTAAAGATAGAGCAGGCCTGCTCTTCCTACAGGGAGGAAGACGAAGAAGATCATCACTATTTCCTCGTTTTACTGAGCAGCAGGCGGCACAGCCAGAATGAGGTCATGTCCAGCCCAACGTCCAGTCCCACGTCCAACCCAATGTCCAGTCCCATGTCTAGTCCCACATCCAGTCCCATGTCCAGTCACACATCCAGTCCCACATCCAGTCCCATGTCCAGTCCCACGTCCAGTCCCACATCCAGTCACACATCCAGTCCCATGTCCAGTCCCACATCCAGTCACACATCCAGTCCCATGTCCAGTCCCACATCCAGTCACACATCCAGTCCCATGTCCAGTCCCACATCCAGTCACACATCCAGTCCCATGTCCAGTCCCACATCCAGTCCCACATCCAGTCCCACATCCAGTCCCACATCCAGTCCCATGTCCAGTCCCATGTCCAGTCACACATCCAGTCCCACATCCAGTCCCACATCCAGTCCCACATCCAGTCCCACATCCAGTCCCATGTCCAGTCCCATGTCTAGTCCCACATCCAGTCCCATGTCCAGTCCCATGTCTAGTCCCACATCCAGTCCCATGTCCAGTCCCATGTCCAGTCCCATGTCCAGTCCCACATCCAGTCCCACATCCAGTCCCATGTCCAGTCCCACATCCAGTCCCACATCCAGTCCCATGTCCAGTCTCACTTCCAGTCCCACATCCAGTCCCATGTCCAGTCCCACATCCAGTCCCACATCCAGTCCCATGTCCAGTCCCATGTCTAGTCCCATGTCCAGTCTCACTTCCAGTCCCACATCCAGTCCCACATCCAGTCCCATGTCCAGTCTCACTTCCAGTCCCACATCCAGTCTCATGTCCAGTCCCACATCCAGTCACACATCCAGTCCCACATCCAGTCACACATCCAGTCCCATGTCTAGTCCCACATCCAGTCCCACATCCAGTCCCACATCCAGTTACATGTCTAGTCCCACATCCAGTCCCACATCCAGTCCCATGTCCAGTCCCATGTCTAGTCCCATGTTCAGTCCCACATCCAGTCCCATGTCTAGTCCCACATCCAGTCCCACATCCAGTCCCATGTCTAGTTCCACATCCAGTCCCACATCCAGTCCCATGTCTAGTCCCACATCCAGTCCCACATCCAGTCCCATGTCTAGTCCCACATCCAGTCCCATGTCTAGTCCCACATCCAGTCCCACATCCAGTCCCACATCCAGTCCCATGTCTAGTCCCACATCCAGTCCCACATCCAGTCCCAAATCCAGTCCCATGTCTAGTCCCATGTCCAGTCTCACTTCCAGTCCCAGATCCAGTCCCACATCCAGTCCCATGTCCAGTCCCACATCCAGTCCCACATCCAGTCCCATGTCTAGTACCACATCCAGTCCCACATCCAGTCCCACATCCAGTCCCATGTCCAGTCCCACATCCAGTACCACATCCAGTCCCACATCCAGTCCCACATCCAGTCCCATGTCCAGTCCGATGTCCAGTCCCACATCCAGTACCACATCCAGTCCCATGTCTAGTCCCACATCCAGTCCCACATCCAGTCCCATGTCCAGTCCCATGTCTAGTCCCATGTCCAGTCCCATGTCCAGTCCCATGTCTAGTCCCATGTCCAGTCTCACTTCCAGTCTCACTTCCAGTCCCACATCCAGTCCCACATCCAGTCCCATGTCTAGTCCCATGTCCAGTCTCACTTCCAGTCCCACATCCAGTCCCATGTCCAGTCTCACTTCCAACCTAATGTCCAGTCCCATGTCCAGTCCCACATCCAGTCCCACATCCAGTCCCACATCCAGTCCCATGTCTAGTCCCATGTCCAGTCTCACTTCCAGTCCCACATCCAGTCCCACATCCAGTCCCATGTCCAGTCCCATGTCCAGTCCCACATCCAGTCCCACATCCAGTCCCATGTCTAGTCCCACATCCAGTCCCACATCCAGTCCCACATCCAGTCCCATGTCCAGTCCCATGTCCAGTCCCATGTCCAGTCCCACATCCAGTCCCATGTCTAGTCCCACATCCAGTCCCATGTCCAGTCCCATGTCTAGTCCCACATCCAGTCCCACATCCAGTCCCATGTGGGACTGGACATGGGACTGGACATTAGGGTGGAAGTGAGACTGTACATGGGACTGGACATGGGACTAGACATGGGACTGGACATGGGACTGGATGTGGGACTGGATGTCTAGTCCCACATCCAGTCCCACATCCAGTCCCATGTCCAGTCCCATGTCCAGTTCCACATCCAGTCCCACATCCAGTCCCATGTCTAGTCCCACATCCAGTCCCACATCCAATCCCATGTCTAGTCCCACATCCAGTCCCACATCCAGTCCCACATCCAGTCCCATATCCAGTCCCATGTCTAGTCCTATGTCTAGTCCCATGTCCAGTCCCACATCCAGTCCCACATCCAGTCCCACATCCAGTCCCATGTCCAGTCCCATGTCCAGTCTCACTTCCAGTCCCACATCCAGTCCCACATCCAGTCCCATGTCCAGTCCCATGTCTAGTCCCACATCCAGTCCCACATCCAGTCCCATGTCCAGTCCCATGTCTAGTCCCATGTCCAGTCTCACTTCCAACCTAATGTCCAGTCCCATGTCCAGTCCCACATCCAGTCCCACATCCAGTCCCATGTCTAGTCCCACATCCAGTCCCATGTCCAGTCCCATGTCTAGTCCCATGTCCAGTCCCATGTCTAGTCCCATGTCTAGTACCACATCCAGTCCCACATCCAGTCCCACATCCAGTCCCATGTCCAGTCCCATGTCCAGTCCCACATCCAGTCCCACATCCAGTCACATGTCTAGTACCACATCCAGTCCCACATCCAGTCCCACATCCAGTCCCATGTCCAGTCAGATGTCCAGTCCCACATCCAGTACCACATCCAGTCCCATGTCTAGTCCCACATCCAGTCCCACATCCAGTCCCATGTCCAGTCCCATGTCTAGTCCCATGTCCAGTCCCATGTCTAGTCCCACATCCAGTCCCACATCCAGTCCCATGTCTAGTCCCATGTCCAGTCTCACTTCCAGTCCCACATCCAGTCCCATGTCCAGTCTCACTTCCAACCTAATGTCCAGTCCCATGTCTAGTCCCACATCCAGTCCCACATCCAGTCCCACATCCAGTCCCATGTCCAGTCCCATGTCCAGTCCCATGTCTAGTCCCATGTCCAGTCCCATGTCTAGTCCCATGTCCAGTCTCACTTCCAGTCCCACATCCAGTCCCACATCCAGTCCCATGTCCAGTCCCATGTCCAGTCCCACATCCAGTCCCACATCCAGTCCCATGTCTAGTCCCACATCCAGTCCCACATCCAGTCCCACATCCAGTCCCATGTCCAGTCCCATTTCCAGTCCCACATCCAGTCCCACATCCAGTCCCACATCCAGTCCCATGTCTAGTCCCACATCCAGTCCCATGTCCAGTCCCATGTCTAGTCCCACATCCAGTCCCACATCCAGTCCCATGTCCAGTCCAATGTCTAGTCCCATGTCCAGTCCCATGTCCAGTCCCACATCCAGTCCCACATCCAGTCCGACATCCAGTCCCATGTCCAGTCCCATGTCCAGTCCCATGTCTAGTCCCATGTCCAGTCCCATGTCTAGTCCCATGTCCAGTCTCACTTCCAGTCCCACATCCAGTCCCACATCCAGTCCCATGTCCAGTCCCACATCCAGTCCCATGTCTAGTCCCACATCCAGTCCCATGTCCAGTCCCATGTCCAGTTCCACATCCAGTCCCACATCCAGTCCCATGTCTAGTCCCACATCCAGTCCCACATCCAGTCCCATGTCTAGTCCCACATCCAGTCCCACATCCAGTCCCACATCCAGTCCCACATCCAGTCCCATATCCAGTCCCATGTCTAGTCCTATGTCTAGTCCCATGTCCAGTCCCACATCCAGTCCCACATCCAGTCCCATGTCCAGTCCCATGTCCAGTCTCACTTCCAGTCCCACATCCAGTCCCACATCCAGTCCCATGTCCAGTCCCATGTCTAGTCCCACATCCAGTCCCACATCCAGTCCCATGTCCAGTCCCATGTCTAGTCCCATGTCCAGTCCCATGTACAGTCTCACTTCCACCCTAATGTCCAGTCCCATGTCCAGTCCCACATCCAGTCCCATGTCCAGTCCCATGTCTAGTCCCATGTCCAGTCCCATGTCCAGTCCCATGTCCAGTCCCACATCCAGTCCCACATCCAGTCCCATGTCTAGTCCCATGTCCAGTCTCACTTCCAACCTAATGTCCAGTCCCATGTCCAGTCCCACATCCAGTCCCACATCCAGTCCCATGTCTAGTCCCACATCCAGTCCCATGTCCAGTCCCATGTCTAGTCCCATGTCCAGTCCCATGTCTAGTCCCATGTCCATTCCCATGTCCAGTCCCATGTCTAGTCCCACATCCAGTCCCACATCCAGTCCCATGTCTAGTCCCATGTCCAGTCTCACTTCCAGTCCCACATCCAGTCCCATGTCCAGTCTCACTTCCAACCTAATGTCCAGTCCCATGTCTAGTCCCACATCCAGTCCCACATCCAGTCCCACATCCAGTCCCACATCCAGTCCGACATCCAGTCCCATGTCCAGTCCCATGTCCAGTCCCATGTCTAGTCCCATGTCCAGTCCCATGTCTAGTCCCATGTCCAGTCTCACTTCCAGTCCCACATCCAGTCCCACATCCAGTCCCATGTCCAGTCCCATGTCCAGTCCCACATCCAGTCCCACATCCAGTCCCATGTCTAGTCCCACATCCAGTCCCACATCCAGTCCCACATCCAGTCCCATGTCCAGTCCCATTTCCAGTCCCACATCCAGTCCCACATCCAGTCCCACATCCAGTCCCATGTCTAGTCCCACATCCAGTCCCATGTCCAGTACCATGTCTAGTCCCACATCCAGTCCCACATCCAGTCCCATGTCCAGTCCAATGTCTAGTCCCATGTCCAGTCCCATGTCCAGTCCCACATCCAGTCCCACATCCAGTCCGACATCCAGTCCCATGTCCAGTCCCATGTCCAGTCCCATGTCTAGTCCCATGTCCAGTCCCATGTCTAGTCCCATGTCCAGTCTCACTTCCAGTCCCACATCCAGTCCCACATCCAGTCCCATGTCCAGTCCCACATCCAGTCCCATGTCTAGTCCCACATCCAGTCCCATGTCCAGTCCCATGTCCAGTTCCACATCCAGTCCCACATCCAGTCCCAT
Source organism: Telmatherina bonti (assembly GCF_933228915.1). Classification (NCBI taxonomy): domain Eukaryota; kingdom Metazoa; phylum Chordata; class Actinopteri; order Atheriniformes; family Telmatherinidae; genus Telmatherina; species Telmatherina bonti. The sequence continues at coordinate 32,233,015 of NC_136618.1, forward strand.
GTCTAGTCCCACATCCAGTCCCACATCCAGTCCCATGTCTAGTCCCACATCCAGTCCCACATCCAGTCCCACATCCAGTCCCACATCCAGTCCCATATCCAGTCCCATGTCTAGTCCTATGTCTAGTCCCATGTCCAGTCCCACATCCAGTCCCACATCCAGTCCCACATCCAGTCCCATGTCCAGTCCCATGTCCAGTCTCACTTCCAGTCCCACATCCAGTCCCACATCCAGTCCCATGTCCAGTCCCATGTCTAGTCCCACATCCAGTCCCACATCCAGTCCCATGTCCAGTCCCATGTCTAGTCCCATGTCCAGTCCCATGTACAGTCTCACTTCCACCCTAATGTCCAGTCCCATGTCCAGTCCCACATCCAGTCCCATGTCCAGTCCCATGTCTAGTCCCATGTCCAGTCCCATGTCCAGTCCCATGTCCAGTCCCACATCCAGTCCCACATCCAGTCCCATGTCTAGTCCCATGTCCAGTCTCACTTCCAACCTAATGTCCAGTCCCATGTCCAGTCCCACATCCAGTCCCACATCCAGTCCCATGTCTAGTCCCACATCCAGTCCCATGTCCAGTCCCATGTCTAGTCCCATGTCCAGTCCCATGTCCAGCCCAACGTCCAACCCAATGTCCAACCCAATGTCCTGTCCCACATCCAGTCCCATGTCCAGTCCCATGTCTAGTCCCATGTCCAGTCTCACTTCCAACCTAATGTCCAGTCCCATGTCCAGTCCCATGTCTAGTCCCATGTCCAGTCTCCCTTCCAGTCCCACATCCAGTCCCATGTCCAGTCCCATGTCTAGTCCCACATCCAGTCCCACATCCAGTCCCATGTCCAGTCCCATGTCTAGTCCCACATCCAGTCCCATGTCCAGTCCCACATCCAGTCCCACATCCAGTCCCACATCCAGTCCCATGTCTAGTCCCATGTCCAGTCTCACTTCCAGTCCCACATCCAGTCCCATGTCCAGTCTCACTTCCAACCTAATGTCCAGTCCCATGTCCAGTCCCACATCCAGTCCCACATCCAGTCCCATGTCCAGTCCCATGTCTAGTCCCACATCCAGTCCCATGTCCAGTCCCACATCCAGTCCCTTGTCCAGTCCCATGTCCAGCCCAACGTCCAGCCCAACGTCCAGTCCCACGTCCAACCCAATTTCCAGTCCCATGTCTAGTCCCATGTCCAGTCCCACGTCCAACCCAATGTGCAGTCCCATGTCCAGTCCCACATCCAGTCCCATGTCCTGTCCCATGTCCAACCCAACGTCCAGTCCCATGTCCAGTCCCACGTCCAGTCCCATGTCCAACCCAACGTCCAGTCCAACGTCCAACCCAATGTCCAGTCCCATGTCTAGTCCCATGTCCAGTCCCACGTCCAACCCAATGTCCAGTCCCATGTCCAGTCCCACATCCAGTCCCATGTGCAGTCCCATGTCCAACCCAATGTCCAGTCCCATGTCTAGTCCAATGTCCAGTCCCACGTCCAGTCCCACGTCCAACCCAATGTCCAGTCCCATGTCCAGTCCCACGTCCAGTCCCATGTCCAACCTAATGTCCATTCCCATGTCCAGTCCCACGTCCAGTCCCATGTTCAGTCCCATGTCCAGTCCCACGTCCAATCCCATGTCCAACCCAATGTCCATTCCCATGTCCAGTCCCACGTCCAGTCCCATGTTCAGTCCCATGTCCAGTCCCACGTCCAGTCCCACGTCCAACCCAACGTCCAGTTCCACGTCCAAACTAATGTCCAGTCCCATGTCCAGTCCCATGTTCAGACCCATGTCCAGTCCCACGTCCAATCCCACGTCCAGTCCCACGTCCAACCCAACGTCCAGTCCCATGTCCAACCCAATGTCCAGTCCCATGTCTTGTCCCATGTCCAGTCCCACGTCCAGTCTCATGTCCAACCCAATGTCCAGCCCCACGTCCAGTCCCACGTCCAGCCCAATGTCCAGTCCCATGTCCAGTCCCACGTCCAGTCCCACGTCCAACCCAATTTCCAGTCCCATGTCCAGTCCCACGTCCAGTCCCATGTCCAGTCCCACGTCCACTCCCACATCCAACCCAATGTCCTGTCCCATGTCCAACCCAACATCCAGTCCCACGTCCAGTCCCACGTCCAGTCCCACGTCCACTCCCACATCCAACCCAATGTCCTGTCCCATGTCCAACCCAACGTCCAGTCCCATGTCTAGTCCCATGTCCAGTCCCACGTCCAGTCTCATGTCCAACCCAATGTCCAGCCCCACGTCCAGTCCCACGTCCAGCCCAATGTCCAGTCCCATGTCCAGTCCCATGTCCAGTCCCACGTCCAAACCCACGTCTAGTCCCACGTCCAACCCAACGTCCAGTCCCATGTCCAACCCAATGTCCAGTCCCATGTCTAGTCCCACGTCCAGTCTCACGCCCAGTCTCATGTCCAACCCAATGTCCAGCCCCACGTCCAGTCCCACGTCCAGCCCAATGTCCAGTCCCATGTCCAGTCCCACGTCCAGTCCCACGTCCAACCCAATGTCCAGTCCCATGTCCAGACCCACGTCCAGTCCCATGTCCAGTCCCACGTCCACTCCCACATCCAACCCAATGTCCTGTCCCATGTCCAACCCAACGTCCAGTCCCATGTCCAGTCCCACGTATCTATCTATCTATCTATCTATCTATCTATCTATCTATCTATCTATCTATCTATCTATCTATCTATCTATCTATCTATCTTCATCCATTATCTATCTATCTATCTATCTATCTATCTATCTATCTATCTATCTATCTATCTATCTATCTGTCTTCATCCATTATCTATCTATCTATCTATCTATCTATCTATCTATCTATCTATCTATCTATCTATCTATCTATGTGTCTTCATCCATTATCTATCTATCTATCTATCTATCTATCTATCTATCTATCTATCTATCTATCTATCTATCTATCTATCTGTCTTCATCCATTATCTATCTATTTATCTATCTATCTATCTATCTATCTATCTATCTATCTATCTATCTATCTATCTATCTATCTATCTATCTATCTGTCTTCATCCATTATCTATCTATCTATCTATCTGTCTTCATCCATTATCTATCTATCTATCTATCTATCTATCTATCTATCTATCTATCTATCTATCTATCTATCTATCTATCTATCTATCTTCATCCATTATTAATCTATCTATCTATCTATCTATCTATCTATCTATCTATCTATCTATCTATCTATCTATCTATCTATCTGTCTTCATCCATTATCTATCTATTTATCTATCTATCTATCTATCTATCTATCTATCTATCTATCTATCTATCTATCTATCTATCTATCTTCATCCATTATTAATCTATCTATCTATCTATCTATCTATCTATCTATCTATCTATCTATCTGTAGCATATAGACGGTACAAACCTGTTGAAAAGCATCTCAATATCTCTTCCTCTTTCAGTTTATGTCACAATTCTTTCATCACACACATTTGCATGTGACCGTCCCACATTAATGCAGCAGCTGGAATCATATTTATATTCCTCCTCATCCTCCTTCCATGCAGCAGACATCAGTGTCCTCTTATTCTCCCCCAGCAGCTTGTTCGTGTTCCCTGCACAGGCTGGATGAATGAAAGGCTGCCAGGCTGAATGGGAGCCTGATTACCTACTGCCACGTCGGTAATCTGCCTCCTGGGCCGCCAGCTTCCTAGCAGGTCGGCTGCTTTCATCCTTTCTCTCTAACAAGAGAATACCCAGGACAGAGTTAGGAGGTGAGTGGGAGGGTCGGTAGCTGTGGAAATAGAGAATTGAGGTTTAAAGTGTGAATTCCAGTTCCTACCGGCTATTTCCCTTCCACTGTGAATGACACGAGCAGCGTGAGGAGGCAGGAAGGCTGGATGCAACAGGTGGAGATGACTGACAGTCGGCCCTGTGGGAGCATGTTTAATGAGGCTGATGTTGGCTTGCTCTCATCAGATAAACACAGCAGCAATCACGCTGCACACACAGAGAATCAGGAGTTTTTATCCTCACAGAGGACACGTTAGGACAAATTCCAGAAAGACTGACACATAACTCATGTCTTCATTTAAACAGTGTGTCTAATAGAAATGAGTACAGGAGCAACTCCAGCCCAGAAAATTCCAGTTTAGCTTTTTCACTTTGTTTTTTCCTTTAATCCACAGACTTTATGATGGAGTCCCACTGCAACACACAACCTGCACTTGTTCATGAGAAGCTACAGGCTGATATCAAATCTCCCCGTTCCTAAGACTGTAGAAAAAGCTTTTTGAACTTCCTGACACTCAATAACTCAGTCAGGTTTTTAGCCTCAGCTCAGAGACCGCTCCAGTTGAGGTTTTAAATGTGCTCCAGCACAGATAGTGGAAACATGACAGTCCTGGTACAAACCGTCGTCTCCGACGTTGTCATGTTGCAGTGAAGCAGCCAATCAGAAGGGCTTTTTGTGAGCCTGTGATTGGCTGAAATTACAGCACATTTATAGCGCTGCAGGGAGCAAAAACGTTGGCACAACAACAAGATATATGAAGTGGAGTAATAAGGATATGCAAAAACAAAAAGCAAACACATACACACAACCGTTATCAGACATGCCTGCAGAGAGACTCAACATAAACATCTTCAATGCTCATGTGGGACACCGGAGGGTGTGTTCCAATTACAGGGGAATCACACTCCTCAGCCTCCCTGGTAAGGTCTATTCAGGGGTCCTGGAGAGGAGGGTCCGGCGGATAGTCGAATCCCAGATTGAGGAGGAGCAGTGTGGTTTTCATCCTGGTCGCGGAACAGTGGACCAGCTCTATACCCTCTCTGGGGTCCTGGAGGGGGCATGGGAGTTTGCCCAACCAGTCTACATGTGCTTTGTGGACCTGGAGAAGATGTTCGCCGAGGGCTCCTGTGGGGGGTACTCTGGGAGTATGGGGTACCGGACCCCCTTGTGCGAGCTGTCCGGTCCCTGTACGACAGGTGTCAGAGCTTGGTCCGCATTGCCGGTAGTAAGTCGGATTCGTTTCCGGTGAGGGTTGGACTCCGCCAAGGCTGCCCTTTATCACCGATTCTGTTCATAACTTATATGGACAGAATTTCTAGGTGCAGCCGAGGTGTTGAGGGGATCTGGAGAGTTCGCTTCGGGGAATCTTCTGGGTGTACTCTCTTTGTGGAGCCGGTTTTTGAAGCCGTTGCCGTGGTGTCGATCCGCTGGAAACTTTCTTTGATGAAATCCGTTGGTCTTCTTCGCTGTGATCCAGAGTGACCGGATTAGTGTAGTTTGTAATATCGAGTTTGTTTTATTAAGTCATCTAGCTGCAAGGGTTTGTTTGTTTGATTCCGTAGTGTGCCATATTGGTTCTTGCCCTGTCTCACTGAGTCACACGTTACAGCATTCTACCTCTCTACTAATTCATACAGAGAGTTTCATTTTCAGCAGAAATGAGATGGACATGCTTGCATAGAGGCTCAGTTTTTCTGGATGTGTGTAGTTCTGAGAATCTGTTACTGATGAGCAGCGTGCCCTGCCATCCACATCCACTCTCATGCAAACATACTCTACATGCTGGAGGTTAGATTTGCTTGAATCCCTCCACATTCACAGCCAGTAAGCAAAGATACATTTCAGCAGGATGGACGAGTCCACACGGCCAATAACACGCCACATGAGCAGCGTTCATGGTAAACATGGCCGGGAAGGCTGGGGACATGAAAACAAGACGATAGCACGGTGAAGAGGTGATGCATTTGTAGCATCAGAGTGGGCTGCAGTCATTAAGTCCTATTATGTCAGCCAGTCTATCAGCGTGGATGTGCGCTGGCCTCGGGGCGCTCTGCGTGGGATGCAGTCCTCCCAGGATGACAGAAATAGAAAGAGCAGACCAGGCCATTAATAGCAGGATGAAATACAACAGAAAATCTGGAGATTCATTTCTGAGATCATGTTCAGGAGGAGAGATGATGGCAGTATGGGGGGGGGGTTATACATCCTTTCTCTCCAGACACCCTGAGGGTCTCTGCTTGTGCTTCACAAAAACTAATATTATGCTGAATTAATGCAAGAGACGTTTTACCAGCAAACTGTCCAGATAATGTTTGTGCATGGATTTAACCCTTAATGATCCTCCAGCTCAGCTCGACTCATTACTACATTATGTCATATCAGCTGCTCACAGGCCGAACTGATTCCCAGAACTTCTACTGGAACCGCTGGAGCACACTGGACCAGAGCTTCTACTGGAACCGCTGGAGCACACGGGACCAGAGCTTCTACTGGAACCGCTGGAGCACACTGGACCAGAGCTTCTACTGGAACCGCTGGAGCACACTGGACCAGAGCTTCTACTGGAGCCGCTGGAGCACACTGGACCAGAGCTTCTACTGGAACCGCTGGAGCACACGGGACCAGAGCTTCTACTGGAACCGCTGGAGCACACTGGACCAGAGCTTCTACTGGAACCGCTGGAGCACACTGGACCAGAGCTTCTACTGGAGCCGCTGGAGCACACTGGACCAGAGCTTCTACTGGAACCGCTGGAGCACACGGGACCAGAGCTTCTACTGGAGCCGCTGGAGCACACTGGACCAGAGCTTCTACTGGAACCGCTGGAGCACACTGGACCAGAGCTTCTACTGGAACCGCTGGAGCACACTGGACCAGAGCTTCTACTGGAGCCGCTGGAGCACACTGGACCAGAGCTTCTACTGGAACCGCTGGAGCACACGGGACCAGAGCTTCTACTGGAACCGCTGGAGCACACGGGACCAGAGCTTCTACTGGAACCGCTGGAGCACACGGGACCAGAGCTTCTACTGGAACCGCTGGAGCACACTGGACCAGAGCTTCTACTGGAACCGCTGGAGCACACTGGACCAGAGCTTCTACTGGAACCGCTGGAGCACACGGGACCAGAGCTTCTACTGGAACCGCTGGAGCACACTGGACCAGAGCTTCTACTGGAACCGCTGGAGCACACTGGACCAGAGCTTCTACTGGAGCCGCTGGAGCACACGGGACCAGAGCTTCTACTGGAACCGCTGGAGCACACGGGACCAGAGCTTCTACTGGAACCGCTGGAGCACACTGGACCAGAGCTTCTACTGGAACCGCTGGAGCACACTGGACCAGAGCTTCTACTGGAGCCGCTGGAGCACACTGGACCAGAGCTTCTACTGGAACCGCTGGAGCACACGGGACCAGAGCTTCTACTGGAGCCGCTGGAGCACACTGGACCAGAGCTTCTACTGGAACCGCTGGAGCACACTGGACCAGAGCTTCTACTGGAACCGCTGGAGCACACTGGACCAGAGCTTCTACTGGAGCCGCTGGAGCACACTGGACCAGAGCTTCTACTGGAACCGCTGGAGCACACGGGACCAGAGCTTCTACTGGAACCGCTGGAGCACACGGGACCAGAGCTTCTACTGGAACCGCTGGAGCACACGGGACCAGAGCTTCTACTGGAACCGCTGGAGCACACTGGACCAGAGCTTCTACTGGAACCGCTGGAGCACACGGGACCAGAGCTTCTACTGGAACCGCTGGAGCACACTGGACCAGAGCTTCTACTGGAACCGCTGGAGCACACTGGACCAGAGCTTCTACTGGAACCGCTGGAGCACACGGGACCAGAGCTTCTACTGGAACCGCTGGAGCACACGGGACCAGAGCTTCTACTGGAACCGCTGGAGCACACGGGACCAGAGCTTCTACTGGAACCGCTGGAGCACACGGGACCAGAACTTCTACTGGAACCGCTGGAGCACACGGGACCAGAGCTTCTACTGGAACCGCTGGAGCACACGGGACCAGAGCTTCTACTGGAACCGCTGGAGCACACGGGACCAGAACTTCTACTGGAACCGCTGGAGCACACGGGACCCGTGCTGTGCGGTGGTAAAGAGGAAATCACAATGTACTTTCTGATCCGTTACACTCATGGTGGCGACATTTTCTCTGGGAAACTGATCCATCTGAAAGAACCATGAAGAGAGATTGTGAAGAGAGTTGATCTGCAGCAAGACAACAGTCCCCCCCCACCCAACTCATTTCCCCCGATAACTCCGTTACAGTTGCTCCTTCCAGTTCTGTTCTCACCAGATTCCCAGATCTCCTCACACAGTCTAAATTTACCATCTGCTGGGTCAGGTTCGGCTTCAGGAACCAGAACCTCCAGGCATCAGACCGCTCTCTGGTCCTGATTCAGGTGTTTCTTTATCCAGCTCATTAATTGATTATCTGATAAAAATAAACACAGTGATTATAAGCTGGACTAAAGTGGACCAATGTATTTGCTTAATGGGTTTATAAGTGGACCACAGAGAACTGGACTGGACCGTTTCACTAAAAGTTTCTTGAGATGAACGTGTTGTTAACTTGCACTGTTTAGATAACGCTGAAAAAAATAGAACTGTAAAACATTAATCTGATCCTGGTCACCAGATTTATACATGCATATATACATATTTATACTCAGTATATAAAATTCTACATAAATATATTCTGGGATTGTTGGCAGAATTTCCACATGCCACCTCTGCTGCATCCTGGGTGAAATGGGCGGAGCAAACACACATCTGGGTTTTTGGTGTGTACTCGTCTTCATCCGTACGTTGACTAAGATCAGTACTTCATCCTCAAATGACAACATTAACACCAGAACACACGTACAGACAAGTAGGCATGTGGAGAAATGGCCTCGATACAGGGTTTATGGAAATACTTCCTGGATTATTCAACACGCTATGAAGACTCTGCACAGTTCATCCAATCACAAGCTTTCAGCAGCAGTTGTAGCAGGAAGGCGTGAAATGTTCTCCTCCATGCTGCAGCCAGGGACCTGGTGCTGGTAGTCCTGCTCCGGATCCACAAACCGCAGGACGATGAGGTCATTTATTCACAATCAGGCATGATGTGTTTTTCTCTAAAGAGGAAAAACAATAAAGTTTCCTGCATGAGTCCAGCAGAAAGTGGACGTTATTTGAGGCTGTGAAGAGATGGGGATACACAGCGTCATACCGGGTGACATTGCACCGACTTCACCATGAGGAACGACTGATGTGGAGCTCTGCAGCGGCCTCTGTAGTGTGAATGTCAAACAGATGCCTGTCAGGATGGAAAAGCAGACGTGGATTGTGTTTTCTGAGCAGAAAACTGCAGCGCAGGCGTTCAGCAGCCGCTCTTTACGCGTTGCTCCCGACAACGTGCTTGACATTGTTTGCACGCTCCAAGCTCGTTTCATGTCTTTCATGTATCTTTGACATCAAACAGCTCTGAAAGCCTTTCTAGTCGCTGAACTTGGTCTTTTCCAGACTGTATCTGACTGTCTCTGAGGGGGTGCACGCAGTCTGATGCAGCGTTGTCAAAGGCGGCGCCGAGCCGACGCCATTAAAAATAGAAGCTAAAACGGATGTGGATGGAGGAGGAAGCATCTGCATGAGCAGACTGGTTATCTACCCACACACAGATCAGCCATCATCGCAGAGCTCAGATCACAGCAGAGCTGGCAAACGGAACAAGCTCATGTAAAAACCAAACAAAAAAGCAGAATCACGCTGAAAGGAACTACAGTGACGTTTAAACTGGGCGAGGAATTCTGCTTTAAGTTTCAGTTTCATCTGCAGGCGGACTTACAGAAACCAGTTCACTTCAGTCCCCTTTAGACCCGTTCATGGAAACCTGTTCATATGATCATAACGAGACCACCATCCGGACTGGAACCAGGAAGGAGTCCATCTTCTTGGACCAGTTAGGGGTGGAGAGGACTGGAAAGAGGGACAACCAGCAGAACTCTGATCCAGGATCCTGCTGCGAAAGAAGAAGAAACACATGAACGACCAGAAAACCAGATGTTTCTACATGGAGAGTAAAGACTGCAGAGAGGAGCCCAGTGCATCATGGGACGTCTCCCAGTGCATCATGGGGCGTCTCCCAGTGCATCATGGGGCGTCTCCCAGTGCATCATGGGGCGTCTCCCAGTGCATCATGGGGCGTCTCCCAGTGCATCATGGGACGTCTCCCAGTGCATCATGGGACGTCTCCCAGTGCATCATGGGACGTCTCCCAGTGCATCATGGGACGTCTCCCAGTGCATCATGGGGCGTCTCCCAGTGCATCATGGGACGTCTCCCAGTGCATCATGGGGCGTCTCCCAGTGCATCATGGGACGTCTCCCAGTGCATCATGGGACGTCTCCCAGTGCATCATGGGGCGTCTCCCAGTGCATCATGGGACGTCTCCCAGTGCATCATGGGACGTCTCCCAGTGCATCATGGGACGTCTCCCAGTGCATCATGGGACGTCTCCCAGTGCATCATGGGGCGTCTCCCAGTGCATCATGGGACGTCTCCCAGTGCATCATGGGACGTCTCCCAGTGCATCATGGGGCGTCTCCCAGTGCATCATGGGACGTCTCCCAGTGCATCATGGGACGTCTCCCAGTGCATCATGGGGCGTCTCCCAGTGCATCATGGGGCGTCTCCCAGTGCATCATGGGGCGTCTCCCAGTGCATCATGGGACGTCTCCCAGTGCATCATGGGGCGTCTCCCAGTGCATCATGGGACGTCTCCCAGTGCATCATGGGACGTCTCCCAGTGCATCATGGGACGTCTCCCAGTGCATCATGGGGCGTATCCCAGTACATCATGGGACGTCTCCCAGTGCATCATGGGACGTCTCCCAGTGCATCATGGGACGTCTCCCAGTGCATCATGGGACGTCTCCCAGTGCATCATGGGGCGTATCCCAGTACATCATGGGACATCTCCCAGTGCATCATGGGACGTCTCCCAGTGCATCATGGGACATCTCCCAATGCATCATGGGACATCTCCCAATGCATCATGGGACATCTCCCAGTGCATCATGGGACGTCTCCCAGTGCATCATGGGACGTCTCCCAGCAGCCAGTAGCAGCAGGACTAAAGGGATGGATCAGGGTCACCAATCAGACCTGACTAGAAGATTCATCAGGAAGGAAAGTTTGAAGATGATGTGAAGATAGAGAGGAGGTTCTGGTTCCTGAAGCCAGACTGGGATCTGGTTCTGGTTCCTGAAGCCAGACTGGGATCTGGTTCCACAGAGAGGGTCTGGTAACTGGAGGTTCTGGTTCTAGAACCTCTGGGAACCAGCAGGAAACCTTTAGTCTGAGAGAGAAGCTCTGATGGGAACATCTGGAACATCTGGAACCCAGATGTTTAAGCTGCAGCATCGTGGACCAGATGGAGACTTTCCAGAACAATCATGAGGAACTAGAGCCGTCCAGTCTGGAAGGAACAGATCCATGGAGCAGTTTTTCCTGCGTCTCTCCGAGACATGATCCTCATTCTGGGGACATTACGTAGATGGAACATGGAGGTTCCAGAAACCTGGTTTATATGAAGCCAGAGGACAGATCCTGGTCCTGGTTCCTCGCTGCAGAACCGGAATCCAGAGTAAAACCAGGCTAGCTGATGTGAAAAAGCTGAATCTGTTTCTTGGTTTTACTGGCAGCCATTCTCCTGCTTTAGCTTTAGCTACGTTTACAGACCTGTTGGTTCTTTACGTGTGACTCAGAAAAACCAGATTTTCTCTCTTTATTTTGTCTTTTTTCTTTTATTTGGATTTCTTCTAAATGTCTGGCAGCGTTCAGCCGACAGAAGGTGACACCATCCTGAACGCAGTAAAACAAAGAATTTTCTCTGTAAATGGTGCCAGCATCGTAAAAAGAAGGTGTTTATCCTGAAGGTCGTGGTTATCTCTGCCTCAGTAGCGTGTTTGTCTGAATCCAACCAGGAAGTCAGAAAGGTTTGTTACTGGCTGAATATTATGGTCCCAGTCACGTCTCACTCATCATGGCCGAAGCTGCAGCTCATCCATCGCCTCCTGGGCTGTTGCAGGACATTGTGGCTGGTGCTGGTTCTGACGCTCCAGCGCGCCATGAAAATACTTACCATTTACTCCAGTCAGACAACAGGAGGTCAGGACTAAATACATCCCAGTTCCCCTGGAGCTGGAAGAACGTCGGGCTGAATCCATCCCAGTTCAGGAGTTTCACCTCCGTCAAACAGTTTGAAAGAAAGTTGCTTCATCTGTACGAGATGTTGTCAGGGCTGGGCGGCGTTGACATGGAGACCTGCTGGATGTGAAAACTGATGCTACTGAGCAGCGTTTCTGTCTAACAGCACTTTTAATGGTTGCTCCCGGCAACATGATGGCTCTTCACTGCAAAAACTGAAATCTAAGTAAGATTAAAAATCTCAAACTGAGTACACATATGCTTATTTTTTTAAAGGTTAGATAATTCTTAGTTTTTATGCCAGAGAATTCCTCTTGTTTTAAGAGTATTTTTACTTGTTTTGGGAAGTCTTGACAAGCCAAATTTTCTTGTTCTGTTGGCAGATAATTTATCTTATTTTAAGCAACATTTACCTCATTTTTGTATTTTTTTTCTTGTTTTTTTAAGGCTGAGTTTTTGCAGTTCCTCCTCGATATCGCTAAACTTCAGCTTACAAGGACCAACAGACGACTTCGTAGCTGCTGGAAAATGTCAGGAACATGTAGCAACAGTGCTTGCATGAGCCGTGGAGACAAAGAGCTGCTGTCCGAGCGATGGAGCCGTGACACATCTGCTTGTTTTCACTTCAGCACGTACGTGTTTGCAGCCTGATGTTTAAACATCTGGCCTGTCAGCAGAGTCGTAGGAAGTGCCAGAGCTCGGAAAGGAAGGCAGCAACGTGGTTCCAGGCTGCTGTTCTTCTAACAGCAATGGTTTTATTCCAGTAACCTGACCTTACATGCGTGTTGTCCTGCAACATGAGGCGTGTGTTTACAAGGGCTGCAACTAACGATTATTTTAATAGTCGACTAATCTGTAAATAATTTGATTAGTCCCAATTATTTCTGTCCCGCCCACCATCTGAGCTTCCAGCTGACGCAGCTCTTTTTACAGGTTCCAGTATGTTTTACCCCACTCTCTCCATCTGCATCATATGAATGTCCCCCTGATTCCCAGTCAGTCCCAACATAATGTCCTTTAGTCAGTTAAAAGAACAACTCCTGAACCAGCTGAATATTAAATTTAAGATGAACAACTTACTTATTATGAAACATCCAAACTTAGCTATAGTGTCATATCCAAGCTGTACAGAATTTCCCTCAAAAGGGAAACAAAATATTTTAGCATCTTAATTTATTGCAGAATTGCATTGAAATGATCTTGAAAAAGCCTGTTTTGTAGGTAAACAGGGACCAGAATCCTTTAAAACATTCCTGAATCTAAACAGTGATCCGGCTCACCACCAGAATTAAATCACTTCTTCCTTTTCACATTTCCAACAACTCCTGAACAACTTCATGAAAATCTATCCATAACTTTGAGTTATCTTGAACACAATAAGATAAACGGCGGTAAAAACATGATCTCTTTGGCAGAGGTAAATATCGCACATCGCTAATCGCTAATGCTAACTTTGCCATCAGGAACGCTGGAAACCAAGACTCCAGGGTGCTTTCCTTCCAGATGCTCATGCATGACTGTCGTGCTGCCGTGGTACGCCAACTCTGCGTGGCAGACGACACATTTCACCTGTTTGACACTTTGTTTAGCATTAAATATCCCCAAACTATCCCGGGGGCTGATCCACTGGTATCAGTTTATTTATAAATCCTCAGTTGGCCAACCCTCCCTGCTTACTTCCATTCTTTACTTTCAGTAAAAACAGTGATGGCAAATTAAGCTCCACTAACTAAATTTTTTACTTATCTTTAACTACTGATTTACTTTTACTTAAAGCCGTACAGCCTTCGGCCATTTTGCTTTTCAGTTTACAGGGTCTAACAATGGAAACGTTTAAAACAGCTCGGTCATTCCACCTTCCTCCCTGACAAACAGGTGTGTGTTCTCTCTTCCTGTTATTAGCTGCTCCTTGGGTTTTGACTTCTGTTTGTCATTTTTCTTCCAGATTGTATAATTTGTAAGTTTTAATGGATGTTTTATTGTTGCCTCTCAGGTTGTCATTGCAAATGAGAATCGGTTCTCAGTTAACTGATCTGGTTAAATAAAGCTCATGTCTTTATTGTAATTTCACAAAATAAACCGGTGCATTTAGTTGTTTTTTTTTTGTTTTTTTTTTTACATAATCTGGGGCCTTATTTATGAAGCTGTCGCACGCACAAAACCTGGCGTACGGGATTTATCAAAACACGACTTGGCGGTAAAACGTCCCGACCTCCCCGCCAACTCTGACCCTGGTGTACGACAACATCTGGAGAAATGAGAAACGGCGACACCAAAGGCAGAAAATAAAACCAAAGAAAGTGTGAAATTTGATACATTTGTTCAAAATCAAATATAAACCTTTACGCAGAGTGCCGTACATTAACAGCATTTGCCAAAAAAAAAAACCGCACATTTGATATTGTTCCTCATCCACGTAAAACATCAACCACTGAAATCTGTTCTGAAACGAAGCAGTTCTACATGTTATAAAAACCATTTCACACAGTTAAGTCATACAGAAGCAGCCATGATAAAAGTCTAAATGAATAATTGCATTAAAATGACATGGTCGCCCATCATTAGTCTGATCAGGTGTTTCCTCCACCTGCAGATACAGAACATGAAGTGATGGTTGGATATAAAATGCACCCAAATGCGTAAAGGCGCACAGTGGCTTATCTGTCCCCGCGGATGAGCTTGGAGACTCTGGAGTCGAACCCGGCACCTTCCAAAAGGGAAGGGACTGACAGGTCGGGTCCGCTCCTTTTCCCAACCCAGAGCAGAGGAACAGAACGATGTTCTCCACAGCCAGACGTGGTGTAGCGGCCATCGGGCAGATGGCAGGTGGAGGTGCCTCCATGCCCAGGAGGAAACCTGTTGTACAGCTGCAGATGTGTGCAGATAGTGGAGACGCTACATAACATGCTACTAAATGACATCAGCGCTCTACCTGAACAATCATCCAATCTGATTGATTCCATTCAATTCAGCTTTATATAGCAGCATTTCACAACAATGTTGTCACAGGACACTTTACATACACATCATTTAGTGTAACAGCACAGGAGATGGGACCCAAAGGAACCAGAAGACCTCAGGACTGGTTACAGATTTTATTAACAGGGGATGAGGAAGCAGGAGACTAACGCAAGGATTGCTTGAAGTCCTCTTAGAGGATCCCAACTGGGTCTTGCTGGTGATGATAGGAGGGTAGTGAAGGATGGCACACAGGGAGAATCCAACTCCAGGGAAAAATGCCCAAGAAGGAAGAAGAGGAGTTCCTCTCACCCGAGATTGGGGGTTTGTCCAGAATCCAAAATCCAGTCCAAGGTTCATACACCAAGTAGTAATGCGAGGGGAAGAGGCAAGAGGAAAAGCTCTTGGCAGGCAGGTTCTTGAGAGAAGGGGAAACAGGGCAGGAATACAGGGTAATCTTGTGTTCACAGAAGGCTGGAAGCGAACAGAGAGAATCTGACGATCTGGCAACCAACAAGCCTGGGCCCGCTGCTTAAATAGAAGGAGGCACAGGTGGTAATCATCAGCTCATCAGCACAGGAGGGTGCCTTCAGGGACGACTGGGAAAAAATCATGACATTTAGTTTCATTGTGTTGTCAATCATCCTCTCACGTTGGAACCAAACGCTGCTGCTTTACGTCTAGAAGTGATGCAACACATCAGAGGTGGAGAATTCTCATTTATTCACAAGTTTATCTTTAGTGTGGTTTCTGTCAGGGTGGTGTTTATTCCTCTCCATCTCCTGCACCTCCTCCTTCATGGCAGTTATTGGACACCGCAGCTAGGACACGACCACATCTGCAGCGCTGCAACCCAGCTGGGACACACAGGAACACCAGTATGTTCCCAGTAAATAAACTGGAGTCAGAGACGTCTCATTTATGTCCGTTCATTTTATAATCTGAAACAAAGGAATGAAGCACTTCCAGCATCATCTGGAGCATTTTGTTCCAGCGTATCTCTGGACTCCTTCATTTTCCCGCCAGCTTCTAATCTGTGGGAGTGGGCAGCGCCCCCCCTTCCTCCTCCTGTGGACCAAGATGCACTTTCTCCCTACATTTTATTGTCTGACCACTTTATTTTTACTTTCTGGATAAGTCCGCTGGTCTGATGAGACGCTGACAGCATCTGTCCCCTGCTGACCTCCTCTGCCTTTCTGGTGGTGGTGATGTCCATCCCGTCTCCACCAGATAAAATACTTTTACATTTTACAACCTAAAACTTTAGAATTTCTTCCTCATTTTCCAAAAATGCCTCTTTTTGGCTTTCTGACTGCTGAAATGTCATGGAAATAAGCTCGATGAATATTTATCAGGGGTGTTCACCTGACCTTTTATGGCCAACATGTGGGAGTGACAAGATGTGCGCAACATTTAGTATTGATCCTGATTTATGAAGCGAAACAGGCGTGGGACGTGCTGCTTTGTAAATCGGGAAGTTTTTTTGTGCCGCATTTCCTGTTTTCCGTACGTACGCCACCTGGAGTCAGTGTTGCTACGCACAGTTTGATAAATGAGGCCCCTGGTCATATTGAATAAAACTTGACCACAGATTTCTGGATTGTTTGATTTAAGTGGCTGAAAAGATCAATTTTTATCATCTTTCATCGATTTACCAGTATTATTGGTAAGAAACAGGATGCTGAAAACCAATGAGGCGCTTGCATCGGATTGGTTCCTGATGAGACGTTCTCACTCCACCACTGGTCATCAGCCCAGCAGGGACCGTTACATTTTCAGCTGATCAGCAGCATTGATACAGGAAGACTCCTGATCTTATGCTAGGGGTCAGAGGTCAGGTTTCATCCAACATGATCTGATAACGTAAAAACAAAAACAAACAACACTTACACAAAAAGATGTTATTAGAGATCAGAAGTTTCATAACGAAATCAGCAAAGTTAGGAGAGAGATATAAAAAACATTTTTTTTTTTTTTTTTTACATTTTCTGCTCTTTTTGTTGCTTCAGAACCAAAAAGTCCTGCTGAGTCTGTAGGGCAGACGACACATCGGGGATTTATCATTGCACTGATGGATTCAGGATTCAATAGGATACGTACGAAAATTCGAGCTTTGGGTTCCATCAGAAATCTTACGAACATCCAGGAGAGCAGCCCGATTCCCATCGACCCGCAAAAATGAATCCCAAGACCTTGTGTTTATTTTACGTACTTCTGTGAGATCAGGTTGATAACTCACACATATAAAGTAAAATGACGTAACTTTCTGACCTTAAAATGACTGACTTGTTTTGGTGGCACAGTGACATCCATGATGTGCATTTGTTGTCCTGCTACATTCTGAGGAAGAGAAACTACACTTCACTACCTCTCCTTCCAGTCCTGCTGTATGCATGCTAGGAACTGGCTATCAACACATGATTTTGAACACCACTTTGGGCATGGCCATGGCTGATTCATAAACAAAACCTAATAGAGAGAAAGCAGAGCAGGAGCAAGAATCAACATCAGACTGACTTTTACCGGTTGGAGAGATCTCAGAGAAGAGACTGGATGAACAACGCTGGACTAGCTGTCGTTGGGGGACAAAACCAGTCAAATCCAGTCCTGCTTTTTTAACACCGGCGTGTACAGGTGTACTTATGATGCTCTGCTCTAAGCTTCTCATTTATTATATGGGTATTTGGTGATTGAGTGGGAAGTAATGAAGCTGTAAATAACAAATGTTTTGGAAGACTTCATAGAATTGAAGGAAACCAGTTCAGTTCTCCTACTAAACATGATCCTGATTCACTGATACAAGACCAGCAGTTTAGTACTTTAAATGTTTTTTATTCAAAGGCTTTAAATTATTTTGAACAGTGTAAAAGGTCACAATTTAAACAGAATAGAATTAAAATAACAAGAAAAATACCATAGTAAAAAAGAAATGGGTAAAAAGAAGAGCCACCACATTCATATAAAAATGTCCAACTGAATGGAAAATGCATTTATATCCAGGAAGTCAATGTTTAGAAGAAATATCTGGAACACAAAGCTGTGGGAAGTACTGAACATAACAAACATGGAGGGCACTATTCACCAAACTGGGTATTAAATAAAATGGAAATCAGATCTATGACATGAAACGTAACATCATTACAGTTATCACAGCAATAAAACATCTATTGTGAACGCTTACACAGTGCACAGTCTTAAGAAAATAGACAGCAGTAATGTGTATATATTTCAACATATACATTTTTACACTCATCTTTTCCTTTAGTTATACAGGGATAATAATAACAATAATTCTGCACATAATCATTTCAGCAGGTTTAATGATTTAAATGTTCAGGGTGAGAAGTTAGCTTGCTGCTGTTAGCTTGCTGCTGTTAGCTTGTAGCTGTTAGCTAGCGGCTGTTAGCGAGCTAACAGTTAGCTTACTACTGTTAGCTTGTAGCACTTAGTTTGCTGCTGTTAGCTTGCTGCTGTTAGCAAGTTAACAGTAAGCTTGCTGCTGTTAGCTTTCTGCTGATAGCGAGCTAACAGTTAGCTTGCTACTGCCGGGACACCAGAAATAAGTGCTGCTGTTATTAGAAAAATAGATTTCTGAAGGGGCTAAATGTTTACAACTGCATTGTTTTCCTCGTTTCTGCTGATAAGAACCATTTCCAACATGTTATTGCTACAAAACCGAAGAAAGGATGGATGATAGCATTTCAACTCGCTCACAAAGCTCATGTGTATTAAAGTGACACACAGCAGCATCAGAAATAAGTTTGTTCATCCTCATTTAGCTTTTGTTTTGTCCATGTTCAGCTCTGAAGAAATTAAAATGCTGCTGTGTTTTCTAACATAAACAGGTAAAAACTTGAAGTTTGTGTCCAGATTCAGAGTTTTCCTGTTGTGAAAAACATCTCAGAGCAGCGAGGGAAGGATGAAATGCAACAATTCCACACGTATGCAGCAAAACAAGAGGACAAAGTGGTGCAATCTTCCTCCAGGAAGAAGCAAAACTCAAATATGAAGTGAATTAAACTTACGACTGGATTCCTTCCTGATAACAAATCTCCACATCTCTGTGATAAACAAGAGTAAATATGAACCCCACAGATGTAAACACAAACATAACATAACTGAATTTAATATATCATAAAATCATATTTGATTCATAAAAGATTATTGAAAGTGAGACATGTTCCATTTAACATGTTTTCTTTTCTTTCAACTGCTGAATGATGAGAGTTAAAAAGTACATAAGTGGCTTATAAATAAAGTAGCTTTTTCTTGTAAATGGAGTGTCATAAATAAAATGTGTTAAAGCAAGAGGCAGGAGGGGATGATGATGGAGTCTCCAGCTGGGATAATCACCCAAACTGGGGCCAGATTCATGTGTCCTGTCTTGTCTTGTGCTGCTTTCTAAGGCTGACGTATTCCTGATTAGACTTTTTGATGGGTGAAAAAAACATTTTAGACATGTCCACGTTTTAAAGGTTTAGGTGAAATCTCAGACCTTTTAGGAGAAGCTGAGGCGTTTTCATCAGTGAATGGAGCTAAATTGTCACCATGGTAACCTAAGTAACAGAGGAGCTTTATCAGAATAACACACTGACCCTTCCATATAATATAGTAACTACTGGGTTTACAGTCTGACGTCCTTCAGTATAACGTATAAAAATCTTTATTCAGTTAGAGAATTAGTGATGAAACCTGAGGATGGAAGGCTGGAGACACTGGACTCAAAGCGATGGTGGGTCTGTGTGACGGACGAGGTGAAGTCAGTTCAACTTGTTCTCTAGGATTTACAGCATTAACATGAGAGGTGTTTGAGAGGGCCTGGTAAGAGGGAGCGTGGCAGTGAAAGGTAAGGGAAGGTGTGGCTGTTGAGAAGATGAGGGCGTGGTTGTTGAGAGGATGGGGGTATGGCAGAGGGACGACAGTGGCAGTTTAGGGGAGGGGGGCATGGTAGTGGAAGGAAGGGCGTGGCAGTTTGGAGGAAAGGAGGATGGGGGGCGTTTTTACGTTAAAACAAAGAAAAAGAAAGCTAAAACATTCTGCTAGACGTCAGCGAACAACCATCCAGGGGCCTGTGCACTTTAAATCCGGCCCTGACGCAGACTGATCACAACTCTGAGACTCCCCCCCTCACTGGAAGCCTCTGTTTTGGTTCAGACCTGTTCTGGGACTTCGGTCTTCAGTTTAGTAGAAACTCCATGATCCCACCACAACCTCCAGCTTGTTGTAAAGACATTATTTCCTCCTAGTTTGCGCAATTCATTACGGAGAGACTTTTTTTCTGGGTCAAATTATCTCATAAAGCAACATGTTTGTTTTGTTTGTCAACTAAAGTTAAAAAAAAAAGGAAAATGTTATTTTTCTGTAAAATGATCCTGTTAATCAAAAAAAAAAGAGCTTTTTGTTTTTCCTTTTCCAAGAGAATGTACAACGTTTCCAGAAACATAATCGGCTTTTCTGCTCTTCACATGATTGTTACGAGTCAGTAAACTTTGGTACATAAGTTATATGTTGCATCGGTAAGTGATGTCAGTTAATCTGCATCAGAGGAACCGCTAACACGAGGCGGGAGCCTCCATGCGAGCTGCACGGCGCTCTGAGCGTGATGGCGATGGACATCCCGGAGACACCAGGAGGAAAAGTCCAAACAGGTTCACACACCGGATTTAAAACCAAATCCAACATGAGTTCAGACGAAACGATCCCACTGAGAGATGCAGTATAATGTAATCGGTTTTGGTCTGTGAGGAAGAGGAGCAGGAGGAAGGAGGTGATTGTCTGGTGCCGATAGAAACCTTTGTTAAGATACAGCAAGACTGTACAGCGACACACACACACACACACACACACACACACACACACACACACACACACACACACACACACACACACACGTCCAGACTAATAAGTTACACATCAACACAACAATGTTTCCAGGTTTCAGAATTTGCTACATGCCGCTCAGACCTGGTCTGGAACCTGGACTGCATCCGTCATGCGGCTGGATCTCCTCTGAGATGTTGCTACTGGTACTGGGACAGGGTTTAACTGGTTTAGACTTTAGCTTCATCACAGCATGAATTACCAACTGGAAAACACTTAAACTGGTCAATGGGACGCAGCCAGGAAGTAGTCTTATCCCAGCGCTGACCGGCCTCTGGAGCATCTTATACATGAAGGAATTTCTCATCTTATGAGGGAGGGGCGTACTTATGTAGATTTCCATCCCAGTTCCGGCTTGATGGGTTTTGGTGGTTTTAGCTCAGCATCAGTGTAGAGTTTTAAACTGGACTCCAGTATCCTGACTGGAAACAGACAAAACCAGCTGGTTGACACTTTGTTGCTACGTCACACAGATAAAGATGATATCAGACCAGGACGGAGGTGACGGGATGGGTCCAGGTCTCCTGGTCTCCTGGGAGTCCGCGATGGGATTTTCCTCCCAGTAGAGCCTGTTGGGAACGTCTGACGAGGATTCAGAGGAAGTGCATAGATGAAGCAGAAGCAGCCTGTCCCGGGAGGGTTTCTGACCCCCACCCCTCTTTTTACCTTGAGTACAATTAACTGCAAATATAAACAGAAGCCTGATGAAGACGACACAGGACAACATCCAGCAGATCACACACACACACACACACACACATACACACACACACACAAACAGGACGGAGTCAGATCTGCACGGCTGTCAGTAGGGCTGGACGGTGAAGAGCGTGGACGTCCAGTGGGTCTGCCACACGGCTGACTCCACGTCATGTGACCTCTGCGAAGGCGATGTGATTCTAGAGAGAAACAGAGCAAAAGCAAGGTCAGGGGGCGGAGTTAGGGGAGGAGTCAGCTGACTGGTGGATTAGCATGTGGCTAACGCCGCTGTTAGCATCTCAGTTTAAATGTAAACAGAGAAAAAGTTTTAGAAAGCAATCAGAGGTGATGTCACAGATCCATGAGCAAAACCAGCTGAAAAACTCCAGAATTCCCATTAAAGCCACGGACCACCACCAGTCTGAACCATGGCAGCTACAGTCAGCATGTCAAGCCTGACCCGTTGGCACGGAAACGGGGCTAAACGTCCCAAATCCAGCCCAGCAGATTGGAACAGGAAGGAGCATCAGAGGAGTTGCAGGGACGATTCTCATACTTCCAGAAGGATCCGCTTCCGGTCGTTTGCTGAAACACTTTGCTCATGTTTCAGTGATGAACAAAAACATCTGGGACCGAAGCAGAACCAGCTGTTTGTCCTGTGAGTCGGTTCAGAGGGGATCTATCTCCCTGCAGCTCCTTCCTGACACTTTAATGATGGCTAACCACCAGCCTAACAGGCTGAGCTGCTGGTTATGGTTCATTAATGACCCAGTAAAGAATGATTCTGCCCAGTATCAGTCTATGTTTGATCTGGTTTAACATGAACCATGACACTGACTGTGTCCTGTCAGGGATGGAAGTCGGAGCTGGAGGTAAACGACTGCAGTCGCCGCGGCAGCAAATATCTGTCACACACATGCTTTTCTCTTCTGATTATAGAACCAGACAGAAACCTTCTGAGTCATTTCTCAGGACTACAAAGCAGCTTTTATCTTCCATGTTCATCTGGAGCTGATTTTCTCTGTGAAATTATGTCTATGTTGGAGATGAAGACGACTTGTGTTCAGACAGCAGGACAGAAAGAACTGAAGCACTTTTCAGAAAAAGTTGTGAAATCATGACATTAGCATAAATCTCCAGGTCAGAACCATCTTTAACTGCAACTGAACCATCTTTAACTTGATGTCTGACTTTGATGCTAAAATCTGATTTAAAATCTGTTAAAATGAACGGCAATAAAAACTTCCTGTAAAAGTTGTTTCAGGCCAATAAAAATAATAAGACCACGCCCCCATCAAAAGGCCACGCCCCCATCAAACGACCACGCCCGTTCATTTTACATACGCAATCAGTCCTCATCCTCCCTCACATTTATCCTTCTATCTTTCATGCTCCCCACTCACCCATCCATCATCCATCCATTATCCATCCATCCATCCATCAATTATCCATCCATCCATCCGTCCGTCCATCCATCAATTATCCATCCATCCATCCGTCCGTCCATCCATCAATTATCCATCCATCCATCCATCAATTATCCATCCATCCATCCGTCCGTCCATCCATCAATTATCCATCCATCCATCCGTCCGTCCATCCATCCATCAATTATCCATCCATCCATCGTTCCATCCATCAATTATTCATCCATCCATCATCCATCCATCCATCAATTATTCATCCATCCATCCATCAATTATTCATCCATCCATCATCCATCCATCCATCAATTATCCATCCATCCATCCGTCCGTCCATCCATCAATTATCCATCCATCCATCGTTCCATCCATCAATTATTCATCCATCCATCATCCATCCATCCATCAATTATTCATCCATCCATCAATTATTCATCCATCCATCCATCCGTCCATCCATTACCCATCCATCCATCAATTATCCATCCAACCATCGTTCCATCCATCCATCCTCCCATCCATTATCCATTCATCCATCATCCAACCATCGATCATCCAACCATCCATCCATCCATCATCCAACCATCCATCTATCCATCCATCATTCATCCATTCATTTCTTGTACATTCAAACATTATTCCCTCCATCATCTATCTGTCCATCCTCCTCTTCACCTTTCGTGTCTTCCTCATGTCATACAATAGTCTTTCCTGTATCCTGTAACCCACACCCTTAATCATACACCCTGCATCATGCATCAAACGACCAGCTTTCTGCATCATTCATCCTGCAACATATAACCTTCATTCTCCTTCAAACACCCTGCATCCTGCATCATACAACCTACATTAAACATCATACATCCTGCATCCTAAAACCTGCATCCCCCACCCGGCATTCTACAGCATACACCCTGCATCATACATCATGCATAATACACCCTGCATCCCACAAACCGCATGAAACATATTTTTCCATCCGACTTTTTAAATGTTTTGGTATTTTTAATCACAAACTAAAAAAATATTTAATCTTAAATTTACCTTGTTGTTCTTTTCAGATACCAGTTTAATCAAAGTCAGGATGTAAATGAGTCACATCTCTTAAGTCCTTTCAAAATGTTTCATGCAGCATCCCAACTTTTTCAGAAAGTGGATGTTAGATTTGTGCCTGCTGTGACATTTAGTTCACTGTGGCATGTTAAACTCAGCACTGTCTTCAGGCAGTCCTATTTTTAGAGCAGGCGCTTTTACCCCGAGCCGTCACAGCTGAGGTTAAAGTGAGACATTTTCTGCTCTTTTTAAGGAAAATCAGCAAAGCAGGAAGCTGTGAAGTCAGTTGTCAGATGTGGCCTGTACATCACACAGTCTGCAGTTAAATGGGATTCTTGTTAGCAGAAGGAAGAAGAAAGGTTAGCAGACACACCAACACGGCAGATCAAGGAGGTAACTGCAGGAACACACACCAAAACACACACCAAACTCTCTGGACAACCTCTGGTCAGACTTCGTTCTGCACAAACTGTTTGCTGATTTTCTACAAGTGGAAAAGTTTTCACATGAAAATAAATTAAACTAGAAGATTGTTGGGTTTTTTTTAACCCTGATTGGTCCTGTGATGGAAACATGGGTCTTTAGTCTACCTAACATTCTCTAGTCTTCATAAAAAGACACATCTGTAACCTCTGATTCAGGACAAACAGCGCGTTTCTCAACCAACCAGGCTGCTGAATGTAAACACCGGTTTCCTGCCAGGCATCTGCATCGGACACCTAAACCCAGCAGATGAACCAGGTCCTGCTGTGTTGAAGTGAAATCTCTGGTTCTCAGGAATCTGATGCTGTTCTGACGCCTTGCAGGAAACATGCAGCTACTCGGTTCTTTCCTGGAGGTTTTAACGTGTCTCTGGGATGCTGATCTAGTTTCACTCGGCTCTCTGAAACGGGGAGGATTTATGAAGGCACAGAATATGTTTACGAAGAGAAAAGGACAATAAAAAGCTACTTAAGGCAGCTGGAAACAGCCCTTTTGGCTGAATTATGTTCAGCCTGGTTCTTTAATCCTTCATACTGTTTCAGCATTCAGACGGCTCCGCACGTCTCTGAGGATTCAGTCCAGGAAAAAAGAACCATTTTTATTTACTACTGAAGTCACACAGACTAAAATATCTCAAACTTTTCACATTTACTGTTGTGTAAAACTACAAATGCTTCTGGTTTCGTTCTGGTCCAGTGAACTGATGAAAACCGGAACACTGGGTTTTATTTTTGCAGAACTAATCAGAATTTGTTTTCAATCATTCCAAAATGTTACTAAACCTTAAATCTGAAGGTGGCGCGCATTGTTTAGAAACAGCAACAGCTTCAGGAACTCGTCCTGTCGGGGGCGGGGGGGGGGGATAATGTTGTGGTGAGTCTGAAAGAAACGATGCGCCTGAAACCTGAAGCCCAACGGAGCTCCATTCATTTCTGCACCTGAATCCAGTTGGAAGTTTCGGTGTGACCCATGTCCATACACACAAACCAACCCATCGCCATGGAAACCAGGTGCCAGACTGGACCAGATCAGTCACACAGCTCTGAATGCAGCAGGAGGAAGTCTGAGGTTGAGTCCGGAGATCTGGTGTGAACCGCTTCACGGCTTGGTTGCCTGTTTTTCCGGAGATGCTGGAACCAGCTGAGACCCTGAAACCAGTCCAGAAAGGCCTCCAGACACGCTTTAATGAAGCCAGACCCCTCATCTTCATCATCTGTCTCCTGCAGCACAAGCATGTACCAACACCAACGAGTCATCTCTGAATGTGTGTGTGATGCTCAAGTACACGTGTATAAACGTTTATGTTTATAAAAGCCATGAACCAGGAAGTGTTTACGGAGCGTGTGCAGGAGCGTGGCGTCGTCCCAACCTGTGAGGCGATGTACTTCTCCAGAGGACTTTCCACTCGGCCAACGTTCAGCATGGCGGGCTGCTGCTCCGCCGCCGACTCCTCGCTCAGCAGCAACTTGCCTTTGAAGTTGTGAACCACACACACCACCTGCAGGAAGAAAACACACACTCAGCGAGAAAACTGACGTCCTTCTGATTGGCACCCAATGAACAACCCCCCCCAACACCCCCTCCCCACAGGTAAAGCGTCTGTTTCCTCACTTCTTCCAGTCCAGTAATGTCACTGGTCAAGCTTACGTCCACCGACACGTCATCTCTCTCAGCCAACAGCACTGGTCCACTCCCAGTCTGCAGCTGGTTTGCATTACTGGTTTACCAACCAGTCCCATCAGAATCTGCTACTGGTTCAACTCTCTGCAGCCCGTTTCCAGAAACTCCTGTCAAATCAAGGCCGTTCTGCAGCAACTCCACTGGACTTTTCTTGTTTTATTTATTTATCTTTGGGTTGACGTCTGAAGGACGGGTAGTCAGAAGGAGAAAGAGTCCTGGAGACGGAGGACGAAACAAGGCAGCATCCTTCATGTGTCTTCGTCCCCTGTGTGGTGGAGACTCTGCTCCAGAGATGCTCTGCAACCATCTGACTGAAGCCGAGACCAGTAACCATCAGCGGCCATTAAAATAATGCAAGCAGTTACAGTTACTGGTAGGTTTCCAGTTATTATCTGGGCCAGCCGGAGCGTTATTAAGCTATAACAAAGTGGTTCAGGGGTCATCAAACATGTGGATCAGGCTCCAGAGAGACCATGCTTTCACCTCATGGAGAACCTGTGCGATGTAGAGAACTTGTCTTCACACAGAGGTCAGACTGATGAAGAAACGCTGGAATCAGAGCTAAAAGAAAGCAAATGAGCCAATGAGA
The DNA here is from genome assembly GCF_933228915.1 of Telmatherina bonti. Classification (NCBI taxonomy): domain Eukaryota; kingdom Metazoa; phylum Chordata; class Actinopteri; order Atheriniformes; family Telmatherinidae; genus Telmatherina; species Telmatherina bonti. The sequence continues at coordinate 32,259,784 of NC_136618.1, forward strand.
CGCAGTAAACTTCGAGTCTCCACCTCAGGGTCCGTTTCCAGCAGGATGTGCCACTTAGGGCCAGATGTAAGATCCCAGCTTGCAACACTAATGTGTGTGTACAATCTGAATCCTGTTTGTGGGGCTGAAGCTCCGTTTGCAGGTGATTTACTCAGAGTGATTAGCATAAATGGACAGAAGGTGGAAACGTGTTGCAGGCTCTCTGTTTAGATGAGGATTTTACACATTTCATGGTTTGCAGCACGGCGAGTTTGGAGAGAAAACATGACCTACAGCAGAAAACCTGACTTACAATAATAAACAATTCTGTCAGTAAAACGTTGTGAACAGGAGAGGAAGTAAAATGATATAAAAACATTAGAAGTGAACAAAAGAAAAATCAGCATATAATAAATAAATAGGGGTGGAAAATCAAATAAAAAAATTGAATATCAGGATTTTTTGCTTCACAATTTTAAAATCTATTTTTTTGTTAAAAATTTGATTTTTTTCAGATAAATAAAATAATCTATTGTAAATTTTTTGGCATGTTCATTGTTTTTATTGATCTTTTTTGACTTGTCTTTTTGGGCGCTATAGCAGGTCTAGCTAATGTTTTTTTTTTTTTCTGCATTGAAATCAAGAAAAATGACGAGCAAAAACAGGTAAAAAATCCACTTTAGGTTTAATAGGTCAGGTTTACCCGGGTTAGAAAAAGTGAATCTTTTTCTAACCCGACCGTTTAAATGTAATTTAATCTCGAAATCTGCATATTTAGGGGCGTGTCCTTTTGATTTACAGGTACCCGACCTCCCGCTTCAAGTAAGGAGAATGTAGAACAACCGTGGTTCTTAGCCGGTTAGCAACGTGATTTAGCTTTAGCCCGCTTACCTCCGTTAGCTGGCTAGCTCCTGTTATCTCCAGGTTAGCTCGGTTAGCTCTTAGCTACAGAAAGCTCGGAGTTCGCTGGATGTCAATCATCCACCATGACGCTCACAGCCCCCCTCTCAGCTCCACCTCTTTGCCCATATTTGTATTTTCCAGGCGAGACGACACGAATGCCCCTGCCAAGATGGTGATGGTAGGAACCGCCCACCGAGCTTCAATTCAGCTCTTCAGAAACCTACAGGTGATGTCACGGAGGCTCCGCCCATCTTTTATATGCAGTCTATGGGCAACACAGGGCATTTAGGACATGGACAGCACATCTGGAGGATCCCATCTGTGACATAAAATATCGGCTATCTGCAGGTATGCGTGACTCCTCTCCATATCCACCCAGAGTTCCTCCAACAGCTCCAACAAACTGGATCAGACATATGTTTTAATGATTGTTTCCTGGTTCATCTCTGTGTCTCCTTGTTTTGTTTCTACGTCTCCTTCTTGTGACAATAACAGCAGCCATGTGCACATTGCCCTTTAGAAATGTGTTAAATATAGACACAGTTTCTATCACAAACATAGATCTCAGGTTTGATAGATCACTTTGCACCTGCTAAATTATTATATTGACATTTTCTCCTCCCAACACAGAGAATAGCGTGTCAACTCCCAATATTGCATATTCATTGTGGCAGACAAACTAACTGGATACAAATGTGCTAGTTTCTGCCTTTGAAAGACGCAACCCTCAGTGCGCTGTCAGTAAATTAGTTTGTATTTTGGTTTTTTTTTGTATGTGCTGTGAGTTTGTACATGTTTTAGTACACCCATTGCTTTATTAAATCTGGGCCATAGACTTGTGTTCACTCCAACAGTTTTAACTTAACACTAAGTTTACCCATTGTAAAGTCAAACAGTGCATGCATGTCTTCATACTGGCATGACGCCTCACACGGTTGCTGCATGTCACCATGAGAATCTCTCGTTCCACCACAACCCATAGCTGCTCTGCTGGATGTAGATCTGGTGACTGTGGAGGCCGTTGGAGGACAGTGAACTCATCGTCATGGTGGAGATGATGTGAGCTTTGTGACATGGTGCATCATCCTGCTGGAAGTTTCCATCAGAAGATGCTACACTGTGCTCAGAAAGGGATGGACATGGTCAGCAGCAGGACTCAGGTAGGCTGCGGAGGTTAAACCATGTCATGTTGGTACTGATGGGTTGTAAATGTAGATTATGATCCTGCTTCCACCTCCAACCAGCACTGATTGCAACCTACTCTCCAGTCCTGCTTTTTGACAATAAGAGCCGCCACACAAAGTCTGATACAGTTATGTGGAGGCTGTCTCCTGTCCTCAGCCTCTACAGAACAATGGAAAGCTGTGTTATCCCAAACCAGCTGATAATGTTGCCCATCTGCACCCAGAACGTCCCACAGAGGAGATTTACTGTGTTGCATCCAGTCAAGGTCAGTAAAACGCTGCTCCCAGTATCCAGACCAGACACAACTAGACTGATCCTCTTATTTGTTATTCACTACCTTGTGTGTCCCAACACATCCAGCATGCCCACCCCCCCCAGCCTCATTCCCATCCCATCACATCCAGCATGCCCCCCCCCAGCCTCATTCCCATCCCATCACATCCAGCATGCCCCCCAGCCTCATTCCCATCACATCCAGCATGCCCCCCCCCCCAGCCTCATTCCCATCCCATCACATCCAGCATGCCCCCCCCCCCAGCCTCATTCCCATCCCATCACATCCAGCATGCCCCCCAGCCTCATTCCCATCCCATCACATCCAGCATGCCCCCCAGCCTCATTCCCATCACATCCAGCATGCCCCCCCCCCCCAGCCTCATTCCCATCACATCCAGCATGCCCCCCCCCAGCCTCATTCCCATCACATCCAGCATGCCCCCCCCAGCCTCATTCCCATCACATCCAGCATGCCCCCCAGCCTCATTCCCATCACATCCAGCATGCCCCCCAGCCTCATTCCCATCCCATCACATCCAGCATGCCCCCCCCCCCCCCCCAGCCTCATTCCCATCCCATCACATCCAGCATGCCCCCCCCCCCCCCCCCAGCCTCATTCCCATCCCATCACATCCAGCATGCCTCCCCCCCCAGCCTCATTCCCATCCCATCACATCCAGCATGCCCCCCAGCCTCATTCCCATCACATCCAGCATGCCCCCCCCCCCCCCCCCCCCCCCCCCCCCCCCCCAGCCTCATTCCCATCCCATCACATCCAGCATGCCCCCCAGCCTCATTCCCATCACATCCAGCATCCCCCCCCCCCCCCCCCCCCCCAGCCTCATTCCCATCACATCCCATCCAGCATGCCCCCCAGCCTCATTCCCATCACATCCAGCATGCCCCCCCCCCCCCCCAGCCTCATTCCCATCCCATCACATCCAGCATGCCCCCCCTCCCAGCCTCATTCCCATCACAAGCAGAGCTGATGCGTTACCAGGAAAGTGGCGATGGCCGTGCCGATGATGAAACCAGCGATGACGTCGGACCAGTGGTTGCGGTATTCAGCCACACGGTTCAGCCCGGTGAGGAAGGCCAGACACATGAGCCCGAGGGACAACACCGGCTTGGCCAGGCGGGTGCCCTTCGCCTGCACAGTGCACGTCACATACATCTGCCAAGAAGAAGAAAGACAAGGATCAGATCATCCACATCTTATTTATAAAACTTATGGTCTACTGGAACTACACACGGCTGGGAAAGCATTCCCTGCCGTTACCTGGTCTTCACTACACCTGGACTCAGGCCAGGGGCCTCATTTATGAAGCTGTTGCACAAAACCCGGCGAACGCCAATTATAGTCAACTTTTGGGCTTTATAAAAACACGACATGGCGGTAAAACGTCCCGACCTCCACGCCAACTCTGACCCTGGTGTACAACAACATCTGGAGAAACGGCGACACCAAAGGCAGAAAATAAAACCAAAGAAATGGTGTGAAATTTAAGACATTGGTTCAAAATCAAACAAACTTTTACACAGAATGTTGTACATTAACAGCATTTGCAGAAAAATAGGAAAATGCGTATTGATATTGTTCCTCCAGCACGTAAAACATCAAGCAGTAAAATCTGTTCTGAAACGAAGCAGTTCTACATGTTATAAAAGCCATTTCACACAGTTAATAAATCGCACAGAAATATAAAGGTATAAATAAAGAACTGCAATTAAAATGACGTGGTCGCCATGACAACAGCCCATCATCAGGCTGATCAGGTGTTTCCTCCACCTGCAGATACAGAACATGAAGTGATGGTTGGATATAAAATGCTCCCCAATGTGGCTTATCTGTCCCTGCTGGTGGACATGGAACATGGAGACTCTGGACTCCAGTCCGGCACCTTCCAAAGGGAAGGGACTGACCGGTCGGGTCCGCTCCTTTTCCCAACCCAGAGCAGAGGAACAGAACGATGTTCTCCACAGCCAGACGTGGTGTAGCGGCCATCGGGCAGCGCCCGCTAGTTGAGAAGAGAAGGAGTTTGTTGGACAACGGCGAGCTGAGCGGTATGTTTGTCTGTGGTGCAGACAGAAAGCAGGACTTCTGGAGGGACGAGCTCGGAGCCGACAGATGGAAGATAAAGTCGTCTGGCCACAGTCACAGTGGATGATTGAAGTCCTGCCTCAGAGACTCTTCGGCTTCCACTCATGGATTTATGAAGAGTGCTGGGAGGTAATGTGAGGCCATCTGTCCAGTGGACGTTTCAGGAGAATCATGCTTCGTTTTAACATAAAATCCAGACAAACTGTCTCAGCTTGAGTCAATAATAAATGATTATGAAAAGTCCTGCATAACCAGCTGACACGCCATAAAACTGTTTGATTGCATCAATCTGCCAACTGAAACTATCGTAGATTAATTTTCTCCAGCATTAAATATCTGTTAATACGAGCTTTAACTTTAAATGAACGAGCTGAACATCTAAAAGCTCCTTCTGTCTGTAACTAACGCAGTCTTAAACACACATTACAGGCTTTTATTGTTAAAAATTCAGTTTCAGGGCCTCAGATGCAACTGGGCTTCTCCTGGATAAGTGTGTTATCTTTCCTAATTCTGTCTCTATCAGTGCAGCAGCAGGGACGTCTGACGCTGGTAGGAATGAATTAAACTCTATCTGGGCTGCGTTGGTGTGATTCCACATCATGCAGTCACATTTTCAAACAACTCCACAAGACAAATAGCTAGCAGGTCAAATCAACAGTCTGGCACAAGCTGCAGAAAAATAAATAAAAGAGTGGTCAGTGACTGGAGAAGACATTAGTGCCGGATGGTAAATAAGAAAACAGATCATTCCAGAGGAGCTACGACTCAGCTAGCAAAGCAGGAGGACAGCAGAAAGGATGAAGGATGGAAATAGCTCATCACAAGCACACGGCTTCTTCAGAGTATGATGACAGAGGCAGACTGGTGTATAATGGGATGGAATGATTAGAGTGAAGCAAACGCAGCACCAGAAAGACCTGAAAGGTGCAGACGAACAGCCATCCTGAGGAAAACCGGGTCAAATAAACGCAGAAAGGCTCGGAAGCGGCGATGACGAAACTCTGCCTGACAGAGGAATCCTCCGGCGATGACTGCAGGTCCACTCATCAGAGAGTCATTGTGGGGAAAAGATTATCTACAAACTTCTCCAAATTAACCCTTAAAACTCCAAACCCTTGTCCAGCCTGTAGATCTGAGTCAGACGTGATGCCTTCAGGACGGCTTTAGATGGCAGATTGGCAGGATGAGATTTATCTGCCACAGGGAACCAACTTTGTCTCCTTAAAGCCAGTTGAAACAAGCGCTGTTGGAACTGGATCACAGCAAGATACCCAAGACACTGGCATAAATCTTAAACCCGGCAGACGGAGCTCATCACGGCGCTGTGTGGGAACGTACAGAGGTAAAGAGAGTACCGTGGAGGTATGTGACGACAAAGCTCTGCAGTTTTCTGTTCAGTAAAGGTGATTTTAAATGATCGTCTCAACACTTCCCCATCCAAAGACCCAAAGACGTCCAGGCTTTGACTCCTCATGGCTTACCTCAGCTGAGAGGCAAGGCCAGCTTGGCAGGACGGGGGTTTCAGGAGGAGGATCAGTGTCAGGAGGCGGTGGAAGGAAGTGCAATACATGATGGTTAGGTATCTAATCCCACTGCGAGAGCGACACCAGTGGAACAGGAGCCGCAGGAGCTTTGCTGTTGGAGACGTGGTTCTAGAGCTGGGCGATATATCGATATACAGCTAGTCCCCTGTGGGATATAGAAAATGTCTATATTCGTCATCTTCGAGTATCCTGTTGTCACGCAGTTGTTTTTAGATGTGGGCGGGGTTTTCTCCCTCCTCCTCGACTCTGCACCGCTTTGCACAGAGAGTTAAAGCAAGCGCACCTCGTTACGTACATAACGTGAGCTACGTGCTACGTCATGAGAGTGTCACAACGGGCGGTGGGGGTGGTGAAGGTGTGGACCCAAATGCAGAGATGAGGGAAATAAGGATGCAGATTCAAGGAGATTTGTTTAAACCCAAGGAACTCAGAGGACAAACAACAAACAAAATGATCCAGCAACCAAGAACTAAAACTGAGGGGTATAAACACACTGGGGAACCAAACAAGAAACAGGTTTACGGAATGAGCTAAAACAAGACCAGGTGAACTCAATGAACAGGAAATCAATAAAGATAAACAACAAACAAGAGAACCAAACAGAAAAACTACAAAATAAAACAGGAAACCTGAAACTAAGGCACAAAAAGTCTTAACCATGACAGTGAGGCAGTGTGTAGCAGCTTTTCTAGCAGAGAACTCCGGTAGCAGCGCGAGTCGCAAAAAATGGAGGAGGAACAATTTGTTCTGATGAAAAATCGTACAGGATCCATCATCTGGCGGTGGTTTGGATACTGGGGAGAGGATGCTGACCAAACAACTGTCATATGCAAAGTATGTCACAAAAGTGTCGCCATAAAAGGTAGAAGTACCACAAATTTATTTCATCATTTGAAAAGTCCCCCCTAGAGCACCTATTTTCATACGTTGCATTTCTTACATCATGCAAAGGCCTGATTGGACGTTACTGTCAGTTTAAGCTCTCTGATTGGTGGAAAGTCTGTCAGGAAGTGTCTTCATCATCATGTCCAGGTGAAAATAGAGGTCTCTCAGCAATATAGCAGCGATAATGATGAAAAGAAGATAAATAATGGTGTTGTCACGGATCATTGAGGATTTACCATCTAGACTCTGAATAAACACTACATGTTGTGTCTGGATTGTAAACCTCCTGGATGGGATAGAAACGCTGGAAAACCTCCGTAGACCAGCTGGAGGGTGATAGAAGAGGTGGACCTCGGGAGATCTGCTGGAGTTTGGAAGGTTAAAGTTTATAAATGGTCATATTACTTTGCGCCCTGAAACAGGTATTTAGGAAACACTCCGACATCTGAACGGCCTCAACGTTGAAGCGAAGCAGAAGCCTGGTTGCACTCTGCAGCAGCTAACCTCCCCTCCAGCAGCCATGTGACACGCCAGGATCAGATGTGACCTGGTTTTACTGCAGATGTAGTAAACTTCGAGGAGTTGAGGGAGGCAGACAAACTGTTTATAGCTGCGTTTGGCTCAAATCTCTTATCTCTTGTGTTGAGGCAGCAGATGGTCTCTAAGGGTCTAATTGTAGTTTTCATGTGAGTGCAGAATCTCCTCCAAGGCCTGATCAGAACTTTCTTTCTTCTTTCATTTATTTATTTCCCATCTCATTAGAATTCAGAGAAATGGTGTTTTCTCTGTGTTGTCTCTCTGGCTGTACACTGCAGTGATGGTAGCTATCTAATCCTGGGCTAAATATAGTTCCTCTCTATTAACGGATGAATGAAAATCATCCGTTTGCCTTTTCATAGCTTTAAGCACTGAACACACCATGAAGAACACAGAGATGGTAGCGGTCCAGACCTCCCGGAGCCACTCCTTCACACGTGACATGTCCTGACAAATATTCTGATTATCATGAGAAGTAATGTTGACGAGGTTGTAGCGAATTGTGGTCAAATGTCATCGGTTAAGATGCAGAAGTTTTATTTCACTTTATTGCAGACGGAGAGTTTTACATGACGGGTATGACGTGCAACAATCCGGAGGACTTTTAAGGGAACCAGAAGCTGGAACTGAAAGATCTGAATCTTTTTACCAAACACAGCAACGGAGACTGTCTTCTAACCAGGCTGCGGTTGCCCTGGTAACAGTGTTTTGCAATGCATAAAAGCAGTGGGGGGGGGACTTGTGGAGTTCGGTAGGAGAAGAGTCTGCAGAGGTCGTCGTTAGAGACGTCTTTCTGGGTAATGTAGATGTTTTCATCCTGTCATACAAACATAGTTCAGTCTGAACTCAAGTCTGACTCGGTTTCATTTGGCAGTCCGGACTCGGGTCTGACTCGGTTTCATTTGGCAGTCCGGACTCGGGTCTGACTCGGTTTCATTTGGAAGTCCGGACTCGGGTCTGACTCGGTTTCATTTGGCAGTCCGGACTCGGGTCTGACTCGGTTTCATTTGGCAGTCCGGACTCGGGTCTGACTCGGTTTCATTTGGAAGTCCGGACTCGGGTCTGAGTCAGGTTCATTTGGCAGTCCGGACTCGGGTCTGACTCGGTTTCATTTGGCAGTCCGGACTCGGGTCTGACTCGGTTTCATTTGGCAGTCCGGACTCGGGTCTGAGTCAGGTTCATTTGGCAGTCCGGACTCGGGTCTGACTCGGTTTCATTTGGCAGTCCGGACTCGGGTCTGACTCGGTTTCATTTGGCAGTCCGGACTCGGGTCTGACTCGGTTTCATTTGGCAGTCCGGACTCGGGTCTGAGTCAGTTTCATTTGGCAGTCCGGACTCGGGTCTGAGTCAGTTTCATTTGGCAGTCCGGACTCGGGTCTGAGTCAGTTTCATTTGGCAGTCCGGACTCGGGTCTGAGTCAGTTTCATTTGGCAGTCCGGACTCGGGTCTGAGTCAGTTTCATTTGGCAGTCCGGACTCGGGTCTGAGTCAGTTTCATTTGGCAGTCCGGACTCGGGTCTGACTCGGTTTCATTTGGCAGTCCGGACTCGGGTCTGACTCGGTTTCATTTGGCAGTCCGGACTCGGGTCTGAGTCAGTTTCATTTGGCAGTCCGGACTCGGGTCTGACTCGGTTTCATTTGGCAGTCCGGACTCGGGTCTGACTCGGGTTCATTTGGCAGTCCGGACTCGGGTCTGACTCGGTTTCATTTGGCAGTCCGGACTCGGGTCTGAGTCAGTTTCATTTGGCAGTCCGGACTCGGGTCTGAGTCAGTTTCATTTGGCAGTCCGGACTCGGGTCTGAGTCAGTTTCATTTGGCAGTCCGGACTCGGGTCTGAGTCAGTTTCATTTGGCAGTCCGGACTCGGGTCTGAGTCAGTTTCATTTGGCAGTCCGGACTCGGGTCTGAGTCAGTTTCATTTGGCAGTCCGGACTCGGGTCTGAGTCAGTTTCATTTGGCAGTCCGGACTCGGGTCTGAGTCAGTTTCATTTGGCAGTCCGGACTCGGGTCTGAGTCAGTTTCATTTGGCAGTCCGGACTCGGGTCTGACTCGGTTTCATTTGGCAGTCCGGACTCGGGTCTGACTCGGGTTCATTTGGAAGTCCGGACTCGGGTCTGACTCGGTTTCATTTGGCAGTCCGGACTCGGGTCTGAGTCAGTTTCATTTGGCAGTCCGGACTCGGGTCTGAGTCAGTTTCATTTGGCAGTCCGGACTCGGGTCTGACTCGGTTTCATTTGGCAGTCCGGACTCGGGTCTGACTCGGTTTCATTTGGCAGTCCGGACTCGGGTCTGAGTCAGTTTCATTTGGCAGTCCGGACTCGGGTCTGAGTCAGTTTCATTTGGCAGTCCGGACTCGGGTCTGAGTCAGTTTCATTTGGCAGTCCGGACTCGGGTCTGAGTCAGTTTCATTTGGCAGTCCGGACTCGGGTCTGAGTCAGTTTCATTTGGCAGTCCGGACTCGGGTCTGACTCGGTTTCATTTGGCAGTCCGGACTCGGGTCTGACTCGGTTTCATTTGGCAGTCCGGACTCGGGTCTGAGTCAGTTTCATTTGGCAGTCCGGACTCGGGTCTGACTCGGTTTCATTTGGCAGTCCGGACTCGGGTCTGACTCGGTTTCATTTGGCAGTCCGGACTCGGGTCTGAGTCAGTTTCATTTGGCAGTCCGGACTCGGGTCTGAGTCAGTTTCATTTGGCAGTCCGGACTCGGGTCTGAGTCAGTTTCATTTGGCAGTCCGGACTCGGGTCTGACTCGGTTTCATTTGGCAGTCCGGACTCGGGTCTGAGTCAGTTTCATTTCCCGGACCAGACTCTGGTCCACCTTGTCTCCATTGGAGTCGGTCTAATACGTTTCAGTAACCTGAGCTGGTAATCTGCTCCCACCACACGATGACGGATGTTTTCCAACCTAGACTCCTTCCAGCTCAGTGACTCCTCAGATCAGGTCTAACCGGCACACATGTCCAGGTCCTCCAGCAACTCCAGTCCTCATGAAAAACCATCACGCTGATTTCTGGACTTTTTGTATCACAGAAGTCATGAAGACTCGAATGTCTGAAACTTGTAGGTTTTTTCCTACATCATCCATCTCCAGCTGCTCACTAAAGAAGCCAGGAGGCCCTGAATGCACCATGGTGTGTGGCAACATGAGTCATGAACAGCTCCGAGAAGCATGGAGTCAACGTGTGTGTAATTATCTGGACGATAAAGGTCCCATCATGTCCTGGATATGAAACGTTTGCTCTTCCATCCATCTCTAATTGAATCTGTACCTGCTGGAGTTCAGCATGACGGCCACATCCCACAGGAGGAGACAAACGTCTGTCCGTTAGCTGGAAACTGGCCGATTCATGACATGTATGACTCATCGGCGTGCTTCATCACCATGGTGACAAGTCCTGCTTCGGTCCTTATGGCGACAGCAGAGGAAGAGCAGTACAAGGAAACTGTTGTAATTTCCCTTTAATGCGATCAGCATAATGTGTGCCAATAGAACTAAACCGCTGACCAAGCTGGGAATGAGCTTTTATGGTCGGTGTGGATAGAAATGAATTTATTTATCATTTTCTATGGTTCTGTGGACTTCTATAGACCAGTTCTGAGCAGAACTCCCCCTTCACATGTGCATGTCCACCTCCATGATTAACGTCCCTGGTGGTATGACCTGTTAACAGAGCCGACTGGTTGGACTGGGATGTCTGGGAGGATGTAGAAATAACCCTGCATCAGCGGGCCAAGGTGATTTCCCCTGCGAGTCACAGCGGACGCACCACGTACCATCACTTCTTTAAACTGCACACAAGTGAAACCATCCATCTCTGTTCTTGTGCAGGTTTTTCTGGATCCATCCTCGAACCTACATGTTCTACTTAAAGTCAGACAGGAGAAACCATTTCCATGTTTACGGTATGGTTACACAGGGAGCATGCTGTGGAGTGATGAGGCTGATGCACATCCTCGGCCAGACATCCGCTTCTCTAGTCCCAGGCATCAGTGTTGGTCTAACCCAACGTTTCCCAATCCAGGTCCTCGGGACCCCCCTTCCCTGCATGTTTTAGACACGTTCCTCCTCCAAAACACCTGAGTCAGATTCCTTAAACTCCTCATCAAGTTCTCATCAAGCCTGTTTTGTTGTGGTTCCTGCTCTGACCTGTGCTGCAGTGGGTGTGCCTGTTTCCCTGGCAATCAAGTCCACACCAGGTTCTCATCGGGTAATCAGCAGCAGCAAGATAAAAGGCCAGCTCAGTTCACCAGTCATCGCCTGATTGTTGTTTCATCTGTGGTAACAGCTCTCGGCCATTGCAGCATTTCTGCTTAAGAAGTTAAACTGCTTGTTTCACAACTGTCTGTTCTGTCACCAGTGCATGAGTCTTGCCTGCCTGCCCGTCAACCTGCCTGCCTGCCTGCCCGCCAACCTGCCTGCCTGCCCGCCGACCTGCCTGCCTGCCTGTCAACCAGCCTGCCTGCCCGCCAACCTGCCTGCCTGGCCACCTACCATTCTGCCCAGGAGAACAATAAACCTGTCCTAGTATCCACATCCAATCTGCACTTGGGTCCTTGTTTGTCCTACACTACAACAGAACAATCAGGCCATCAGGTATGGATCCAGCAGATTCTAACCCAGAAGGCGCCACCGGACAACTTCAGCAAGCCCTATCCGGTCAGAATGCTCACTTAGCTCGACATGAGCAGATGCTTCTAACTTTGGACCAGAATTACCACACCATCCTTACGCAGTTGTCTCAACTCACCAGTCATGTGGCTGGTCTGGTACAGCCTGCTCCCGATCAGCAACAGGTTCCTGACTCATCCAGGCATCCTACCGCTTCTGCCACCCCGGTAAGAGAGACACACATCCCGGACCCCAAACCTTATGCCGGGGATCTGGGTAAATGTAGAGGGTTCTTACTCCAATGCTCACTTGTGTTCGACCAGAAGCCCATCACTTATGCCAGTGACAAATCCAAGATCTCCTACGTCATCGGACTTCTGGAGGGCAAGGCTTTGTCATGGGCAGAAGCAGCGTTTGATCGGCAGGGTTTCAGGCACATGTCTTATCCAGCTTTTATGGATGAGATGAAGAAGGTGTTTGACCATCCAGTGAGAGGGGGCGATGCCGTTAAGCGGCTGATTAATCTCCGACAAGGAAAAATGAGTGTTGCTGAGTTTGCTGTGGATTTCAGGACTGCGGCTGCGGATTCGGGCTGGAATGATCAGGCTCTTTGTGGAATCTTCACAAATGGTTTAAGCAGCCGGCTTAAGGATGAGCTTGCCACCCGTGATGCATCAGATTCCCTGGACGACCTGGTCTCCCTCTCAATAAGGCTGGACAACCGCTTACGGGAGAGAGACAGAGAGCGGCAGACTCGTTCTGAGCTGTATTTTCCCGGCTCCACCATCGGAGCGGTCCACCCTTCCCTTCCTAGCACAACACAGTCCGAGGAGCCCATGCAGCTGGGCTGAGCTCATCTGTCCACGGAGGAACGACAGAGGAGGAGGGACACCGGCGTTTGTTTTTATTGTGGAAGACCAGGACACCAGAGAGCTGTCTGCACAGAACGGCCAAAAGATCTGGGTCGTCAGTAGCTGTGGGAGTACTGACGACCACCACTCCAAAGGTAATTCCCCACACAAAGACACTCATTCCAGCGGTGCTATATGTCAAGGGTTTCTCTCATCCAGTACAGGCTTTAGTGGATTCTGGAGCTGAAGCGAACTTTATTGACAAGGAATGGGCTGCAAGGATTAATCTAGACCTGGAGTCTCTCTTCCCTCCTGTTTCTGCCTGGGCTCTGGATGGTAGCATTCTTTACTCCATCACCCAAGAGTCTGTTCCGGTTAAACAAATTGTTTCGGGAAATCACCAGGAGTTTATCAGTTTCTTTGTTGTAAACTCACCAAATTCACCCCTGGTTTTAGGACACCCCTGGTTATCGTTACACAATCCCCATCTGGATTGGACTACTGGGAGGATTATTAACTGGAGTTCTTATTGTCATGCAACTTGTCTTCACTCTGCCGTCCCATCTGGTATGACCACTACCAGTCATTGCCCCACTTCTAAGGATTTGTCAGACATTCCTCTAGCCTACCATGACCTCGCTGAGGTGTTCAGTAAAGAGAGGGCCCTTTCTCTTCCTCCTCACCGACCATATGACTGCGCCATAGACTTGTTACCTGGGGCTCCGTTGCCAGCCAGTCGTCTGTACAATCTTTCTAAGCCAGAGACTGAGGCCATGGAGAAATATATTTCGGATTCGCTGGCTGCTGGTTTAATTAGACCTTCTTCTTCCCCTGTTGGCGCAGGTTTTTTCTTTGTATCTAAGAAGGATGGTTCTCTTCGGCCTTGTATTGACTACCGGAGATTAAATGCTATAACCATAAAGAATAAGTATCCTCTGCCACTTCTTGAGTCTGCCTTCAACTCTCTCCATGGCTCAACAATCTTCACAAAGCTAGATCTCCGCAACGCATATCATCTGGTCAGGATAAAAGAGGGAGATGAGTGGAAGACAGCCTTCAAGACCCCACTCGGCCATTTTGAGTATCAAGTCATGCCTTTTGGACTTTGTAATGCCCCTGCTGTTTTCCAAGCCTTAGTTAATGATGTGCTGAGAGACTTCCTGAACCGTTTTGTTTTCGTCTATTTAGACGATATCCTCATCTTTTCCCACAACCTCACCGAACATATACAACATGTCCGACAAGTCCTGCAGAGACTTCTGGAGAATCGCCTATTCGTTAAGGCCGAGAAGTGTGATTTTTCATAAGAACACTGTTTCTTTTCTCGGATACATTTTTGAGAGTGGGCAGGTCCGAGCAGATCCTGAGAAGGTCAAAGCTGTTACCGAATGGCCAGTCCCAACTTCTGTCAAGCAGCTGCAACGTTTCTTGGGTTTTGCTAATTTTTATCGCAGATTCATTCGCAATTATAGCCGCATCGCAGCTCCCCTGACAAGACTTACATCGCCTACAGTCCCATTTGTCTGGTCTGAGCCGGCGGCTCAGGCTTTTGTCAAGTTAAAGGATCTATTCACCACTGCTCCTGTCCTCCTCCACCCTGATCTCAACCATCAATTTGTGGTGGAGGTTGATGCTTCAGATGTCGGCGTTGGAGCTGTCTTGTCCCAACGATCCCCAGAGTCTCAGAAGTTACATCCTTGTGCCTTTTTCTCTCGACGTCTAACACCAGCTGAGCAGAACTACCATGTCGGTGATAGGGAACTCTTAGCCATCAAACTCGCCCTGGAGCAGTGGCGCCATTGGTTGGAGGGATCCAAAGTGCCATTCCTCATCTGGACTGACCATAAGAACCTGGAATACCTACAGTCTGCTAGACAAATGAATCCCCGACAGGCCCGTTGGTCTCTTTTCTTCAATCGATTCCACTTCACGCTGTCATACAGACCTGGGTCCAAAAACCAGAAACCGGACTCTCTCTCTCGCCAATTTCCACCCAAGACTGCAGTTTCACCTGATACCATCTTACCTGCAACCTGTGTTGTAGCCGCTGTTTCCTGGGAGGTGGAGGACAGGGTTAGAGAGGCCCAACAGCAACAGCCTGACCCTGGCACAGGTCCCTGTAACCGCCTTTATGTCCCCAATTCTGTACGTTCCCAAGTCCTCCAGTGGGGACATTCCTCCCGCCTAGCATGCCACCCTGGTTCTGTGCGAACACTTTCTTTTCTGAGACGCAGATTCTGGTGGCCCACAATGGATAAAGATGTCCGGGAGTTTGTTGCAGCCTGTACGACGTGTGCACGCAGTAAGTCATCGCATCAGCCACCTGCGGGATTTCTTCGTCCATTACCTGTTCCAAGCAGACCCTGGTCGCACATTGCTCTGGACTTCGTCACTGGTCTTCCAGCCTCAAGAGGTAACACCACCATCCTCACAGTTGATCGCTTTTCCAAAGCTGTTCACTTTATTGCCCTTCCCAAACTTCCTACTGCCAAGGAGACAGCCAACTTACTTGTTCATCATGTCTTTCGGCTCCATGGTCTGCCCACAGACATAGTATCAGACAGAGGACCCCAATTTACATCCCAGGTATGGAAGTCGTTTTGTCACTCACTCGGGGCCACTGTGAGCCTGTCGTCTGGTTTCCATCCCCAGACCAATGGCCAGGCTGAGAGGTCTAATCAGGATCTGGAAACTGCCCTGAGATGTGTGGCTGAGTCCAACCCCTCCTCCTGGTGTGACCATCTGGACTGGGTAGAGTATGCTCACAACTCCCTTACCTCTTCTGCTTCAGGCTTATCACCTTTCGAATGCTCCCTGGGATATCAGCCGCCCCTGTTTCCAGCACAGGAGGAGGAGGTTTCTGTGCCGTCGGTCCAGCTACACATCCGCCGCTGCCGACGGATTTGGAGGAAGGCTCGAACTGCGCTCCTTCATGCCTCCGTACGTACCCGCCGCATGGCGGATCGTCGTCGGACTCCTGGACCCCATTACGCACCTGGCCAAAAGGTTTGGTTATCAGCAAAGAACATTCCATTGCGTACTGATGCCAAGAAGTTGGCCCCCCGCTTTTTGGGTCCTTTTGAGGTTGAGCGGATCATTAATCCCACCGTGGTCAAACTGAAACTCCCCAGTTCCATGAGAGTCCACCCTTCTTTCCATGTCTCCCAACTCAAGCCTGTTTCTTCTAGTCCTCTCGTCCCTCCTTCCAGACCCCCTCCTCCCGCCCGGCTTGTGGCGGGTCGCCCTGCCTATTCTGTCCGGCGTCTCCTGGATGTGCGGCGTCGGGGTCGTGGCTTCCAGTTTCTGGTGGACTGGGAGGGGTATGGTCCTGAGGAGCGTGCCTGGGTTCCGCGCTCATTTATTCTGGATGCCTCCCTGGTCCGGGATTTTCGTCGTGCTCATCCGGAGAAGTTTCGGTCGCCCGGTGGCTCCCGTGGAGGGGGGGTACTGTTGTGGTTCCTGCTCTGACCTGTGCTGCAGTGGGTGTGCCTGTTTCCCTGGCAATCAAGTCCACACCAGGTTCTCATCGGGTAATCAGCAGCAGCAAGATAAAAGGCCAGCTCAGTTCACCAGTCATCGCCTGATTGTTGTTTCATCTGTGGTAACAGCTCTCGGCCATTGCAGCATTTCTGCTTAAGAAATTAAACTGCTTGTTTCACAACTGTCTGTTCTGTCACCAGTGCATGAGTCTTGCCTGCCTGCCCGTCGACCTGCCTGCCTGCCCGCCGACCAGCCTGCCCAGGAGAACAATAAACCTGTCCTAGTATCCACATCCAATCTGCACTTGGGTCCTTGTTTGTCCTACACTACAACATGTTTAGGAGCCCTTTATTTCATCCAGGTGTGTTAAAGTAGGGTTTCCTAAACCTGCAGGGCAGGGGGTCCTGAGGACTGGAAACACTGGTCTGGCCTCTGCGTAGATGTTATACATTAAAATAAAACCTCTTTCCTACCCCCCCCCCCCCCCCCCCCCCCCATCTCCTCCGGGCAGGGTGGGTGGTTGTTCACCTCCAGCTCGGGTCTTTCACCAGAGTCCTGGGAGCTTGAGGGTCCTCTGCAGTTTCTCAGCTCTTCCTAGGACAGATCTCTTCTGGAAGGAGAGGAGCTCCACACTTCCCCAGGGTGGGGGACACGGCCCCCAGTGCTCTGATGACGGTACTACTGTTGTTATTTCTCCAGTACTTCTACACCTGTCCTCCATATGTAGCCTTGGTCCATTCTGATATCAGCAGACTAAAAGCTGGTTTCTGTTCCTTTGATGTGGCCCGAGGAAAGTCCGGATCTATTAGTCGTGTTCTGCTCACTGAACTTCTACCAAACGGTCGAAGGCGACTTGTATGGGAAAGAAACTGTCCGTTTATGCCCACACACAGGGAGGGACATTTTCCCAGTGGCCTGACGTGTTTCTGGGACCAACAATGTTTTCATTAGTCTCACATTGGTAATAAAACTCAGATCACTGGTGTTTCTTCACGGGATTCTGATTCAAACTTATTCCCATTTATTCTCTCCTATTCGGCTGAACAGCCAAACACGCGACAGCTCTCTGGCATCCTTCTCATTTTCCTGCTAAGGACTACTCTCTGAGAGATTAACATGGACATCCACGCTCGCTGACCTTCTTGGGCAGTTACGAGCATGTTTATGCAATGACTTGCATAAACGAAGAAAATCCACCATTGTGAAAGTGAGTAATGATGACATCCCTACTGCACGCCAATACCGCGCTGCACATGGAGGAACAAGACGGAGGATCATGTTTGTGCAGCTCTATGACCGCATGATGATCTCATATAAAACAGAGATAACTCATATAAGACAGACCTACCTAACAAGAAAGTAATGACGCGAGCTGGTGAGCCGAATGTTTTCATCATGAAATCTGCATGAGCCACAACGACGAGATGAAACAAGAAGAGTTTTGATCACATGACTCAGTCTTGCTCCAGGCGGGTCATAAATGGCACAACCCCACAGTGGAAGTATGAGCCGAGACAGTGACAACATTACTGCAACATTACCATCTGAATGGAGTAATCACAGCCTCATTTCTATAAAACCATGAGTTCAGTGGTTGCAGGACAGCTTTGTTTGGTCCTGGCATTGCTGAAATGACCAAGATAATGGCAGCTTGAAGAGCAGTAATCATCATTTCCTCAGAGCTGCAGGGTTGTGTGCGTTGCTGAATTGTGCACACACAATGGCCTGTGCTAAATGACCTACATAACTGAAGCAATCTGCTCCCCCCATCGTGCAGGGAGTCGCTGATGGGCCAAAGCCAGGCCTCCATTGCCAATGGGCAGTTAGGCAGACACTGACTCTCTGACAAGAATCAGACCATCAGCAACAATCAGAGCCTTTCTGGGAGTGATGAAGGTATCATCCTCATCGCATGGAGCCAGCTAATCACAGAGAGGTTAAGACAGGAGTAAAGGCTTTCATCTCGTAATATCGGTAAGGACGGTGTCCAAGTAATTATATGATGGGCTAAACATTCCCCCTATGAGCCCACCTCTCTGGCTGAATGGATCACATTTACAGGAACCAGATCATGTTTTCAAACCAAACCATGAGAAATATGACCTGATGCTGATCACGCTGAATGAAATAATTTCATTTTATTATATTAATTAAAAGGAAAAGGACATTTAAAGCCTTTCTTACAGTCTTTTTGGAAATGTGAGGTTGCATGCCAACACATTATTGTGTTGAGTTGAATATCTGGCTGAAAGCGCTGCTGTGCTCCAGCTGCTGCTTCTTCTTGGTCAGTCGCTGCAGAACATCACGCAGCTGCATGACCAGACGGGTCGGAAACCAGCCAACAGTTTAGTTAACGGCGTTATTTGGAGCAAAATTAAAAGGGAAGGCAGGAGAAATGTTAAATTTCTGACTGCACAAGCTTCTTGACCTGTCAAACGTCCAACCAATGGCACTGTGCAGCAGCTGGGTCCCCGGCTGGGTCTCCTCATGTTACCATCTACACAAGAGCAGAAGGACAAACCACTCCTGGTTCACAGTCCTTTTACATTATTCACCAAGTAAGCAAATAAAATGTACATATTAAGCAAGTTTTACAGACCAACAGTCACACAAATAAAAAATTAAATAAGAAATCTAAAATTGCCAGTAAAAGGATACTTTTTTTTTGTTTTTAAAACAACCAGGTGGAAAAAAATCCTAATCAATCAATCCTTCACAAAACACCAGTTTTAACATGAATGTTTTAACAGATTTCCAACGGAAATGGGAAGATTGTGTCTGAAAATGACATGATAGGGCAGGACCTGCTTATCTGCCACTGCGGTCCTTTGGTCCCATAAAGGTTTGGTTGTGATTGTGAAAAATTATCAATATGATCCAATTCAATATCATATAATACGATACCATACAATGCAAAACTATGTAATATGATCAAAATCAATTTAAAACTCTATTTGTAAAGCATTTTTCATACAAAAAGTAACAAAAAGATTTGGGATGTAATGATCCTTCTAATATATCAATCGCATGATATTCTTATGATCCAACATCAATCTGTGATCAGCAAGTTCTCAATAAAAACAACATACACCAATCTGACATCATTTTTAAAAGATAATCCATCAATTCTGTTGATATTAAAAAATAAAATTGATTCTTTTTGCACTTTTAATGATTTAGACATTATATGCAACTCGATTCCATCTGCCTGCGGTGACGTCGTGACCAAGCGCCAGAAGAGCAGACGACTAAACAACATGGCGGATGGAAGAGAGGCCACCGAGTGAGAGATGATCATACCAACACGGCGGTCCAGTGTGTGGAAACACTGGTTTTAAATAAGTCGCTCGCTGTTTGCAGGATATGTGACGTAAAATACAACAGCTCTCCAACCACCTCCTTGGACGCCATGGAATTTCTAACAACGCTGGTCGTCCAGATACTCCTTGTCTCATTCCCGCTGTAGCAGAGCAAGTCAGGCGCCCCGGACCTCGTCGGCATGATTAGTCAGAGACCCGGCCGAAACTCGGCTCGGGTGAAAAACCTGGGAGTAGCAACATGTAACCTTACAGTGTGGTTAAAATCCAGGTTTCTGTGAAACAAGCCAAACATTGAAGCCAAGGTACCAGATACGGAGCCAGCCGCACTTCTCTGGAAAGGTTTTCCCTGCACTGAACTAAAGTCTTAAGAATGGTGTGAAGCTGAACGACGGATGGCTGGAACAAACCAAAGGTATGTGACAGATACCTCTCATCACACTGATCCGCAGTGGAAATGAAGACCTTAGTTCTGCAAACCAGAGTTTTAAAGGAAGCCCATAGTGGTAAACATATTGGTGCGTTACTGCGTGAAGCCTGCACAGAATGGAAAACCTCAGACAATAATCCTGCCATC
Organism: Telmatherina bonti; assembly: GCF_933228915.1. NCBI lineage: Eukaryota > Metazoa > Chordata > Actinopteri > Atheriniformes > Telmatherinidae > Telmatherina > Telmatherina bonti. The sequence continues at coordinate 32,280,026 of NC_136618.1, forward strand.
GTAACTGACAACGCTGGGAACGTGATTGTGGTCCAGTCCAGTTCGCACATTGCCTGCTTTCCACATACACGCAACCTTCCCTTGCAGAAGGGTTTGGCTGTGAACCGTGCTTCCAGGTTGTTGGGAAATAATTGGATATTCTCACCACTGCCAGTTGCGTGTCGCATCCTACAGGGAAAAACAAAATCTAACGGATTTACCACAACATAAACTCATCAACAACACAATCACCAGATGGAAGAGTTCGTTAGAAATGCTTAAACGTTTTTCAGAACAACAGCCGGCAAGTTGGTCACAGATGTCGGCACGCTGAGAGACAGCGATGTCGATAAGGGGGCCGTTGTTCAGGTCCTCTCAAAGTGGTCCCACGTTCCTCTTCAAACAAAACTGGTAAACACCTGCAGCCGTGCAAAGACGGCTCTCCACATGCAGCAGAGGCCCCCAACATAACTCATTTGGGAGTCTTAACTGATAAACCTTCATTACCATTGTATTTAACTAGACTATTCATTTGGAAAATATCACTGTTTGCTGTTTTTAATTTTAAATTTGAGGTAGTTTTCTTCATGTGGAAAAGTAAACTGATGCTTAGTTCACAGTGGCGTTACCTCAGCACTGAGCCACATGTTGTAAAAAAACAACATGATTAAGTTTCAGCTACTAAAGACTGTGTGTATGAGAAGGTCGTCATCTATTGCAATGTAAGGTCAACTTAATTTGATAAAGCAAAGCAATATTCTTGTTTTTTGTAAACAGCATAACGTTGGATCTGCGGCTGAAAGAACAGGAAGAAGAGAACCGGTCTTAACAAAAACTAGTTCCCATCAGGGAACACTCCTTTCCTCTTTTCGTCCCTCTTATCTCTACTTTGTTATCCTCTCCACTTTCACTTGTTCTCTCTTAACTTTTTCCTTATGTTATATTAATGTGTGCCATGTTACAGAGAAATGTTTTAACATGATGCAAGAACATCTACCGACAAAAACAGGAAGACAAGGGAGGCTCAAGCACAAAGCTGTCAGCAGAGACCACGTGTGTGTTTCATGTCATGCCAACTAAAGACTGTTATTGTTTTGTATTAATAAGAAATGAGAAGCATGACTGTATTTTGAAATAAATTTCTTATGTTGTAGCTCCAAATGAGTCACCTCCTTGTAAGAAGAAAGCCTTGGTTTGGCGACTCCTTCACCCAAAGAGAAAGACAATCCTCAACCCAGAACAGAGGTGAGAAAGTACCGAGCAAAACGTGTTGCCTTTGACTGAAGATGCCATGCAGTGTTGAAGATCTCAGGAGGGAGAGAAAGCTCTACTTACAACCCTGGCTAAAAGAAGCTGTGGATTCCCAGCACCAGAGAGCCTGCAGAGTTTTTAGTACTGCTGGTGACATAGTGAACTCACAGAGAAGTGTCCTGTGCCCGGACCGTGTTGATCAGCTGATATTTAAAAAATAAAAACAACAACAACAAAAGAGTCGTTATTTATGAGTACTTAAACTTTTGTTTTCCATTGTTACACTGCAGTTTGTTTCATAAAAGGAAAAAAGAACGACTGCTCATAGAACCTGTAGTCATAGCTGCTTTTAGATTATATATGGATGTTATAGTTTTTTGTTGAAAACAGCAGTGGAAATATGATATAAAGTACTTTTGGTTCAACCTGGAGAGATGGCTGCACTTTATTCTCATATTAAAGTTGTAATATTTCTATGTTAGGACAACAGCAGAAGTAGAAGTTAAAGCTGCTGTTAAAATATTGTTTGCTGAATCAATTTCAAGTCACTGAAACATTTCGGTTTGTATCGTTCTAAATGAACCAATATCGTTTGTGAGTCGTGTTGACAAGCAAGAATCATGATATGATTTAAATCTACTGCCAGGTAGAGCGCAGCGTAGACATAGTAACTTACAGCCAGGTAGAGCGCAGCGTAGACATAGTAACTTACAGCCAGGTAGAGCGCAGCGTAGACATATTAACTTACTGCCAGGTAGAGCGCAGCGTAGACATAGTAACTTACAGCCAGGTAGAGCGCAGCGTAGACATAGTAACTTACAGCCAGGTAGAGCGCAGCGTAGACATAGTAACTTACAGCCAGGTAGAGCGCAGCGTAGACATAGTAACTTACAGCCAGGTAGAGCGCAGCGTAGACATAGTAACTTACAGCCAGGTAGAGCGCAGCGTAGACATAGTAACTTACAGCCAGGTAGAGCGCAGCGTAGACATAGTAACTTACAGCCAGGTAGAGCGCAGCGTAGACATAGTAACTTACAGCCAGGTAGAGCGCAGCGTAGACATAGTAACTTATTGCCAGGTAGAGTGCAGCGTAGACATAGTAACTTACTGCCAGGTAGAGCGCAGCGTAGACATAGTAACTTACAGCCAGGTAGAGCGCAGCGTAGACATAATAACTTACAGTTAGGCAGAGCGCAGCGTAGACATAGTAACTTACAGCCAGGTAGAGCGCAGCGTAGACATAGTAACTTACAGCCAGGTAGAGCGCAGCGTAGACATAGTAACTTATTGCCAGGTAGAGCGCAGCGTAGACATAGTAACTTACAGCCAGGTAGAGCGCAGCGTAGACATAGTAACTTACAGCCAGGTAGAGCGCAGCGTAGACATAGTAACTTACAGCCAGGTAGAGCGCAGCGTAGACATAGTAACTTACAGCCAGGTAGAGCGCAGCGTAGACATAGTAACTTACAGCCAGGTAGAGCGCAGCGTAGACATATTAACTTACAGCCAGGTAGAGCGCAGCGTAGACATAGTAACTTACAGCCAGGTAGAGCGCAGCGTAGACATAGTAACTTACAGCCAGGTAGAGCGCAGCGTAGACATAGTAACTTACAGCCAGGTAGAGCGCAGCGTAGACATATTAACTTACAGCCAGGTAGAGCGCAGCGTAGACATAGTAACTTACAGCCAGGTAGAGTGCAGCGTAGACATAGTAACTTACAGCCAGGTAGAGCGCAGCGTAGACATATTAACTTACAGCCAGGTAGAGCGCAGCGTAGACATATTAACTTACAGCCAGGTAGAGCGCAGCGTAGACATATTAACTTACAGCCAGGTAGAGCGCAGCGTAGACATAGTAACTTATTGCCAGGTAGAGCGCAGCGTAGACATAGTAACTTACAGCCAGGTAGAGCGCAGCGTAGACATAGTAACTTACAGCCAGGTAGAGCGCAGCGTAGACATAGTAACTTATTGCCAGGTAGAGCGCAGCGTAGACATAGTAACTTACAGCCAGGTAGAGCGCAGCGTAGACATAGTAACTTACAGCCAGGTAGAGCGCAGCGTAGACATAGTAACTTACAGCCAGGTAGAGCGCAGCGTAGACATAGTAACTTACAGCCAGGTAGAGCGCAGCGTAGACATAGTAACTTACAGCCAGGTAGAGCGCAGCGTAGACATAGTAACTTACAGCCAGGTAGAGCGCAGCGTAGACATAGTAACTTACTGCCAGGTAGAGCGCAGCGTAGACATAGTAACTTATTGCCAGGTAGAGCGCAGCGTAGACATAGTAACTTACAGCCAGGTAGAGCGCAGCGTAGACATAGTAACATACAGCCAGGTAGAGCGCAGCGTAGACATAGTAACTTACAGCCAGGTAGAGCGCAGCGTAGACATAGTAACTTATTGCCAGGTAGAGCGCAGCGTAGACATAGTAACTTACAGCCAGGTAGAGCGCAGCGTAGACATAGTAACTTACTGCCAGGTAGAGCGCAGCGTAGACATAGTAACTTACAGCCAGGTAGAGCGCAGCGTAGACATATTAACTTACAGCCAGGTAGAGCGCAGCGTAGACATAGTAACTTACAGCCAGGTAGAGTGCAGCGTAGACATAGTAACTTACAGCCAGGTAGAGCGCAGCGTAGACATATTAACTTACAGCCAGGTAGAGCGCAGCGTAGACATATTAACTTACAGCCAGGTAGAGCGCAGCGTAGACATAGTAACTTACAGCCAGGTAGAGTGCAGCGTAGACATAGTAACTTACAGCCAGGTAGAGCGCAGCGTAGACATAGTAACTTACAGCCAGGTAGAGCGCAGCGTAGACATAGTAACTTACTGCCAGGTAGAGCGCAGCGTAGACATAGTAACTTACAGCCAGGTAGAGCGCAGCGTAGACATAGTAACTTACTGCCAGGTAGAGCGCAGCGTAGACATAGTAACTTACAGCCAGGTAGAGCGCAGCGTAGACATAGTAACTTACAGCCAGGTAGAGTGCAGCGTAGACATAGTAACTTACAGCCAGGTAGAGCGCAGCGTAGACATATTAACTTACAGCCAGGTAGAGCGCAGCGTAGACATAGTAACTTACAGCCAGGTAGAGCGCAGCGTAGACATATTAACTTACAGCCAGGTAGAGCGCAGCGTAGACATATTAACTTACAGCCAGGTAGAGCGCAGCGTAGACATAGTAACTTATTGCCAGGTAGAGCGCAGCGTAGACATAGTAACTTACAGCCAGGTAGAGCGCAGCGTAGACATAGTAACTTACAGCCAGGTAGAGCGCAGCGTAGACATAGTAACTTATTGCCAGGTAGAGCGCAGCGTAGACATAGTAACTTACAGCCAGGTAGAGCGCAGCGTAGACATAGTAACTTACAGCCAGGTAGAGCGCAGCGTAGACATAGTAACTTACAGCCAGGTAGAGCGCAGCGTAGACATAGTAACTTACAGCCAGGTAGAGCGCAGCGTAGACATAGTAACTTACAGCCAGGTAGAGCGCAGCGTAGACATAGTAACTTACAGCCAGGTAGAGCGCAGCGTAGACATAGTAACATACAGCCAGGTAGAGCGCAGCGTAGACATAGTAACTTACAGCCAGGTAGAGCGCAGCGTAGACATAGTAACTTATTGCCAGGTAGAGCGCAGCGTAGACATAGTAACTTACAGCCAGGTAGAGCGCAGCGTAGACATAGTAACTTACTGCCAGGTAGAGCGCAGCGTAGACATAGTAACTTACAGCCAGGTAGAGCGCAGCGTAGACATATTAACTTACAGCCAGGTAGAGCGCAGCGTAGACATAGTAACTTACAGCCAGGTAGAGTGCAGCGTAGACATAGTAACTTACAGCCAGGTAGAGCGCAGCGTAGACATATTAACTTACAGCCAGGTAGAGCGCAGCGTAGACATATTAACTTACAGCCAGGTAGAGCGCAGCGTAGACATAGTAACTTACAGCCAGGTAGAGTGCAGCGTAGACATAGTAACTTACAGCCAGGTAGAGCGCAGCGTAGACATAGTAACTTACAGCCAGGTAGAGCGCAGCGTAGACATAGTAACTTACAGCCAGGTAGAGCGCAGCGTAGACATAGTAACTTACAGCCAGGTAGAGCGCAGCGTAGACATAGTAACTTACAGCCAGGTAGAGCGCAGCGTAGACATAGTAACTTACAGCCAGGTAGAGCGCAGCGTAGACATAGTAACTTACAGCCAGGTAGAGCGCAGCGTAGACATAGTAACTTACAGCCAGGTAGAGCGCAGCGTAGACATAGTAACTTACAGCCAGGTAGAGCGCAGCGTAGACATAGTAACTTACTGCCAGGTAGAGCGCAGCGTAGACATAGTAACTTATTGCCAGGTAGAGCGCAGCGTAGACATAGTAACTTACAGCCAGGTAGAGCGCAGCGTAGACATAGTAACATACAGCCAGGTAGAGCGCAGCGTAGACATAGTAACTTACTGCCAGGTAGAGCGCAGCGTAGACATAGTAACATACAGCCAGGTAGAGCGCAGCGTAGACATAGTAACTTACAGCCAGGTAGAGCGCAGCGTAGACATAGTAACTTACAGCCAGGTAGAGCGCAGCGTAGACATAGTAACTTACTGCCAGGTAGAGCGCAGCGTAGACATAGTAACTTATTGCCAGGTAGAGCGCAGCGTAGACATAGTAACTTACAGCCAGGTAGAGCGCAGCGTAGACATAGTAACTTACAGCCAGGTAGAGCGCAGCGTAGACATAGTAACTTACTGCCAGGTAGAGCGCAGCGTAGACATAGTAACTTACAGCCAGGTAGAGCGCAGCGTAGACATAGTAACTTACAGCCAGGTAGAGCGCAGCGTAGACATAGTAACTTACAGCCAGGTAGAGCGCAGCATAGACATAGTAACTTACAGCCAGGTAGAGCGCAGCGTAGACTTAGTAACTTACAGCCAGGTAGAGCGCAGCGTAGACATAGTAACTTATTGCCAGGTAGAGCGCAGCGTAGACATAGTAACATACAGCCAGGTAGAGCGCAGCATAGACATAGTAACTTACAGCCAGGTAGAGCGCAGCGTAGACATAGTAACTTACAGCCAGGTAGAGCGCAGCGTAGACATAGTAACTTACTGCCAGGTAGAGCGCAGCGTAGACATAGTAACTTACTGCCAGGTAGAGCGCAGCGTAGACATAGTAACTTACAGCCAGGTAGAGCGCAGCGTAGACATAGTAACTTACTGCCAGGTAGAGCGCAGCGTAGACATAGTAACTTACAGCCAGGTAGAGCGCAGCGTAGACATAGTAACTTACAGCCAGGTAGAGCGCAGCGTAGACATAGTAACTTATTGCCAGGTAGAGCGCAGCGTAGACATAGTAACTTATTGCCAGGTAGAGCGCAGCGTAGACATAGTAACTTACAGCCAGGTAGAGCGCAGCATAGACATAGTAACTTACAGCCAGGTAGAGCGCAGCGTAGACATAGTAACTTACAGCCAGGTAGAGCGCAGCATAGACATAGTAACTTACAGCCAGGTAGAGCGCAGCGTAGACATAGTAACTTACAGCCAGGTAGAGCGCAGCGTAGACATAGTAACTTACAGCCAGGTAGAGCGCAGCGTAGACATATTAACTTACTGCCAGGTAGAGCGCAGCGTAGACATAGTAACTTACAGCCAGGTAGAGTGCAGCGTAGACATAGTAACTTACAGCCAGGTAGAGCGCAGCGTAGACATATTAACTTACAGCCAGGTAGAGCGCAGCGTAGACATATTAACTTACAGCCAGGTAGAGCGCAGCGTAGACATAGTAACTTACAGCCAGGTAGAGCGCAGCGTAGACATAGTAACTTATTGCCAGGTAGAGCGCAGCGTAGACATAGTAACTTACAGCCAGGTAGAGCGCAGCGTAGACATAGTAACTTACAGCCAGGTAGAGCGCAGCGTAGTCATAGTAACTTATTGCCAGGTAGAGCGCAGCGTAGACATAGTAACTTACAGCCAGGTAGAGCGCAGCGTAGACATAGTAACTTACAGCCAGGTAGAGCGCAGCGTAGACATAGTAACTTACAGCCAGGTAGAGCGCAGCGTAGACATAGTAACTTACAGCCAGGTAGAGCGCAGCGTAGACATAGTAACTTACAGCCAGGTAGAGCGCAGCGTAGACATAGTAACTTACAGCCAGGTAGAGCGCAGCGTAGACATAGTAACTTACTGCCAGGTAGAGCGCAGCGTAGACATAGTAACTTATTGCCAGGTAGAGCGCAGCGTAGACATAGTAACTTACAGCCAGGTAGAGCGCAGCGTAGACATAGTAACATACAGCCAGGTAGAGCGCAGCGTAGCCATAGTAACTTACTGCCAGGTAGAGCGCAGCGTAGACATAGTAACATACAGCCAGGTAGAGCGCAGCGTAGACATAGTAACTTACAGCCAGGTAGAGCGCAGCGTAGACATAGTAACTTACAGCCAGGTAGAGCGCAGCGTAGACATAGTAACTTACAGCCAGGTAGAGCGCAGCGTAGACATAGTAACTTACAGCCAGGTAGAGCGCAGCGTAGACATAGTAACTTACAGCCAGGTAGAGCGCAGCGTAGACATAGTAACTTACAGCCAGGTAGAGCGCAGCGTAGACATATTAACTTACAGCCAGGTAGAGCGCAGCGTAGACATAGTAACTTACAGCCAGGTAGAGTGCAGCGTAGACATAGTAACTTACAGCCAGGTAGAGCGCAGCGTAGACATATTAACTTACAGCCAGGTAGAGCGCAGCGTAGACATATTAACTTACAGCCAGGTAGAGCGCAGCGTAGACATAGTAACTTACAGCCAGGTAGAGTGCAGCGTAGACATAGTAACTTACAGCCAGGTAGAGCGCAGCGTAGACATAGTAACTTACAGACAGGTAGAGCGCAGCGTAGACATAGTAACTTATTGCCAGGTAGAGCGCAGCGTAGACATAGTAACTTACAGCCAGGTAGAGCGCAGCGTAGACATAGTAACTTACAGCCAGGTAGAGCGCAGCGTAGACATAGTAACTTACAGCCAGGTAGAGCGCAGCGTAGACATAGTAACTTACAGCCAGGTAGAGCGCAGCGTAGACATAGTAACTTACAGCCAGGTAGAGCGCAGCGTAGACATAGTAACTTACAGCCAGGTAGAGCGCAGCGTAGACATAGTAACTTACTGCCAGGTAGAGCGCAGCGTAGACATAGTAACTTATTGCCAGGTAGAGCGCAGCGTAGACATAGTAACTTACAGCCAGGTAGAGCGCAGCGTAGACATAGTAACATACAGCCAGGTAGAGCGCAGCGTAGACATAGTAACTTACTGCCAGGTAGAGCGCAGCGTAGACATAGTAACATACAGCCAGGTAGAGCGCAGCGTAGACATAGTAACTTACAGACAGGTAGAGCGCAGCGTAGACATAGTAACTTACAGCCAGGTAGAGCGCAGCGTAGACATAGTAACTTACAGCCAGGTAGAGCGCAGCGTAGACATAGTAACTTATTGCCAGGTAGAGCGCAGCGTAGACATAGTAACTTACAGTTAGGTAGAGCGCAGCGTAGACATAGTAACTTATTGCCAGGTAGAGCGCAGCGTAGACATAGTAACTTATTGCCAGGTAGAGCGCAGCGTAGACATAGTAACTTACAGCCAGGTAGAGCGCAGCATAGACATAGTAACTTACAGCCAGGTAGAGCGCAGCGTAGACATAGTAACTTACAGCCAGGTAGAGCGCAGCATAGACATAGTAACTTACAGCCAGGTAGAGCGCAGCGTAGACATAGTAACTTACAGCCAGGTAGAGCGCAGCATAGACATAGTAACTTACAGCCAGGTAGAGCGCAGCGTAGACATAGTAACTTACAGCCAGGTAGAGCGCAGCGTAGACATAGTAACTTACAGCCAGGTAGAGCGCAGCATAGACATAGTAACTTACAGCCAGGTAGAGCGCAGCGTAGACATAGTAACTTACTGCCAGGTAGAGCGCAGCGTAGATACTGAGTGCTGCCTCCTTGGAGGGGAAGGTCTTGCGGGCTTGCAGGATGTCGTCTTGGTTTCCTGTGCAGGCCTCCTGGTGACTGATGTAGCGCAGGGCCTGTTGGCATCCCAACGCCGTGTAGTTTGGTTTACACACCGTTAGGAAGTAGGGCGCCAAGTTTCCTGTCACCACCTGCCCAGCGTTGACGAAGATGTCAACGGTGAAGAGGCCGAAGGTGTAGACGCCTGAGAAGAAAGAACACCTTATGAAACAGAAAACATGGGAAAAGCAGGATTAAAACAATGATTGTGGCTTTGAATAGTTTATTTGAACACTATGACTCTGAGGACTTCCCTGAGTAAACAATCCAGTCATGAATTGATTGTAAACGTGATGCTGAGTCTGTAAGTTAGCCAGGTGGAGACACGCTGCTTTAAACCACACCAGCCAGGCTTTGTGTCAGAGACTGAAGGGGTTTAACAGAAATAATTGCCTCCCCTCCATGGCTGCCCAATCCTCTGTCACACTAAATTACCAAACAGGTTTTCATCCACACACACTGAGAGGAGCTCCCCACACCACAATCACGCTCAAACTTCCAGGAGGGATTATTTGCCGAGGCAACAATAGCAGCTTTTCCAATCACTGTCATGTGTTCGTGCTGCTGTGAAACACTTCAACCGAGGCTTTAAAGGGCATTTTGGTGAGACGCCTAATGAAACAGGCAGCGAAGCTTCAAAGACATCAAGGCTTTTTCTTCTTCTATCATTGGAGCTCTACTTTTAATCAGTGTCTCGCTCAGTGAGTGTGCTGGGGCTCTAGATGCTGACAGGTCCATTTCTTTACAAGCATCAAATAGGTTTTGTCAAGCATGGTGTGACTCAGTCACCAAGTGCTCGCCAAGCAGCTCATCTTTCTGACACTGTCCCACTTTTAGATGTGAATGTTGAAATGTGGGCACTTTGTGCTTTATGGATGACTCCAACCCCGGGCCCTACCCCCTTCATCCTAACTAGCTTTGGGAAAAAGGCAGAGACACAACCAAAATTGCTTAGTCGGGCATGAATCTAACTCAGTTTGTCTGCTTCCAACGGCTGCAGAGCCACAGTGGAGCCATGCATGACTTTGTTTTCCAATACAGATGCTCATTGACTGCCTGGGATCTTCCTGTCATGGTGTGTTGGTGTTTTTATGAAATGTTCTTTCATCACGTGCCAGTATCCTCACAATGCAACAGTCTCAGAGTTATCTCAGACTTCCTCTCTTCTCCCATACCATCCTTTGGCATACAGGAGGTATATGTAGACATGCTGAACACAGAGTTGCACAGTCCAAAAGTGTGAACTCATGTTTAATGGAAGACAGAAGGAATGAAGGAAGAAAGAGGAATGAGTTTGCAAAACAAAACACCTGCAGTGCATGCTTTATGAAAGGCATATTAAAAAAGCATAACTCTTCATGGGGCACTAATTGAAATAAAACCTTTCAACCAAAGAAGAGTGTTGTAATTCTGGAGTACTGTAATTTCCAGGCTGTAGAGTGCAGCAGCCCTCTTTCCTTCTTCAACAGCCACATTGATCACCTTTAACTTGAAAGCTGCATCAGATGCATTTCTTCATGTGTTTTCCATGATACAGGTGTGAGCATGAAGTGCAAAATAACTCATTAGCCAAAAAAAATACACAAACGAGCCATATTGTTGTTGATCCTGCAGGATTCAAATCATGTGAAAGAAAAGTAATGATGGTTTATTTTAAGTCTTTAAAATTTGGATATTGTTTTGTAAAATAACTGGTTATACAGCAGTTTGTGTCCGCATCGCAGACGTAACCTGATCTTTGACGACTCAGAGCGGTTCTAGGATTTCATGGGTTAGCATGCTGAGACATGATGAATTAAGGGTGTGAAATCGAATTGGAAAAATCGAATATCGGGATTTTTTGTTTTACAATTTTAAAATCTTTTTTTTTTTTCTTCTTCAAATAAATACAAATATTCCATTATATAAAATTTTTGTGATTTTTATTGTTTTATTGATCTTTTAACTTGTCTTCTGGGGCATTATAGCAGCAGAATGATGGTCTGGTTACTGGGTTGTTTCTTCCGAAGTAAAATTAAAAAGATGATTTGCAAAAAAATGTTTTGTACAATTTTTTTTTGTTAATCTACAAAAATCAGCAATATCAGAGTCGTGAGAATCCCAATTTAAATTGAATTGGCACCGAAAAAATCCAAACTGAATCAAATTGGGACAAAAGCATATCGTCAAAGCCCTATTATGTATGTCTAATGCAGTGATCAGATATAGTAACATGTCCAATAAAGGACAAATGTAAGACATTAAGAGACAAATCAGAGATAAAACATTCGAATAAAAGGCCATGTCATATTAAATACCTGACCATAGCTCCACCACACTGGCATAATTCTTGGCTTTTCCAGACTATATAATGAAGAATCATTGGGCCCCATATAGCCACCTCATGTGGTCATCAGCGGATAAATGTGGACAGAAACACATTATTTAATGTGACATGTGGTATTAAAGCACACCAAGTGGTCACATAAGACGAGAAGAGTTAAACAAGTGCATCCTGTTGACTGTACTGGGGAAACATAAGGTGCAACTAAAGCTACAGAGTTTATCTTTATCAGCTAAAAGCACATAGGTCAATTGTTCCGACCCTTAGACCTTAGACCCCTTTGTTAACCCTTAGAGACTGCTCAGAGTTTATGCCTTCACCGTAAGGCCACGATAAGTGACAAATAAAACCAAACTTTATTTATACTTTTCATGCAACCAGTAGAAACAAATGGCAGCAACACAGAAAAACAGTGAAACGTTCCTGCTATAGGACAGCGTTCCTGCCATCGTTCAGCAGCATGGTTGCTGTCAGCTGATACGTAAATGTCCAGCTTTTACACCCTGTGTTGAAGGCAGACCGGCACCACTGATCGTGATCTTTTCAACAGTGCTCAATCAAACACATACCAATTCCAAATATAAGTAAATAATCAGAATAAACAGAACCTCATCCAGTCACATTTTCTCCCCAAAGAAGATAAACAACATATCAGATGATGGAACTGAGGTTTTAGAGACCCATCTGCTCCCATCCAGACAACGTCTCTTTCAGGGAAGACCTTGCAGGTTCCACCATGCTGGACCACAACCTGATGGTGGAACAGGAGAACTGGTCTGCTGCAGTCCAGATGTTTTAACCAGTACAAAACACCTGGAGCATCATGGAAGCAGAAATCCAGCAACAAGGTCCAGTAGAGCAGCTGGAATCCTGCATCAGACCAGAACGGGACGACATTCCAGCTACTGGTCTCCTCACTTCCCAGATGTTCCCAGATGTTAGAAGGAGATGCTAACGATGCTAACGATGCTAATCATCATCCTGGAACTACTTTTTACAGACATGTTGCTGCATCAGATTCATATTTTCTATCAAATGATGAAATGTCTGAGTTTGTTGGAGACGTGGACGTGCAAGAGGCTGAAGTTCAATCTGAAGGAGAAAATGTCAGAAGGATGAAAAGAGTCTACGTTGCGTCAAACGTCTGACATTTACTGGACAAATATGGATGAAAAGAAATAGATTTACTTTGTTTCAGCTGCAGTCAGCATTACGAACAGCGATTCCTGCAACACTGCAGTCTCTGGAGAGCCAAATCCAACTGAGAGGAGAGGCTAGCGGATCGTTCTGGCAGCAAGAAATGAGAAGACGAGGGTCTGACTCACATACAGTCAATCATGAATAAGAATGATCATGATAATAAAACTATCTAACACTTTTCTAAACAATGTGTTCAACATCAGCAGAGAATTAAAAGTTGAAAAACAACAATGTGAAATATCAGAGTTCGAACACAGAATTCACTTCAATGCTTAATAAGGTGGTGATAAAACAGCGCTCCATTTCCAGAGAGCTACTCAGAAAAACCAACAACCAGTTCAGCAACAACAGACCGTGTCTGCGTCTCCAGGACATTTTTACACAAAGTAAAAGCGATATTTGTAAGTTTCAACAAACAACAACTGCGAATTGCAGGTGTTTCTATTGAACGGTGTGTCGTACATTAACCTCAAGTCCCGTAAAATCTCGTTGCTCTCGCGAGATTTTACAAAAATTGTTGTTCATGCAAGGTCGCCACGTAGCATTATTTTGTGGTTTTCTACTTGCTGGGAAGAATTTGCTACAAACTTTTGAAGCTTTTCTCCCTCATTTTAATTTCTAAAATTCTGAAATTTGTTGTTGTTGTTTGTTCCTCACTGCGCGATCTTTACTGGGAATGAACTGGTCATCACCCCCATGTCATGTCCAGGGAGACATAAATGTAAAAAAAAAAGTGTTTCTATTACACTTTTGCAAAATGTTTCTATGTCACAATCTCTGAAAAAAACCACCTCATGGGAGCGTAAAAACTTTTTTGCGATATTTAAGACTTTTTTTTTTTAGGTGTTTCCAGTAGCGTTTCTTTATTGCAATATTTATTTTTTGTGCAATTCTAAGCGTGATGGAAACACACCTCGAGATGGTCAGATTGTCTCTCTATAAAAGAAAATATTTAAGCAGAATTTGACAGAGATGGTAAAGAAGTCTATCAGGTGGTGGAAAGATCCTGTTTAAACTGGTCTGGGAATAGGTAGACAGTCTCCACCTGTGGATGTCAGAGGTCAGAGGGGTTGACCAACAGGTTGGTCTGAGATGACATGGACGTTTAAGGCTTTGAACTTGATCAGAAATATTCAACGTCAACATGAAATCCAGCAGGAAGTCGGTGGAGAAAGCAGAACGCGGGCGATGACGTCATGGTAACGAGTCTGCAGAGCTCTGCATTGAGTGGAGGTGACAGAAGGAGGATACCTGAGGACAGCGAGTTTCAGACGTCAGAGTGGGAACAGACAGAAGTTGCAGGATGTTTGGTCAGTTAGAGGCTGACAGAAATGAGCTGAATTTAAGGGGGCATTTGCACTAGAATGGTCCCGGGACTCGCTTCTAATGAGCTGCGATTCCTTTGGTTCGGTTTGGGTTTTAAACTGTGACCAGGCCGCCAGGAGAACGTTCCTACAACGTGTCGGCTCCCTCAAGGCATCTTTAATCTGTCTGTGTCATGGATCTGCATAGAAATTATTTAATTTCATCAGTACTATGAATATTTATTAGGGGTGGGAAAATCAAATTGAAAAATGGAATATCTGGATTTTTTGCTTCACAATTTTAAAATCAATGTTTTTGTTGAAAAAAAAAATGTTTTTTTTCAAATAAATAAATAAAAATAATCCATTATGAAATTTTTGTCATTTTTATTGTTTTTATTGATCTTTTTATTTGTCTCCTTGGGCGTTATAGCAGCAGAATTATGGTCTGGCTACTGGGTTGTTTTTTATGCCTGATTGAAATAAAAAAAATGTACAAAACCTTCTTTTGCTCGTCATTTTTCTTGTGTTTTTCATCTACAAAAATCAGCAATTGAAAAATTGAGAAAATCCCAGTTTAAATCCAAATTGAATCGGGACCAAAGCATATCGTCACAGCCCTATTATGCATGTTGTTCCAGCAGGTTGCAGGTGACTATTTTCCTTCTTGTCCATTTAAAGGCTGGATGGGGGATGTCTTCCAGGAGCATTTTTACTATATTGCTAAAAATTCCCTTCACAACTCAATTGTTGCCAACTAATCAAAAGCTCTGAAATAAAACTATGTGATCACCTGTTGAACGGACAGGATTATAAAACCACCATTAAATAATTTAACCAGCCTTTTCTGAATGATTGGATGGTGAAGGGCATCACACCTGCACCTGCCTCAACCCATCTCCATGCAGGAATCACACGCTCCCAGAGGCTTAAAGCACTTGTAAACACAACAAAGTAAGAGCTAGAGTTTGGCCAGCTACATGAGCTTCATGCTAAATCCCAGTACGATGAACCCTCCGGAAGAAGCATTGGAGGCGTGGCTTCAGCAGCAGAATGATGGTTTGGCTACTGTGCCGTTTCTCCCAATTGAAAAAAAAAAAAAAGTTTTAGACATTTTTTTTGTTTTTAATCGACAAAACTTATCAATCTCAAAGAATTGTCAGAAACGCAATTTAAATAGAATCGGCACCCAAAAAATCAGAATCGAATCAATCAGGACAAAAGCGTATCGTCACGGCCCTAATTTACAGTATGTGTTATTGTGCAGGTCCGGTTGGTCATCCCAACGGGTTTGGGTGGGTGCGGGAAGGTAAAAGTGGACCTGTGCAGGACTCTGGTGTTGGGGTTCCTAATTTCACTGCAGTGTGCAGAAAATAAGTGTTTTTCCTTCTTCTTGGTGCTTCATAACGGTTGGCAAACATCATTTTATTTTACTGGATAGTCCATTTGCAAGTGAACGGAGACCATGACTGGTCTGTGTCTGAGTGTGGTTGGAGTTCACACTGCACCAAACAAATCCAACTAACTGTGGAATCAGACCATGGTCTGTTTAACGTGGATCAGAGGCAGTGTACAGTTGAAAAAACAAGACTGCGCTTGATGTTTGAGCTGAGCATCAAAAGATTAGAACCAAATATTCTTGCAGTTTGGTTGATTGCACCTCAAAGAGTGGCAAGAGTAGAGACAATAGAAATAACTAAATTTAGAAGCAAACAGAATTTTTCTCCCATTACATTTAAAGAAATTTTGGTCCCTCTGGTGTTTACCTTCCTGGTTACCAAAAACATGCTGTAACAAAAGCTGGCAGCCAATGAGTTAAAGTCAGGAAGAAGCGGCGAGACCAGTGACTGTCTGATGGGCGGAGCCTCCGTGATGTCACCCGTAGGTTTCTGAAGAGCTGAATTGAAGCTCGGTAGGCGGTTCCTACCATCGCCATCTTGGCAGGGTCATGTGTGTCGTCTCGCCCGGAAAATACAAATATGGGCAAAGAGGTGGAGCTGAGAGGGGGGCTGTGAGCGTCATGGTGGATGATTGACATCCAGTGAACTCCAAGCTTTCTGTAGCTAAGAGCTAACCGAGCTAACCTGGAGATAACAGGAGCTAACCAGCTAACGGAGGTAAGCGGGCTAAAGCTAAGTCACGTTGTTAACCGGCTAAAAAACGCGGTTGTTCTACGTTTTTCTTACTTGAAGCAGGAGATCGGGTACCTGTCAATCAAAAGGACACGCCCCCTAAATATGCCAACTTTCAAGATTAAATTACTTTTTAACGGGCGAGTTAGAAAAAAATTCACTCCCCCCACAGTTGTCATGAAGGTAAACCTGACCTATTAAACCTAAAATGGATTTTTGAACCAGGCTGTAAACATGTTTATTTCTGCTGTAAACATGTTTATTTCTGCTGTGAAGTTGGTCTTTTTAACATGGGAGTCTTTGGGAATTCGCTCTGTTTTGCAGCCCCTAGTGGATGAAGGGGGAACTCACAGCGCTGCTGAGATCTGTGGGTTTTATCAGCATGAACACCAGTGTATCGTCAGCAAAAAATGCTCATGTCCATTATGGGACCGCAGATGAAGCATCTTGTGGCGAACTGTCATGAAAAGGACCAGTTTCTACATTTTACCAGTCAATCTACCAGTAGCTCCATGTTTTCAGGGTTTCCTGCTCCATGATTGGCAAAGTCTTGCATAAAGGTAAAAACACAGTCTAAGTTGAGTGCGTGTGAGCACAATGACCCGTGGCTGCATTCTAAATTTAATCCTCTCCAAACAGCACAGTCTTGTGAGTCATTATGCAAAGCTACGCCAGGCATGAATGAAAAGCGAAGGCTGCGGAGCTGCGAGATGGCTGGGCTCACACGAAGCAGACGTAAACGCTGGCAACAGGCATGTGCAGACTGATTTGCACGAATAAGCGCTCCCAGGTGCACGTGCAGAAATACAAATGCAATGCAAGCATGCATGTGGAATAAGTCACGTGTGAAGGCTTGAAACCTTTTCTGTTAGCAAAGAGAAAAGGTTTCAGAAGCAAGGAAACGGATGCAGGAGCAACGGTGCTGAAAGCACTCCATGCATAACAGCTGCAAGACAAGTAAAGCACTTAGAGCCTCTCGGTGTTGCCAGAGCTCTTATATTACCGTGTTCTCACAAAACATGTGCTTAAAAACAGCTGAGTCTGTGGGAATATCCAGGAACTGTGCAGCAACATGGTATAGTTTTACCTCACCATCATCCTGACGTGTTGGACTGGTCAGCATGGCGTTATGTTCACCAGTGTTGGGTTTACACGGGGCTTTGGGGGGGCGTGGTGGCGCGAGTTGCTGAGAAGACATCTGCTGCAGCTGATCAGAAACATCATGGAGGAATGTTTCAGTGTTTTGGTCAATAATTTAGCGTTTCTTTGGCTAAATTCTCTGTTGGTAACTTCATCATTTCCTACGAATCTGGTTTTCCTTACAGGCTCATGTCGAGTCTCGGGTTTCACCCCACTGTGTCGCATCCTGCCGAGGAAATTCATGCCATCGTTTCATTGATTGGATTATTGCGATGCACTACGCACACGTCTCAGCAAAGCCTCCAGAACAGCTGCGAGTTGTTCAAAATGTTTCTTCCAGGTAAGTTTTCTCTCCAATCGTCAGGCAGCTGCTTCCCGTTCATCTCAGACGGCATTCTTAGTGTCTTCTACAGACATACAGCAGCTTAGATCAGCAGGTTGTCTGAGGAGCTGTGACCTGGACCTGCTGACGGAGGCGGCGCCGTCGGTCCAGACACACTCTGGAACTCTCTTCCTTTGGACCTGACCTTGCTGCACTCTTGCTGGACTTCATGTTTTCTTCATCATTATTTGTGAGTTTTGCTTTGGTTCTTGTTGGATTTTTTGCCTTTGCCCATTCGCTGTTTGTGTTTCCTGGTTTCAGTTCATGCACTTTACTAGTCTGGGTTGCTTCTGGGCCTAATCTCCTGTTTTATTTTAGTCCACCCCCTTTGTGTTTTACATTCTGCTTTCCTTCCTGTTCATTTGCACACCTGCTTTGATTCGCTTCATCTGCTCCATTGTGAACCCCTTGGTTTCAGTAGCTCTTGGTTAAATCATCCGCTGCTTCCTTGTGCTGTCTGTCTGTGTTGCTGTTTTGCAGCCTTGTTTGCTGCCTTCATCCACCCTCCTCCTGTGTTTTGGTTCGGCTTCTCTTACACTCCATGACATTGTTGGCTCAGAGCAAACAAACAGCAACAGAGCAAACAAACACGTTGTCGAACATTTTCTGTCTTTGCACAAACAGGCCTTCAGGAACAACAAACCACAGGACTAAAACAATAAACAACAGAAAACCACTTCTGTCTGCAGCATTTTCTGGTAATCGTTTCGTTTTCTTGTTGTCTGGGACAAAAACATTCATCTGAGAGGAGAAAACATGCATACGTAGGTTTATTCCATGGTCAGTGAGAATTCTGACCCCAACTGGCTACATTATTTTCATATAAACACACACGTAGTTCGGCGAGTTAAATCACATTCATGTTACTCCGCCACGGGCGTCACCATAGCAACGCTTTAATCAACGGATTCAGATCAGCTGCTTTTGACAGGTGAATGAGAGAAACACGTTGTAGCTTTACTACAGTTGTTCACCATAAAAACTACATCAAGGTCAACATCAAATAGTTCCAATACTTTAGTATGTTTAGCAAGTTTAAAAAAAAAAAAAAAATTTAAAATGTGTTATAAAATGGTTACTGTGTGGGACCATGGTTGTATAAGCTAATTAAATACCTCGGATCCGTGCATTAGACGGTTATGATGCACTCTGCTGCGTGTCGTGGTGTTCTATACTCCGTGTTGTGCATTATGACCGTATAATGCACGGCCATCACACCTCCCGTCTTCCTTCCTGACATAGTGGCACCATCGTTGTGTTTCTTATGTTGAGGGGCCCATCAACATAACGTCCTGGTCCTTCTGACAGTTCAACTCTCTTAGACAGAAATAGGTTCTTCTGGTTCATGACAAAGAATCGGTTCTTAAAGCCGGCTCAGTCATGAACGACTCATCAGTATTTACAAGCTGCCTGGCAGTCTGGGCTGTACAACTGGTCTCATTACAGTTTTTTACAGTAACATGAAGCATGATGTTTTTTGTTTTTTTTTTATTATTATTATTTTTTTACTTATTCCAAATGAAGTAATTCTGAATTAAAGCGCTCTCCTTCAGGTTTACATGGAAACAATAATTCCAAATTTAAGGTTTACATGGAAATGACGTTTATTAGGGGTGGGAAAATCGAATCCAAAAATTGGAAATCTGGATTTTTTTTCTTCACAATTTTAAAATCAATTTTTTGTTAATAAACATCGATTTTTGTCATTTTTATTGTTTTTTATTGATCTTTATACTTGTCTTCTTGGGCATTATAGCAGCAGAAAGGTGATCTGGCTGCCATGTTGTTTTTTCTCATTGAAATGAAGAAAAATGATGAGCAAAAAATAAAGTTTTATACAGTTTTTTTGTTTTTTAATCTCCAAAAATCAGCAATATTGGAGAATTGTGAGAATGGCAATCTAAATCGAATTGGCACCCAAAAAATCGTAATCGAATCGGGACAAAAGCATATCGTCACACCCTTAACGTTTATTGGCCTTTACTTAATTCTGCTTTAGATCAGTGGGTTGGGAAGAGGTCAGATTGGAACAGTGACGTGACAAATGTATGTCTACTTGGATTTAAAATGGGAATAAACATGCCACTTTTTTTTTTTTTATTAAGTTTAAATTCGTAATGACCATCTTCTTTCAGAATGAGGTGTTTACATGGTCCTTTCTAGTCTGTTTTAAGCGGTTTTACCTTTTATTTGGAATTAAAGAGGAATTAAAACTCATGTAAAGGTGAACAATCAACAACAATCAGTGCAACATCCTCCCAAATGGAAAAGAAATATCTTTATAAGGTTGAGTATAAAAACATAAGAAATGAATGTGATAATTGTCCTCTAGGATGGGAAATATAATAAACAGAAGCTGAAAGTGTGGCTGTGAGAAGCCCAGCTCCTGTTAGCTCACCATGTTCACATCTACGGCTCAGGAACACGTCTGTCCCACGAGGTCCAATGCAGACGCATCAAGCCAGCTTGACATGAGCAGCTTTGTCCTGCTCAACATCCAGCTGTTCACCTTCCATCTGCTTCCCCATCTGTTGGAATCTGATGCGTCAACATCACAGATTTTTTTTGTGCACATATGATGCACTTCTCCTTCCTTCTGGAGACGAGCATTGGCTATGAGATGCGAAGAACACGGCGTAGTAAACGCCTCTGTGTCTGCAGACCTACAAGGAAAACTTTAGGAAGTGTTTGCTGTTCTTCTGGGGAGTATTTGCAGAAGTATCAGGACAAACTGATGGAAAAGTCATTTATGGAAAAAGGTTTAAAACTCGTCCATGCCGTCTGCGTTACCTACATTTCCTCATCCTCAGCAGGACATCGAATATGTACGGCAGCTCTGAACCACGGGAGCAATGTGTGAGAAATATTGGGGGTGGGAAATTGAATTGAAAAAACTGAATATCTGGATTGTTTGCTTCACAATTTTAAAATAGATTTTTTTTTTTTGTTATTAAAAAAAAATTTTTTTTTTCAAAATAAATAAAAATAATCCATTATAAAATTTTTGTCATTTTTATTGTTTTTGTTGATCTTTTTACTTGTATTTTTGGGCGTTATAGCAGCAGAATGATGGTCTGGCTGCTTAGATGTTATGTTATTTTTTTCCTCACTGAAATTAAGAAAAATGACACGAATGATTTGTAAATTTTTCTTGTTGTTTTTAGTCTACTAAAATCAGAAATATCGAAGAATTGTGAGAATCACAATATATATCAAATCAGCATCCAAAAAATCAGAATCGAATTGAATTGGGACAAAAGAAAAATCGTCACAGCACTAGTAAATATTGAGTTTTAATCCTTTAAACTGCAGCTTTTCTTCAGTGTTCATGTAGAAATCTGGCATGAGATGATATGTAAACATACTGCTGGATATTCTAACCAGCAGGTACAGACATAAGTTCAGTCTGGACCAGGTTTCTATTGGAGCCGAGTCTCTCTTCTGGACCACTCATGCAGGTGTGGGACAACATGTGTCTTCATGCAGCTGGAAACCAGACAGAAGTCCTGGTTTTAAACCCTCCCAGTGAGGTGAAGATGCTTCATGTCCATGTCCAGACGCAGCTGAACAAAGTGAATCTCCGTCACTGGACGCATTTTGACCTCAGCTTAAATGCTTCCAGTTTTCCTTGTAGGTTTTATTAACATCACTACGTTTCCTGAGATCTGAACTTTTAGAAGGTTTAGAGCAGGGGTGTCCAAAGTTGGTCCCCGAGGGCCGCTGTTCTGCAGGCTTTCCATGTATTCCTGCTCCAACACACCTGGTTTCCATTAAATGGATCCAACAGCCAATGAAGTTCTGCACAGTGACTGATTAGTTTGAGTCAGGTCTGTTGGAGCAGGGATACATGGGAAACCTGCAGGATTGTGGAGCTGGACCCTCCTCATTTAGAGCGAGTAAAACCGTCTTTATTCACTTCATCAGGACATTTCATAGGTTTTCTGTCCTGTGTTCCAGTCATTAATGGGAAATGAGTCCGTGATGCGCCCTGCGATGGACTGGCGAGCTGTCCAGGGTGTATCCCGCCTTTCGCCCAAAGACTGCTGGGATAGGCACCAGCTTCCCCGCCACCCTTCATCGGATTAAGCGGTTAGGATGATGAATGAATGAATGAATAAATGAGTGAGTCCATGATGCGGTCTGAAGACTTCCCAGCCGAGTGGAGCTGTCACACATTGTTTCATTTAAATAGGTAGTCTTCCTCGTCTTACGAAGGCGTTGACGGGCTTCACGTCCCCGATGGGTGCGAAGCCTGTCTGCAACTACAAAGTCTCTGACCTGCAGGAGGCATGTTCGGCACAAGCACTGGTTTTAGATTAGAGGGGGACTGGTATTAGAGACCCTGATGACGTCTAGGAGAAACGAAGCTAAAAATGTAAATGAAGCCTTTTTTCTTCTGTGAAGGAAGTAAGGATGAAGATCTGGTGCAGCAGACCTGCAGTCATCCTGCTTCTTCCACCGTATGACCACAGCTTCTACCTGGTTGTGGTTTTTATTTACTTATTTTTGCATGAATGGTTGGAGGTCTTCCAGCATCAGTTGCAGCGATAGTTTCAGCTCCAGCACCATGCCTTGGTGAGCCGTCTGCGGCTCCTGTGTTTCCCTTTGGCACTCCAAACCACTTAACAAGAAATTCACACGACAGCCTCTCCTCCTCCTCTCCTCCTCCCAGCATCCATCGCAGCCACATCAGGTGGGAAATGAGTTATAAATACTTTCATTTGGCAGTAAATAATGGCACAATTTGCACGACTCATTTAAATCCACTGCTCCCCACATTTTTCACTGCTAAAGCAGACATGAATATGGATGAAGGCCAGCTGCTGTAACACGGTCCAAGCCTCCAAGTTTTCCCTGCTTTTCACTTCATGCTGCTCTTCAGCCTGTTCTGCGGTGTAATTAGGCCAGATAGCCATTTTACACAGCAAAGCAAAGCAGATTTCCCTCTGAGAGCCGTAAAGCAACCAGCAACAGGTTTCCAGTAAGCTGCGCTAACCCCGCCGCCTTGTTCAGACTGTCCTGCACAAGCAAAGCTCCGTGTTTCGCTTCGCCAGCAGATGCAGTTAAAACTTCGCTGTTTACCATCAACCCTCCCACACCATCCCTCCAACGCAAGCAACGCAACAAAGCTTTGTCTCCCAAAAGCTCGTTGGGAGACAAGTAAGTAGCAATCAGACCCCCCAGGGAAGCTACGGGAGAGAGGATTGGTTCACACAGCCTGCAGAGTCTGACAGATTCATTTAGATGCCGAGTCGGCTAAAAGTCCTCATCAAAGGCCACAGTAAATCAGACAGACTGGATCTAATGAGATTTCCACGTACCATGGGTAACACTTCCACACAAACCCCCCAGTGTTGGTCAGGAGCCACGAAGGTCCTGTTTACACCACGTTTCCACGCAGAACACGGAACTTTTTCCATCACGTTTCTGTGAAAACACAGTATTTATACACTGGAATGACTACTGATTCCATGTAGGGGAAACAGAAATAGGAGCAGAAATGATGCAGCGCCCATGCCAGGCCTCTAGAGGGCAGTGAAACTGTAACACCATGCTAAACACACAACAGAACAGAAACGCTGCGTGCTAACTGCTTGTTAGCATGTCTACGTCTTCATCAGACCAAGAGAATTAAAAACATGCAGCTGCACCAACATGACATGGAGGTTCACCATTGTTGTTGTGCTTTTTGTGGGTGTAAACAGGGTCTGATTGCGCAAGTACAAGACGATGGGAAAGACGTTAGCACCGGCCATAATTCCAGTTTACATGGGCAAGACGCGCCTTGCGTTGCAGGATCATTTCACTCTGAAGGCTGTAGTCAGATCTTTCAGTTTTATCCTCCCAAACATCTGGATGACTAACACTGACGTCACAAACACAGAGGTGTCAGTCAAAACAACAGCGCCAACACATCTGTTGCTATGGCGCTGCAGCAACTTTTGGCTATTAAAAACATAATGACCACAGCAAAACCAGCAAACTGCAGCACTTGTGGTGTGAAAACCCAGAATCCAGCATCGACCACATCCACCTTCATCTTCCTTAAAAGCAACCAGGACACGTTTGTCTGTAATATAAAACCTAGATATTAGCATCTATGTTAGCAACATCTTTACCGTGGTAATGTTAGCTTGTTACCATGGTAACCATGCTTCCAGTTGTTTGGCTATTGATAATGAAAATATAACCAGAGAGGAGACATCCGGTGTTCTGTTCCATGAAGATCAAGTGTTTTTATTCAATCTGAAGCTGCAAATCCCACCAACATGGGCTGCCTACTCTACGGCAAGTCTGAGAGGACAAACGTCCAACCAACCTCCTAATGCAAAACAATAAAATAGGATTTTTCACTTCATTTGTGATAAAATAATTGAACTCCATCAGATTGGCTCCATTGACGGTTCAGAAGAAGAATGAGTCATTTACTGAACAGTTTCCATAAACTGACTTTTCCATGATGATGTTAACTGGGACCAAACTGGAATCAGACTAGGGCTGCACACTTAATCGGATTTTGATCGTGATCCCGATTTTGGTAGCCAGAAATAAATAAACCTGATCATCAACTATATTTACATTCAGAACGCGAGCTCTGCTGCATCGGTTTCTGATCACTCAGGTTCTCAACCAGCAGTCTGCTGACCAGCAGGGGGTGAACGCATGGTTAAGGCTTCATTAAGCTGCCTAAATACCAAGCTGTCAATTTTTACCCGCAGGCACTTAAGTATCGTTGGATTGGTTGGACATGTGAGGTGGGCGTGGTTAACACGTAAAAGTAAGTGAGATGCTGCTTCTGCATTTTTCCTGTTGCAGGTAAAACAGACTGTTTTGTTTAAACGGCTGATCGAGGTGCTAAAAATACGAACATTTTTATAACATGTGGCGTCCGACCAATCTAACGTATGTATATGTATATGTATATGTTACACATATATATGTAGTTACCAGGTAGGTTGTTTAGAAGTGGTGCAATAAAAATACATGTTTTTCCAGACACAATGAATAACCGTGATTACAATATTGATCAAAATAATTGTGATTATTTTGGTCATAATCGTGCAGCCCTAGATCAGACCCAACATTGCGGATTTAGGAATGGAAGAGATATTTATTGGACATTAAAGTTTTGGATTTTAGATCTAAATTAATTAAAATATTAATATTTCTTACATGTTTACTTGCACAGATCTGGATACACCGGAGTCAAATCAATAATACATCATTAAAAGGCTTGAGCAGAACTTGACAACAAGTTCACGTGAATCAGGTACGTTGCAGCAGGGAAACATCTAAAACCTGCAGGACAGGTGGAATCTCTCTACGCAGGAATAAACTGCAGGATTAGTTGACATTCTGGGTTTTACACATAAAACCTGCTGGATGAGTTACATTAAGAGCAAATTTACTGATCCATGTTCATCTGCTGGTTTTTTGAGTCCAGTAAAGCAAAGGAAGGATCCAGTGGAGAGCGTTGGTCAGTTCCAGCTGTTTTAACCAGATTTGACACTCTCTGGACACTGGAATGCAGGACTCTGCGACTCAGACGGCAGATTACAACTAAACGTGACGCGATACTTGACTTGTAAAAAAGGACTGTTTAACGTCTCGGGCGGCCGATAGAAACGTTTACGTTGGAGACGCAGAGTTCAGGATCTCTGAGCATCCGGGTGGTTGAAAGGCTCAAAATGAATAAGTCTTTGTCGTCTCCTTCCAAGTCAGCCCACATGGAACAGAAACCTGATTGATCCAGCGCCCATGTAAACCCGTCGGCCGGGATCTCGGATCAGGATCAGTCGGACCTGTGTCCATGTAAACGCAGTTTTTATGATTGTTTTATAAACCATGGGTATCGATCACGTAAATGTCAAACTGAAAATCCTACCGAAGACGTTGCCAAGGGAGACGTTTAAAGAAGTTTAAAAACACAAATAACCGAGTTATTCAGTTTTTTGTTGTTTTTGCTGAAAAGCTTTTTGTTTTCTCAGCGATGACGCATTTATCAACATCCGGTTCCGGTCGATCCGACCAATTTCAGTTCCCCCTCAAAGGAAAAGTCGTTCCGCGGCCGTCAACGTCACCCTGACCCGGTTCGGACATCCGGCCAAGAATTTTTTTTTTTCAATAATCTATTTCAACATTTGTGTGAACATCATTATCACGCGTATAACTCGTAAAAAAGTAAATCATCTGTTTTGGGGAATCTGAATGTTGAGCGTGTCACCTTGAAATCTCCCGGACTTAAATGACTATGTTTATGTGGTTTTTTTAGAACCTCTTTGGCAGGGTGTCGGTTCTGTGGTCAAGCTGGACGGGCAGCTCCACAACGTGGCCAAGCAGCACACACACCAGTGGGAGATGGAATCTGAGTCCCGATCGGCCAGTTTGATGCAGCTGAGGAGAAACTTGGGTCTGTTTCGCTCCGGCTGCTGCTGTTTCCGGCCCTGTGAAGTTTCCTCTGCTGTTAAAGGTCGAACAGCGTAAAACTAAAAGCAGCACACTGACTTCAGCTTCCTCTGAGGGGTTTTCAGCAGAATTAGAGGCGTGAAACTGACTGATGCTGCGTTTAAATTTCAAACTGAGGCTTCCCAACAGAGTCTGGTATCAGTCACTGTTTAAAGAGAAGGCATCCGAAGCCGTTTGTCCTGCTCTGCAGATAAAACACGTCAGCGTGCTGCGCTCCAAACCTGACATCAATTAACACTCAGAGTGAGAAATAAGCCCTGCGCTGACACACACTCTGCCAGTCTACAATACATGACAACCGCTTCCAGGAGTCTTCCAGGGATAAAAGCAGATTTAGCCTCCAATCAGAGACCTGTTAGCATTAAGCAGCAGCGTGAGAGGCAGGTAGTCTGTTTACATGTGGGTCACCAAGAGGATTCCCTTCAGGGATCTAGCTAATAATCTTCTTCTGCAGCTTTATCTCCTGATCTCGCTTAAGCACGAGAGGACGAGGAGTCCGACGGCGTGCTGCGAGCTTCCTGCATGTCTGAACGTCTGCCCCAGCAGGAAGCAGCTTCATGGATCCTGAAGACACGGCCTGATAACGAAGCACGAGAAGCAGCTTCTTCTTCTTCTGCTTCTACAGAAGTTACGTCATTAGGAGCTGGATTAGAAGCCATTCCCTGAGGAAGATCATGAGATGCAGCTGGAAGCTTCAAAGATTTCTCTTGTGCATCAGGAAGAAACTCCAGAAACTCCTGCTGAGCAAGCAGCATTATCTGCATGTAAAGAAAGCAGGTGATGAAAGAAGAAGTGTCCTTCCTGACCAGATTTGAAGATTTTTCTAGAGCAGGAAGTGACTGGACGCCAGCTCCAGGTCCAACCAGGAAACGTTCCCAGTCTGAGAGCAGCGGCGGTAAAAGCTCCAGCCTGCAGGACAGATGTTCCACATCCTCATGCAGAAAACTAAACACCAACGTTCATACAAAACAATCTGTGTGCACATTTATGAGGCAAGTTGTGTTGATGAGAAAAAGATGTCATTACTGAACATCTAGGATGTTAATCTGAAACCTCGTAAAACCTGAATAAGAAGAGTGAGGTTAAGAAAATCTTTGATTTCTGCAGCTTAGTGACCAATAAAAACTTCATCTCACTTTTCACATCTGAAAAACAAACTATTTATCTTCACGCCCGTCCCTCTTCCTAGTAACAGTCTTAAGCCTTCTATTGTTGACTCAACCACAACCTCTGATCAGGCAGGTGGACGGTCTGCCCTCATCTCAAACGGCCACCAGCTCATACCAGTTCCCCACCAGCTCATACCAGTTTCCCACCAGCTCATACCAGTTCCCCACCAGCTCCTACCAGTTCCCCACCAGCTCCTACCAGTTCCCCACCAGCTCCTACCAGTTCCCCACCTGTTCATACCAGTTCCCCACCAGCTCCTACCAGTTCCCCACCAGCTCCTACCAGTTCCCCACCAGCTCCTACCAGTTCCCCACCTGTTCATACCAGTTCCCCACCAGCTCCTACCAGTTCCCCACCAGCTCCTACCAGTTCCCCACCAGCTCCTACCAGTTCCCCACCTGTTCATACCAGGTCCCCACCAGCTCATACCAGTTCCCCACCAGCTCCTACCAGTTCCCCACCAGCTCCTACCAGTTCCCCACCAGTTCCTACCAGTTCCCCACCAGCTCCTACCAGTTCCCCACCAGCTCCTACCAGTTCCCCACCAGCTCCTACCAGTTCCCCACCAGCTCCTACCAGTTCCCCACCAGCTCCTACCAGTTCCCCACCAGCTCCTCCCAGTTTCCCACCAGCTCCTACCAGTTTCCCACCAGCTCCTACCAGTTCCCCATCAGCTCCTCCCAGTTTCCCACCAGCTCCTACCAGTTCCCCACCAGTTCATACCAGTTTCCCACCAGCTCCTACCAGTTTCCCACCAGCTCCTACCAGTTTCCCACCAGCTCCTACCAGTTCCCCACCAGTTCATACCAGTTCCCCACCAGCTCATACCAGTTTCCCACCAGTTCATACCAGTTCCCCACCAGCTCATACCAGTTCCCCACCAGTTCATACCAGTTCCCCACAAGTTCATACCAGTTCCCCACCAGTTCCTACCAGTTTCCCACCAGTTCCTACCAGTTCCCCACCAGTTCCTACCAGTTCCCCACCAGTTCATACCAGTTCCCCACCAGCTCCTACCAGTTTCCCACCAGTTCCTACCAGTTCCCCACCAGTTCATACCAGTTCCCCACCAGTTCATACCAGTTTCCCACCAGTTCATACCAGTTTCCCACCAGTTCCTACCAGTTCCCCACCAGTTCATACCAGTTTCCCACCAGTTCCTACCAGTTCCCCACCAGTTCCTACCAGTTTCCCACCAGTTCCTACCAGTTTCCCACCAGTTCCTACCAGTTTCCCACCAGTTCATACCAGTTTCCCACCAGTTCCTACCAGTTTCCCACCAGTTCCTACCAGTTTCCCACCAGTTCATACCAGTTTCCCACCAGTTCCTACCAGTTTCCCACCAGTTCCTACCAGTTCCCCACCAGTTCATACCAGTTTCCCACCAGTTCCTACCAGTTTCCCACCAGTTCCTACCAGTTTCCCACCAGTTCCTACCAGTTTCCCACCAGTTCCTACCAGTTTCCCACCAGTTCCTACCAGTTTCCCACCAGTTCCTACCAGTTCCCCACCAGTTCATACCAGTTTCCCACCAGCTCCTACCAGTTCCCCACCAGCTCCTACCAGTTTCCCACGTGTTCATACCAGTTTCCCACCTGTTCATACCAGTTTCCCACCTGTTCATACCAGTTCCCCACCAGCTCCTACCAGTTTCCCACCAGCTCCTACCAGTTTCCCACCAGCTCCTACCAGTTCCCCACCAGCTCCTACCAGTTCCCCACCAGCTCCTACCAGTTCCCCACCAGTTCCTACCAGTTTCCCACCAGTTCCTACCAGTTTCCCACCAGTTCCTACCAGTTTCCCACCAGTTCCTACCAGTTTCCCACCAGTTCCTACCAGTTTCCCACCAGTTCCTACCAGTTCCCCAGCAGCTGATGAAAGCGATGCCATGGTAACAACAGGAAGTCATGAAGCGGAGACGTACCGAGGAAGCGGAAGGTCCGGCGCACCAGCGGGTTGAGGTAACAGCAGTCCCCCGTGGCCACCGTCTTCTCCGACCGGTCAAACTCTTTGGACGTGTACTGGACCAGGAACAGCACGGTCTCTGTCACTGTGATCTGCGGAGGAAAGACAGGAGAACGCCCAGATGAGTGACTGCAGCCTCGTCACTCCACAGCGAGCTCAGGAGACGCCACGGCCTCCATCTGTACAGATGCAGCGGTGGCGAAGACGAGCAGACGGATGAGAGGAAGCTGACAATGCAGGGAGACGAGGGAGGACGCGTGCAGGGACACGTTCTGCCGAAGCTTCAGACCCACCTCTTACTGAAGGTAATAAATACAAAGGAAATGATTGTGCACATGACAGGAGGCAAATCCATGGAGAGAAGACAGAAAGCCTCCAGGAGCAGCGTAAACGTCGTTACTTTTCACTGAGGTGACGACCGCAGGAGGCCAACAGGAACAAGAAGCCGAACAGCTAAAGCTACCGGAGATTAAAGTAAAGACAGAAAAGTAAACAAACACAACAAGTTTTAAAGAGTTAAACCAGTCGTATGAAGAGCTCTGCTGAGGAACCGTCAGAGGTTCAGGAGGTGCTGCTGTTTCAGCAAAAAGTCGAGTTTATGCGTGAATATTAAGTAAAAGTAGAATTTTATCAGATCATATTTTATTCCCAATAGAAGAGAAACAACATGTCATGAATCTGATGCAGCAACACGTCTGTAAAAAGTAGTTCCAGGATGTTTAGCTTTGTTAGCATCTCCTTCTAACATCTGGAAACATCTGGGAAGTGAGGAGAGCAGCTGCTGGAGTTTCAGGATAAGAACGTTGTCCAGCTGCTTCCATGATGCTCCAGGTGTTTCGTACTGGTGAAACTGGACTGCAGCAGACCAGTTCTCCTGTTCCACCATCAGGATGTGGTCCAGCATGGTGGAAGGTCTTCCCTGAAAGAGACGTTGCCTGGATGGGAGCAGATGTTTCAGCATTGATGGAGCTTCCCAGATGTGGAAGCTGCCCACGCCATCGGCACTAATGCAACCCCATCCCATCAGAGATGCAGGCTGATAACAAGCTGGATGCTCCCTCTCCTCTTTAGTCTGCAGGACACGCCGTCCATGCTGTCCACAAACTATTCCACATCTTCATCCAGGTTTCCACTCAGAACATTTTAAATGAGCTTTGGTCCAGAGAAGACGGCGTGTTTCTGGATCCTCTTCACATATGATGGAGCTTTAACCTGCAGGTGTGGATTTCAGCCTGAACTGGGTTCACACTGGTTTCTGGAAGCTTCCTGAGTCCATGCACTGGTTTCCAGTAGAGAATCATGTCTGCTTTTAATGCAGAATATCACCAGCATCCATCCAGCCTTGTCCCATGCATACAGAGATTCCTTCTGAATCTCTGAATCTTCAGTTTTTAGACGCTGTAGATGGTGGATCTTCAACTTGTGAGGAACATCTTTCTGAAATTGTGGAAGTTTCACAGCCGGTTAGCCTGAGGTGATCAGCAGCTGTAGTTTCAGACTTCGGAAGCGGTCTGTCGACGACACGCGAGTCGTCTGGAGGTAAATGTGAAAGATGTGGTAGAAACTGGATAACAAGGTTAAAGGTGACATTCTTTACACAGAGAAACACACACTTTTTGTGTTTTTTTTTTTTGGTGTTTCTGTCCTTTTCTACATCACATCTTTCTCTCATTGGACGTCTTAAATAAACACTGTCTCAGCTGTCTGGGTTTCAGCTCGGGAGTTCAATGCTCCTACTCTCTGACAGACACTTGAACGCGTCTGCACCATGCAGTGTTCACTGATGGGACGGTGTACATCTGGGTGCTCAGCGAGCTGGAAACGTCCGGGCCGCAGGAGGTTGTTGGAACAAATCCAGACGAGGAACCTGTAAATTAAAGATGAGCCTGTGGGAGAACCAGCCGCCTGCCGGCAGAAGAGGTCTGGCCTCTGAGGACAATGAGGCATTAACGGTGAAATCCTGGTGACGATGATCCACAACACTTTTCTGCTCAGAGCAGCAGCTTACTGAGAACTCCAGCAACCTGTAAATCAGCTCAGCCTTTATTCTGTCACCTCCGCTAACAGGATACATCTCCAAGAACATAAACAGCTGAACTTTGCTGGCAAAGCTGCTGATTTCAGGTCACATGAGCTGTTTTTCATTCATCTCCTATCAGACTGTCCATGTTGATCTTACATGTGCTGTGGCTCCACATCTGGATCCTACAGTTACGTCTCACCTCAGACAGTTGATGCGTACCAGTCTGGGAGTAAAGCTCTGCATACAGGATCTGCACTTTTCTGAGCACTGGCTCCTTCATGTCAGTGTTGCTTGGATCGGGTCAGTCAAAGCTCTTCAAAGCGGCTTCAACCATCCAGTGGAATTAGGGTACAGAGTTTGACTGGTTCAAGTCTTACCTCACCAACAAAAGTTTTTCTGTTCACATTGCAGCTTTGTCCTTCTCGTCAGCCAACATGGGTCCAAAACTCTAAATAAATCTGTGTAGGTGAGCCACAAGGCTGAAAGCTGAACTGAATGTTTGTGACTTTCAATTCCTCAACCTGCATTAAAACATGACATCATTGTATAAAGAACATCACCATGTGAACTCGCTTCAGAAAAACCTCTTCAGTTCACACAGTAGTTAAACTAGCATGCAGACCCAAAGCTAGATGTTACCAACACCCAGAAACTTCTCTGGACCACTTAGCATCGTCTCAGAGGGACCGATGCTAAGTGGTCTGATGAGTCCACATTTCTCCCCATTTCACCTCATTTCACCACATTTCACCTCATTTCACCACATTTCTCCCCATTTCACCTCATTTCACCACATTTCACCTCATTTCACCTCATTTCACCACATTTCACCCCATTTCACCTCATTTCACCACATTTCTCCCCATTTCACCTCATTTCACCACATTTCACCTCATTTCACCACATTTCACCTCATTTCACCACATTTCACCTCATTTCTCCCCATTTCACCCCATTTCTCCCCATTTCACCTCATTTCACCACATTTCTCCCCATTTCACCTCATTTCACCACATTTCACCTCATTTCACCACATTTCTCCCCATTTCACCTCATTTCACCACATTTCACCTCATTTCACCACATTTCTCCACATTTCACCTCATTTCACCACATTTCTCCCCATTTCACCTCATTTCACCACATTTCACCTCATTTCACCACATTTCACCTCATTTCACCTCATTTCACCACATTTCACCCCATTTCACCTCATTTCACCTCATTTCACCACATTTCACCTCATTTCACCACATTTCTCCCCATTTCACCTCATTTCACCACATTTCACCTCATTTCACTACATTTCTCCCCATTTCACCTCATTTCACCACATTTCACCCCATTTCACCCCATTTCACCTCATTTCACCTCATTTCACCACATTTCTCCACATTTCACCTCATTTCACCCCATTTCTCCCCATTTCACCTCATTTCACCACATTTCTCCCCATTTCACCTCATTTCACCTCATTTCACCTCATTTCACCACATTTCTCCACATTTCACCACATTTCTCCCCATTTCACCTCATTTCACCACATTTCACCTCATTTCACCTCATTTCACCTCATTTCTCCCCATTTCACCTCATTTCTCCACATTTCACCACATTTCACCTCATTTCACCACATTTCACCACATTTCACCTCATTTCTCCACATTTCACCTCATTTCACCACATTTCTCCCCATTTCACCTCATTTCACCTCATTTCACCACATTTCACCTCATTTCACCTCATTTCACCTCATTTCACCTCATTTCACCACATTTCACCACATTTCTCCACATTTCACCTCATTTCACCTCATTTCACCACATTTCTCCCCATTTCACCTCATTTCACCACATTTCACCTCATTTCACCTCATTTCACCTCATTTCACCACATTTCTCCACATTTCACCTCATTCACCACATTTCACCACATTTCTCCACATTTCTCCACATTTCTCCACATTTCTCCACATTTCACCTCATTTCACCACATTTCACCTCATTTCACCTCATTTCACCTCATTTCACCTCATTTCACCACATTTCACCACATTTCTCCACATTTCACCTCATTTCACCTCATTTCACCACATTTCTCCCCATTTCACCTCATTTCACCACATTTCACCTCATTTCACCACATTTCTCCCCATTTCACCTCATTTCACCACATTTCACCTCATTTCACCTCATTTCACCTCATTTCACCACATTTCTCCACATGTTCACCTCATTTCACCACATTTCACACATTTCTCCCCATTTCACCTCATTTCACCACATTTCACCTCATTTCACCTCATTTCTCCACATTTCACCACATTTCACCACATTTCACCCCATTTCACCTCATTTCACCACATTTCTCCCCATTTCACCACATTTCACCACATTTCTCCCCATTTCACCTCATTTCTCCCCATTTCACCTCATTTCACCTCATTTCACCACATTTCTCCACATTTCACCTCATTTCACCACATTTCACCACATTTCACCTCATTTCACCACATTCTCCCCATTTCTCCCCATTTCACCACATTTCACCACATTTCACCACATTTCACCTCATTTCACCACATTTCACCACATTTCACCACATTTCACCACATTTCTCCCCATTTCACCACATTTCACCACATTTCTCCCCATTTCACCTCATTTCACCTCATTTCACCTCATTTCACCACATTTCACCTCATTTCACCTCATTTCACCACATTTCTCCCCATTTCACCACATTTCACCTCATTTCACCTCATTTCACCTCATTTCACCACATTTCTCCCCATTTCACCTCATTTCACCACATTTCACCTCATTTCACCTCATTTCACCTCATTTCACCTCATTTCACCACATTTCACCTCATTTCACCTCATTTCACCACATTTCTCCCCATTTCACCACATTTCACCTCATTTCACCTCATTTCACCACATTTCACCTCATTTCACCACATTTCTCCCCATTTCACCACATTTCACCACATTTCACCACATTTCTCCCCATTTCACCTCATTTCACCTCATTTCACCACATTTCTCCCCATTTCACCTCATTTCACCACATTTCACCTCATTTCACCTCATTTCACCACATTTCACCTCATTTCACCTCATTTCACCACATTTCTCCCCATTTCACCACATTTCACCTCATTTCACCTCATTTCACCACATTTCACCTCATTTCACCACATTTCTCCCCATTTCACCACATTTCTCCCCATTTCACCACATTTCACCACATTTCACCACATTTCACCACATTTCTCCCCATTTCACCTCATTTCACCTCATTTCACCTCATTTCACCACATTTCACCTCATTTCACCTCATTTCACCACATTTCTCCCCATTTCACCACATTTCTCCCCATTTCACCACATTTCACCCCATTTCACCTCATTTCACCACATTTCACCACATTTCACCACATTTCACCTCATTTCACCACATTTCACCACATTTCACCACATTTCTCCCCATTTCAGCTCATTTCACCACATTTCTCCCCATTTCACCTCATTTCTCCCCATTTCACCTCATTTCACCACATTTCACCACATTTCTCCCCATTTCACCTCATTTCACCTCATTTCACCACATTTCACCTCATTTCACCTCATTTCACCACATTTCACCACATTTCACCACATTTCACCTCATTTCACCTCATTTCACCACATTTCACCTCATTTCACCACATTTCTCCTCATTTCACCACATTTCACCTCATTTCACCACATTTCACCACATTTCACCACATTTCACCTCATTTCACCACATTTCACCACATTTCACCTCATTTCACCACATTTCACCACATTTCTCCCCATTTCACCTCATTTCACCACATTTCTCCCCATTTCACCTCATTTCTCCCCATTTCTCCCCATTTCACCTCATTTCACCACATTTCTCCCCATTTCACCTCATTTCACCTCATTTCACCTCATTTCACCACATTTCACCTCATTTCACCACATTTCACCTCATTTCACCACATTTCACCACATTTCACCTCATTTCACCTCATTTCACCACATTTCTCCTCATTTCACCACATTTCACCACATTTCACCACATTTCACCACATTTCACCCCATTTCACCACATTTCACCTCATTTCACCACATTTCACCACATTTCACCACATTTCACCACATTTCTCCCCATTTCACCTCATTTCACCTCATTTCACCACGTTTCACCCCATTTAACCAAATTTCACCCCATTTCACCCCATTTCAGCTCATTTCACCACATTTCTCCACATTTCACCTCATTTCACCTCATTTCACCACATTTC
This sequence comes from Telmatherina bonti, assembly GCF_933228915.1. NCBI lineage: Eukaryota > Metazoa > Chordata > Actinopteri > Atheriniformes > Telmatherinidae > Telmatherina > Telmatherina bonti. The sequence continues at coordinate 32,315,732 of NC_136618.1, forward strand.
ACCTCATTTCACCACATTTCACCTCATTGTACCACATTTCAACACATTTTAAGACGTCACGTTGTTTCTGGACATCATGGACGTGTTTCCTCCAGGACAACGAGTTAAAGGACTATCTGGGTTGTTATCTGAGCAGTTGTAAACCCAGTATGTGTGGTGGTATGAGGGGGGTTACTGGTTAGTTACTGGTTAGTTAGTTATCTGTGAAGCACCATTACTGCTGAAAGCTTCATATATGTTCTGGAGAAACATGCTGCATCCAAGTAGCGTCTGTTTCAGAGACGTCCTGCTTATATCAGCAGGACGATGACAAGCCACGTGCTCCAGGTGTTCCAGCTTCGTGGTAAAAGTCCTTGTACTGGAACGGCCTGCCAGCTGTCCAGACATGTGTGTCGCATCATGAAGAGAAACGTTGATGTAACACAGCGGTAGACACGATCCTGTCCCAGTTTTACTGGAACCTGTTACATCACTTTCACAATGAGTCAATATTTACATCATAACAATAAAGTTTATCAGTTTGAACATGATATATCTCATTTTTGTACTTTATTTAGTGGAATGAAGGTTAAAAAAAAAACATTGAAAATGATTGCATTTTCTTTCATTTATGTTTTACACAACCTTACAGTTTCATTGGAGCTGTGGTTCGGATTGGCACTCGTCCTGGACGTTTTGTCTGTCTTACGCAGCGTTGGCTAGGTTAGCACTCCTGCTACGCTGCGGTAGAAACTGATTCAGATTATTATCTATTATGTTTCATTTTGGGTTCTTTTACATGATTAACCTTTAAAATAAATTAATTATGACTCAGCTAACTTACAATTAGCATAAAACATTTTCACTGATATCACTAGACAAATAAAGGATTTATTTCGAGCTATGCTACATGTATGGTGTAGTTGGTGTTTCATACATGGGCTGTCAGGGTTAAATGCACGTAGCACGACATCTGTAGCAGCCAGAAGCAAACAGCACAGCTGGAAAGGCAGTCGTTTCTGAGCATTTGTTTGTGGCATTACATGACCTTCACAGAAATACTGTTTACATTGGGAACAATAACAGCATTGATAGCAAGATGAAGACCTCTGCAAGAGCTCCATAGATGACCCTGGTTAGTCCACTGAAACACTAAAGACCAGTCAGATTAACCCAGTAATATGCAGGAAAACCACAAACTCTCAACAGGAGCAAGAAAAGGCTCCATCTGTAACCTGGTGGTAGCTGGGACTGACCCCTCCAGCCCCTGATCCCTGTCTCCTCATTGGGTCGTGTCACTGTGATGCAGCAGTCTGACCCTGTAGATGGAGCAAACCTCCTCTGGGAGGCTGGAATCTGGACTTTAACTCTTCATCTGGTGGAAGAGCTGAAAATGCTGGACCCAGATGACCTGCCAACGCTCAGTGGCAGAGACAGCATGCAGCTGGTTGCTTTATTCCCATCCAACAGCGCTGACATCAACATCCTGCTGGTGCTGCGTCACCACCACCGTCCTCCTGCAAATGTTTGTCTTTCTGTTTGCTTATTTCACATGAGATCAGCAGCACACAACACCAGCTAAATCCAACATGGCAGCCAGAGCCAGAAAGCATGACCATCAGAGATCTAAAGCCGTGCTGTTTCACCAGTCTCTGGCCAACAGATGCCTCTCAACTAAACTCCATCCAACAGCCTCCAAAAGCTTTGTTTTCATGACAGATCACAGGTTTTAGAGAAACCATCGGTCTGTAATGTTCAGCTTTTCTCCATCAGCTACGCTGTAAACCAGTCAGAAACCATGTTTTCTAATGGGCCCAGTCATCAGAGGGCTACAACAGTGGGCTGGACGTTGCCATCTACTGTGAGGTTTATACGAGATGCACCGTTACCACATGTCACCATTCACACCAACATTTTCCTTTAAACCAGTCACATGGAATTACAAAACATAACCTGCTGGAATGTGGTCAACTAAAAGGAAACATGAGCAGTTGCTGATTTAAAATCCCTTTAAACTATTCACATCTTCCAGTAGCCGACTTCTCTGACTAATAGGCTCAACACATGGGGGGAGGGGCGCCCAGGTGAAACCCAACACATGGGGGGAGGGGCGCCCAGGTGAAACATGGGACGCGACAAACAGCAGCAACGTTGCCAGATTAGCGCCGCTTCTAAAATGAAACCCTCGCTAATTGGTTGTAGAGCCATGCGACAAAAGTTGAATATTTTTCAACTTTCTTGTGTCACGTTACACAACCTACCGTGTGCACGTCGACATGAACGAGGTTGAAATTTCACATGCTGGAGGAAGGCAGTGATTTTCACTTCATCACGCAACTTCTACAAGAACTGAACAAAGGAGAGACGTCCTCTTTCTGTGTGTTGAGACCATGGTGTGTATCAAAAACACACTCAGGCAAAAACAGCTTTGCTAGTAGCATTAAGTTAAGTATCTATCCATCTATCTATCTAAAGGTCGTCCTTATTTGCTGAGCAGATCAGGACTGCCATCAGTCTGCTTACTACTGAAGTAGTTAATACAGTTTCTATTTTTACTTTGACATCTTCTCCATTTAGTATGTTTTGATAGAAAGCTGGTGTCGTTGGCCTTCATTGGCCTTCTATCATCAGTGCAATCGGCACTCAGAGTTTTGTTACTATTAACCTATTAGTTTGCTATTTGAGAGCAGATGGGCAGTGGGCCGGTCCAAGCCGACCGATGGGCACGCCAGTTGCAAAGCCCTGGAAGGTAACTCCAAAGTCAGTCTGGTTATATCCTAATTATCCTAATTATCTCTTTCAGATCCGATCCAGAATTACAAAAAACAATCCCTGCTAACGTACAGCAAGACATTGGACAGGAAACATAAATGCTGAACCAACATGGTCAGACTCACTCTGATCACCATGTTTCCTGCGTGCAATGTCCTGAACGGAAGCTGCTTTTTGTGTCCGAGCTGCTAGCCAGCCGGGTGTAGCTGCGGCTCCATGCTAGCTGGGTATAGCTTGAGTTCCATGCTTACTGGGTGTAGCTTCAGCTCCATGCTAGCCGGGTGTAACTTCAGCTCCATGCTAGCTGGGTGTAGCTTCAGCTCCATGCTAGCTGGGTGTAGCTTCAGCTCCATGCTAGCTGGGTGTAGCTTCAGCTCCATGCTAGCTGGGTGTAGCTTTAGCTCCATGCTAGCCGGGTGTAACTTCAGCTCCATGCTAACTGGGTGTAGCTTCAGCTCCATGCTAGCTGGGTGTAGTTTCAGCCCAATACCAGCCGGGTGTAGGTTAAGCTCCATGCTAACTGGGTGTAGCTTCAGCTCCATGCTAGCTGGGTGTAGCTTCAGCTCCATGCTAGCTGGGTGTAGCTTTAGCTCCATGCTAGCCGGGTGTAACTTCAGCTCCATGCTAACTGGGTGTAGCTTCAGCTCCATGCTAGCTGGGTGTAGTTTCAGCCCAATACCAGCCGGGTGTAGGTTAAGCTCCATGCTAACTGGGTGTAGCTTCAGCTCCATGCTAGCCAGGTGTAGCTGCAGCTACATATTAGCAGTTAAGAGCACGTTCACTGGCTGCCTGAAGATGCATGAGACTCTGAGAGGCGTGCCGTGCTGGGACTCTTGTCAGGATATAATGTGTTAAACTCATAAAAGGGAGTGATTTTGATGGTTCAGGCCTGCAGCAGATGTCATCGTGTGTGAAGAGCTGGTGGCTGCAGGTTGATGGACACCAGCAGAAGCTGTACTGTAGTGCAGCTGTTGGCAGCAAAGTGCTTCTGCTGTCATATGTCACTAAATGAAGGACAGACTCTCTTCATTTCGCTTGACAACTCTTCGTCGTGTCTTTATTACATTTGGCAGGTGCATTGCTGGATATTTAGGGCAAAATACCTTCAAGTTTCACACTGCTGCTCACATTCACTATGAATGAGTTTGCCGTCTTTCAGCTGATGGAGATGTATTTCACGGTCTGAAATACAGTTTTCTTTCCTGCTACATCTGCTTTTAGTTTTTAAAACTTTCCCATTTTACTATTAAATGTAACTTCCATTCAATCCAAATCAGCTGTTCTGGACAGTTCTGGTTTAATGTGTGTCTGAGATGGTTTTCCTCATGAGCAAGTAGCTCCCAAAGAGTCCAGATGCTGCTTAAAATGTAAATAGAAACAGAATTCAATGTTTTTTTCCTCATCAGGTCTTATTTTCTTCCCAAGAGAAGATAAACATCATGTCAGATGATGAAACTGTGACATTTTGTCATTTGATGTGAAATATGAGCTGATTTTGAATCTGATGCAGCGACACATCGGGAAGAAGGTGGAACAGGAGCAACAGAAGGCGGGATAAGTAATCAGAAACATCTGGAGGAGCATTTGACAACTAATCATGTTAATCAGCAACAGGTCAGTAACATGACTGGGAATAAAAAGAGCATTTCAGAGAGACAGAGTCTCTCAGATGGAAAGACAGACAACGTTTCACCAATCTGGACAAACTGGATCTCCAGAAAAATGTTCCTCAGACTTCAGATCCACCATCTACAGAACATACACCCAACATCTTCAGATTCAGAAAACTGGTAGGAATCTCTGTGTGCAGGGGACAAGGCTGAGCATCAGAGGAGTTTAATATCATGTTATGCAATAACCCAAATTCAGCCAACGTCCACCTGAAAAAACTGTGAAAGGGGAACATGTTATGTCTCATGGATACACTCTCAGTCTGAAAAAGTCCTGAACCCCCGAAAACTGACCAAAGTCTCTTGGCAGACCGAATACACACCAGTCCTAGCAGGTTGTCCTGGTGTAAACTCAGTGCTGGATGCAGAAGACGGACACAGACAGACGGACAGTTTCATACGTCGCCTGCTTCGGTTAATAGTGGAATTTGGTTTGTTTCAAGAAGCTTAGCTAAGGGGTATTTGCAGCAGAAAACGGAGTAAACCCACTAAAAATCTCTGGGTCAGTGTTGACTTGCAAAGCTGAATAACAAACCAGACCAGTGAAGAACAAGAGGAACAGGAAGAAGACACAGAAATCACCAAGTTAAAAGCACCTGAGGAGGAAGAAGAGCAAAAAACGTTGTGGTTTTCTTCTTCTGGTGTTTTTGGATGGCTGTAAACAACTTGATAGTCTGTTTCTGAATTCAGTTTCTGCACACTTCCAAGTACAGATCCGTCGGCTGCATACATCATCGTGACACACCAAATGCTGTCCCAATTCAAAGGCTCCTTCCAGTCCTCCCTTCAAATCCGTACCTTCGTTTGGCTCCAGATTAGCTTAAAACAAAGGATACAAGAGATGCATCCTATGCACCATCTCCTATCCCAGAATTCATTGCGTTCCTGATAGAAAATAATGAGCAGCAGAGCGCCGGTGTAGGTACCACACCAGCCAGACCAGTTATCTATTCATTAATTTATATGTATAAACACACATATTTGTCCCAGCAGACAAGCTGGGAGGACATTGGGTCCGATAAGTACAAATGAATTTCATTCCAGTCGTCCTCAGATGTCTTCGTTTCCGTTTCATTAAAGAAAAGGCTGAATTTATTAGTCACTCAGATAACTGGAGACTGAAAAAAGGAAAAGTAACTAAAAATGTGCTAAATTATAATTCAGTGATATAAGACACTGTTTTGTCATTCAATTGAGTTAAAAAAAACAATAGAAAAACAAACAAAACGGTCCTGGACAAATGAGAGACTTTTCTGATGAACAGTGGGACAAAATACCTGTCAACAGGTGCAGAAGTCTGACTGGGAGGAACAGAAAACACCTGACTGGAGCGGAAACATTAAAGGATTGTTCAACTAAATATTACTTTATGGCTGATGTAACATATTTTATTTTATCATATTGGTTTGCTTTTAAAAAAATCTTTCTATTTTAGAAAATAATGTCATGGTTTTAATAACACTTTCATTTATTATTACTATTGTCAATTTCAGCTTATTTCCCAGACAGCTGTTTTCTCCTTCTTTAATGGGAGGGTATGAATACATATGAGGACGACTGTATATGTGTCTAACAAGGATTATTTTCCACTGAAGTTAACGTCAGCTTGACAGGATGAGCTGTCAGCCAGAGGAGAGCTCGTCTAAACCGCCTCATGTTGCTCCTTTACACGCAGAGGAAAATGAAAATAAAATCAAAGTTAAATTACTGGTTCCATTTTCTGTCATTAAAAAGTATTTGTGTGTTTTTGTGGAAGAATGGGATCAGTAATTAGATAAACTTTGCATATGTAGTTGCTAGGCAACAGAGGACTAGAGCGCAATGGGTAATTCTTGTCCACTAGATAGGCTGTCTCATTTTACTGGCAGGAAACGCACTTCGGTGTCAGACGACATATAACACTTCGTAGCCTACATCGTCTGCACACTTGGAGGTGTGCAGAACCTGAATTGAGACATCCATTAGTTAGTAGCATTCCTGCGACTAACCAGGAAGTGACCTCTGACCTCAGCACTGCCCTCTAGTGGATAAACCAACTCAACAACAACGGCAACGTAACAGATGCACGGAAATATCAGGAAGCAGACATGCTCATTTAGGTACATTAGGAAGCAGAAATGAGCCTTTAATCTCCGTGCAGATATTTCTTTTACTTCTCACAGCTTCATTTAGTTTAATAAAGATTGTTTTTGCTTTTAAAAACAGTGATAGTTGTGATGAGTCGGTAGAAACGCAGCATCTATGAGGACCTGAGCTGGAGCTAGTCAGCTCATGTATGGAGAAGAAACATTGCTCCAGGAAACACTGGAGGGGGTTTGCATATTTCTCCATGTCGTGAATAATATTATGAAACTTTCTGGAGAGCGTTCTCTCTGGCTTTACAAGCATGAGAGAAAGCTGAAGCGGCCTGAGCCACACAGCAGCCCGATGTCAGCTGGGAGGCATCAGGAACAGCAAACAGTGGAAATGTGGACTAAGGTTGGAGAAATCAGGACTTCAGAAGCTTTTTGGCTCAAATGGACGCTGCTGCCTTTTCCATATTATTAAAAAAAAGTCTATTCAAGTTGCGTAAAGGTATGTGGCTGCATTCATTGCCTTGGCAACGCTTGTTTACACTTGTGGGATGAAGTACTAATGCAGACACGTACGGTGAAACTTTACAGCAACACGTGCTGCTTTCAGGTCGGCTAGGTTCACCAATGTGAAACCAGATTCTGTCGGGATGAGGCGGGGGAACTGGACAGGCCTCCAGCGTGTGACTTCCTCCCAAACCCTAAAACATGTCTGTAGAAGGAACAGGATCTGTGGGAGTGGGCAGCACACACACCTCCGGTGGACGGTGGTGTGCTTTCTCCCTCCGTTTTGATGTCTGGCCACGTCCTGTTACTCTCTGGAACTGACAGCATCCGTCTCCTGCGCCTTTCTGGCGCTGCTGATGTCCGTCCCGCCTCCAGCCAATCAAACATCTTTACATCTTCCAACCTTGTCTATCAGAACTTTGACCTCACACTGCAGATAATTCCTCTTTTTTGTACTTTTTTCCTGCCGAGCCACCATGGAAATGAGGTGGATTAATATTTGACGTGGGACATGCGCACATTGCTTTATAAATTGGAAATTTCCTGTTTTCCGCACAAACGCCACCTGCAGGGTCTCCAGAATCATCTCTGGTCTGGAGACCCTGCAGGTGATGCCAGGAAACTGCTGAAGGTGATGGACGGCCCTGCACAGCGTCTCTCATCATCTCTGTTCGCCTGCATTATGTCGTCTACAGTCAACTAGCAGCTCGTTTCCCGAGTTCCAACTCGCCTTCAGATCATGATAAAAACTTAAATCATCATTAAAAGATGGAAAATAACCTGTAAACACAGAGTTCCACATGCAAACAACGATTCTGAGTAAAACTTAAACCCAAAGTGGGTTTTTATTCTGACCGTAGATCCGGAACAATTCCTCCATCATTCCACTTTAAACTCCGGTCGTTCTGCTCACACTCAATAATAATAATAATAATAATAATAATAATAATGCATTTTATTTAAAAGCACCTTTCAAGTCACTCAAGGACTCTGTACAATAAAAACAGGCATTAAAACAATAAGAAACAATAAAAACAACATAGACAGTCCTTCCTCGTCCTGTTGCAGTTATTATGTGTCTTGCATGTTGTAGCTGAAGACAGAAGGAGGAAGGGGAATTTGTTTTCTTCCGGTAGACGTAAATATGTCACGTCCGCCTCCTCGTCCAATCAGAACGCTCCCCAACCCCCAGACTGAATAAAGGCCATTAACTGTGTTTACTAGCTTCTATTTGGAATTATTTCCATTTAAACACTCAGGAAAATACTTCTTTATTTATTTATTCTTATTAATTATCATCAATTCTACTTTTTCTATTATTTATAATAATAATTCTGAGTAATTCAATCTGAATGAATAAAGCGTCATGTGACGTCGTGTCCATGGTAACAGTAGCACCAGTTTTACTTCATGTCAAACAGAAAAAGAAAAATGTAATTACTTTGTTGTATTTTTGGGCCCAAAATGTTAATAAAACACACTGAATTAATAAATCTAGTAAGATGTAAATGTAACAGCGGTAAATCTACAATATTTCACAGTAAAAACACACGTTTGCATCCTATGAGATCTTGTTTGTCTTTCTTTTCCATTGATCCAGTTGAGGGAGCGAAGTTTCACCGGCATGGTAGAGTCTGGATGGAAGTGCTGAAGGTCTTCGCAGCACTGTGACACCCAGAGGCCATTTGTCCCAGTTTCTCATCACATCTAACACAAACTGACAGAGCCACAGTGACAATGTGCTGCTTGTTTAGTCCCTTAACTTCCTCGCTGCCCCTTCTCTTCTTCTCTGCTCAGATCTTCCTCACTGTGGAGCTATTCCCTGCAGGCTAAGTCAGGATGACGTGGTCAGGGTGACCTGCCCTGCTTATTATTTTGCTAGACTGCTCCTCTGCTCTGGCTGAACTTGTTTCCCTCCTCTCATATCGTTCCTCCATCTCTCTCCAGAGGTGGGGTCTCCAGTCTGGGACTCGAGATGCATTAAAGTTACATTTCCACTGACCTGAGACTCGACTCAGACTCCCGATTAAAGAAGGGTTAGAACAATCTGATTTTATGAATGATCTTCTCGGTGTCTGATCTCCTGTCTGCTGTCATTTCTCCAGATGTAACGCTGATGCTACGCCACACAAAGAAAGATGTGTCTGCACCACAGACTGCAATGAAAGATGGACGGAGCCTTCGGCGGTTAAAAGTGAAGCCTATGCGGATGTACATAAAACTGCAGTTCATCCTTCATCCACTAGGGGCTGCAAAACAGAGCAAATCCCCATAGACTCCCATGTTAAAAAGACCAACTTCACAGCAGAAATAAACATGTTTACAGCAGAAATAAACATGTTTACAGCAGAAATAAACATGTTTACAGCAGAAATAAACATGTTTACAGCCTGGTTAAAAAAATCCATTTTCGGTTTAATAGGTCAGGTTTACCTTCATGACAACTTTCGGGGGAGCGATTTTTTTCTAACTCGCCCGTTTAAAAGTAATTTAATCTCGAAATTCGGCATATTTAGGGGCGTGTCCTTTTGATTGACAGGTACCCGATCTCCCGCTTCAAGTAAGAAGAACGTAGAACAACCGCGGTTTTTAGCCGGTTAACAACGTGACTTAGCTTTAGCCCGCTTACCTCCATTAGCTGGTTAGCTCTTAGCTTGGTTCGCTCAGTTAGCTCGAAGTTCACTCGATGTCAATCATCCACCATGACGCTCCCCTCTCAGCTCCACCTCTTTGCCCATATTTGTATTTTCCGGGCGAGACGACACGCATGCCCCTGCCAAGATGGCGATGGTAGGAACCGCCCACCGAGCTTCAATTCAGCTCTTTAGAAACCTACGGGTGACGTCACGGAGGCTACGTCCACCTTTTTATATATGGTCCGCACACGGGATTAATCTAAACAACAGCAGCGCCAACACATCTGTTGCCATTGGAACTTTTGGGTATTAAACTTTGTTGACAAAGACAAATATAAGAGCAGAAAACTGTAACATGTCTGGTATCCACCACGTCCAACTTAATACACACCTGGGGAGGTTCGTCATGGTGCTATGAAGCTAATGTTAGCATCTAGCAACTAGCTTAGCTTGATCTGTTTATTCCTGTAGTGACATTTAGTTTTTTTCTGTACCACCACAACTCCGTCTAGCAAACTTAGTGTGGGAGAACAGGGGATTGACACAAGCTACCCCCCTCGGTCATTTATTTTATTTTGTTCTCGCAGACTTTAAACAGTGAGTGTGTAATTGTTCCGTTTGGCCACAAGAGGTAGTGTCTCATACAATGAGCACTTAGTACTTAGCGTGCCACAGTATTCCATGTTGTGTCGGCTGCTGAAAATGTTGGATGCTCATGCTTACTTTCCCCTCATTTCTGTTTGTAACAGCTAAATATTCACAATGAATGCATGCATGCATTTGTATATGATAGCTTAGTGTTAGCCTAGCTGATCTCTTCAAGCTAACTGTCAGTGTTATCGGGACTAAAGTTTAGATTTGAGTATTTGTAATGTGTATACAGTTACCTGTAACAAAATAGAATCTGTAAATACCAGGATGTATATCATTGGTTGTTAGAAAGAAGTTAGTAGTATTTTGTGTAAACTTATAGACAGTATTCATTGCATTTCTGTTTGTAACAGCCGACCATAATAAAACCCCCAAAGACAACACACTGACTCGTCATTCAAGTGTGCAACATTGGTATTTGAGATGCAAGTAGACCGGTTCTTCTTTCTTATGGTTTTAATAAGAATAATATAACAAAATATAAATAGAAACACACAGTCAGAGAACTAACGTCATGGTTTTAATCTAAATCTAATTAGCAGCTTCCCAGTGACATATCGAAACTTTAATGATACATATTACCAAATAAATCCTTTCTGAGAACTCAAAATCCTTTTAAATATTTTTATTTTTCCTTTAAATAAATTATAAAATGTAAATTAATGGATTTGTTTCCAACAATTACATTTCTTCAGGTGAATGTAAGTCATATTTATTGGACATACAAGTAATTTAATTAAAATATAGACATTCTTATAACCATTATAAGAAGTCTAAAATGACTTTTTTCTGCATTCATTATAGTTATTTCAAGATTCTGATGCATCAGTGTTGTTTCACCTGTCCACTAGTTGTCCTGCAGGTTTTCCATGTTTACCTGCTGCAACACACTTGAGTCAGATCAATAATGGGTCATTAAAAGACAGAATTTCACAACAAGCAGCAGGGAAACATGGAAAACCTGCAGGACAGTTGATGATCCTGCATGCTGGGAGGAATAAATGCTACAAACTGCAGTATAAGTTAACATTCTTCTGTGGGTCCATGCAGATTTTTACACTTTAAAACTACTGGATAAGTTACATTAAGAGCATATTCTCTAACCTTAATGCATGTCCATGTTCATCTGCAGGTTTTCTAAATCAGGAAAGCAAAGAAATGATCCAGTGGATGTAAAACTGACTCAAGACTTGCACAACAGGACTTGTTAACACCTTTATCTCTCTCCTATTGTTCAGTCATTCATTTTCCGAACCGCTTAATCCGAATAAGGGTCGCGGGGAAGCTGGAGACTATCCCAGCAGCCTTTTGGCGAGAGGCAGGTACACCCTGGACAGCTCGCCAGTCCATCGCAGGGCCACACAGACAAACAACCACTTACGCTCACAATAACTCCTAGGAGGCAATTTCGAGTAACCAGTGAACCCAACAAGCATGTTTTTAGGCGGTGGGAGGTCGTCTTTCTTCATCAGCAGCGCAGACAAGAGGAGTAAAAGGCACCAGCATCGAAGCAGAAATCAGGAAAGGCCTTGCAGGTCAGTTTGCCTACGTTTACTGATGCATAACGTCTTAATATTTCTTCCTTTCCAAGTTAATCTGACTTGCGGTGACAACAGGTTTCAGAAACGCAGCTGCACCTGCAAAGTGAGTCACTGAGACGGCCTGACAAGGACCCCTGGGACAGGAAGGAGCGGAGAATTTCATTTTCAGCCAGAGGCATGAATGAGGTGTCCTGCATGTGTAGCCAACAGTAATAAATGACAGTCATGTGGGAAAAGCAATGACCAGCACCTGAGTTACTGCAGCTGGACTGAAGCCATCACACATGGTGCGGCTAATCCGGCGTCATTTCACATCTTTATTTTGTTTTCATTCATCTATTTGTCATGTTTGTTCATTTTCCCTGTCTGTCTGTTTGCACACTGAAATCTTGACCTTTTATGGCCATTTTCTGGGCCTTTAGCTGCAACGTTGGGCCGTCTGGTCCGTCCTTTCAACATGCGAGACATTGGTATTCACCACTCCAAGAGGAATGATATGAATAATTCTGAACTCTACGAACACATTCATGAATCTGACGGAGGGTTTTTATATAAAACCTTACAAGCAAAGTCTAAGAAGAGATTTAAGAAGCTTCATTGGAGGAAATTGTTTAATGAGGCCCAATAAGTCCTGCAGGTTCATAGGCGGATCGTTCATTCCAGCAGTGTGGACATTTTACTCATTTCATCCTGTCTTTGTCGCGCTCGCAGCTGCTTCACCTGAATGGCAGCATCCCAGCCTCGGGGGAAGCCAGTTAATATCTGCCAGTTTGAACTGGGGCTGGGCGGATCAATACAAACATTGATAATATTGATGCCGATGCCAGTTATTGGTATTGTTCAATGCAATTGTGATGAGGTTGGTATTTTTCTTGCAGAGGATTTTGGAGGCAAAAAGTCCAAGAATGTGACGGAGAGCTGACCAAAAGTAAGTTTTGCTTCTCAGCTGTGTGATAAAAAGGGACAAATTGTCATTTTATCGTCTTGTGAAGTTGTTTTAAATAATTTATAAACAAAAAAGCTCAAAATAAAATGTGTTTATTTAATGTTTTAACAAAAATTCCCTTGGTGGTTGGTAGACCTGTGAAGATTTCATTTAGGACGCATGGCCAGAAGTGTTCCTCCGGGTCGTAGGGTGGCAGCGGCTGCAGGGTGGTCAGTCCTGAGCCTGTGTCACATGCCCAATGCTAGTTTGTAGCTAAACAGCAGCCATCTTAAGACTTAGACGAGTCTAAGTTGACTGTACACCTCCTGGCTCTTTAGTTGTGGGCCTCAAAGCCACTGGCTGCTTCACCCTGCTGCCTCTGAGGAAGTTCTGATGGCTGATTGAGGCTCTGGGCCCTGACTCCCAGGCCTCTCAGCAGTTTGGTGCTACATGTTGCCACAAGCGTATCGCCCTTGGGCGAGACTCGTCCTTCATCCAGTTAGTCTGTGCCACAGAGGCTGGTCTGGAGTAAAGATCCGGGATCACCACCAAACCACTGCTGACAATTGGTTGGTGTTGGGAGGACATCGTAGGTCTCTGTGAAGGTAAGGCTCAAACTTCAGGTTTCTACAGTGCACACATCTCTCCAGCTGAGCTTCCTTCTCTCCACACCATCCTGCTTGTTTGCCAAGAGAAACTGGCTTTTCTTTTCTACAGTTAAGATGGGGATCTAATGCCTCTTCTCTATCAGTACCAGCTTGTCTCAACTTAACTCGCCTCAACTCGTCTCAGCTCGGTCCGGTTTCTTTTCCATTACAGTTTAGTACCAGGTCTAAAAGGGGCGGGGTTTGTGTGAAATCACTGTGATGTCAGTGTTGTGCACGACAAGCTCTATAACAACACAGGACCTAGAGGCAATCTGCTACTTGGTCTGCGGCTCGCCGGTCGCTGACCATAAATCGTCTCCATCTGTTGGAACCACTTTCAGTCTCGTCTGTTGGATCCACTCCGACCATTGTGATCCTTGACCTGCCGATAGTCACTTTGGAGCTTTTTCAGCTCCTCTCGACGCTGCTGGAAACTCCTTTGCTAGCTGTAGACATCGAGTCGGAAAGCTCTTGATAGATTTTTTTCATTTCGTGTCGCTCCATCTGGTTCCCTCTGTATCCTTTCCTCAGCAACCAAACAGAGAAATGTCTCCGTTTTGTTATGATGATAATCATAGTAGATAAATCACAGAGAAATTTCAACAATAAATGATCAATATCAGTAAATGTATCATTATTGACGACAATTTCCCTGGATTTACTTGGTACTAGATTGATACAGGTTTGCAGTGTCATCAACTAGTTTGAGCTCCACCCCTTTATTGATTCGGGACGATTATCCTGATGGTGAACCAGGCCGAGACTTCCTCTCCATGTGCACAGATCTTCGCTGCCACATCTCAGAAGGTCCTGCAGCTAAAATCTGGATATGAATGCTAATAACGCAGGTGATGAGAGGCAGGAAGAATCTCCATATGAGACATGCATTAATAAAGTTAGCTGAAATGAAAAAGGACTGGACTGGACCGCAGCGTACACCTCTGGGCTTAAATAATGAGAATATCCTTCTATTTTATAATAACAGTTCACTCAGAGATGATTTTTGTTGGTCAGCTGAGTTGTGTGTCAAACATGAGATTATCAGAGTGTCCTGCTAAATAATGATCCTTTTAGTTTATAAGAGTCAAATATGTTTTAGAGCTGCAACTATCGAGTACTTTTGGAATCGGGTACTCTATCGATTATTTAATCGAGTACTCTAATAAAAATATTTTTTTTTTAATAATAATTTGAACAACAAATCCTAGAAACTCAACCAAAGTAAATCTATCAAGGCTGCAATGATTTGTCGACAACGTCGACAATGAAAATCCAGACGCGAAATTTCATTGTCGATGTGTCGCGTTACAAACGCCCGTAATGGTTTTGCTAATAAAATGCTGCTCCAGACTACTTAACGCCGTTTACCAACAGACAGTATAAGAACTCTAAACACCGAGCAAATGACACAAAGCACCACAGGAAGTGCTGGGGGCAGTGTCGTCATGTTGTGCAGCGTCTTTGTTTAAACAACAAAGTAAACTGACGGCGACGAAAGTTATTTCCAAAGTTTGGGTTTATTTCCCGCTAAACAAAGTGTCAAACAGGTGAAATGTGTCGTCTGCCACGCAGAGTTGGCGTACCACGGCAGCACGACAGTCATGCATGAGCATCTGGAAGGAAAGCACCCTGGAGTCATGGTTTCCAGCATTCCGGATGGCAAAGGTAGCATTAGCGAGTAGCGACATGCTGTTGTTACCTCTGCCAAAGAGCTTATGGCAGGCCTCTTCAAACGGCGGCCCGCGGGCCACATGCGGCCCAGAACCAACTTCTATGCAGCCCAGCTTATGTAAAAGAATGAAGATATTAATCAAGAACCTTCAGTCATTCCTACGCTGATGAAGTAGCCTCCAATCCTACAGTTGTGCAGACCTGAATGCAACACTTGGTTGCCTAGCAACATCAACCCCAGCGTGTGTAATGTTTTGAAGTTGTAAGAGTAGCGCAAGCAAGAACGTCGCTCTCTGTCCCAAAACGCTAAATTGTTTTAACCCCGCCTGGACTGATAAGTATTTGTTTATTTTGCCGTCACATTGGAGCACCAAACCGATGTGTTTAAAACGCAATGAGTGTGTGGCGGTGTGTAAAGATTATATTGTATATGTTAAAAGTTAGGAGAAAAATAAGTTCTGACTGGAATTCTCATTATTTTATTTTGTGCATTTGTCCTTGTCATGTGGGACGGAATTTAAAATAGAAAAATTAATGAACTACTTACTTTTCAAAATGTAAATGTTTTTTTTATTTATTTATTCATTTTGACAGATTTATTTTACCTTACTTTATTTTTATTTACTTTATATTCATTTTATTTTATGTAATCTTTTGGGGATTAATAAAGTATTTTTCATTTCATTTCATTTATGTACTGGCTCTGATCATTTTGTTTTTATTTGAAAATCTGGCCCACCTGAACCTCTAATTGAGTAGCCCTGGCTTATGGTTTTACCGGCGTTTATCCGTTTGGTCAGGATAACTCAAAAAGTTATGGATAGATTTTCATGAGATTTACAGGAGTTGTTGAAAATATGAAAAGGAAGAAATTCATTTTGGTGGTGATCCGGATCACTGTTTGGATCCAGGAATGTTTTGAAGGATTCTGGTCCCTGTTTACCTACAAAACAGGCTTTTTCAAGATGTAAACAATCCTTTCAATGCAATTCTATGAAAATTAAAATGTTAAAATATTTATTTTGTTTTCCTTTGTAGAGCTTGGATATGACACTGTAGCTAAGTATGGATGTTTCAAAATAAATTAGTAGTAAGTTGTTCATCTTAAATTTAATATTCAGCTGGTTCAGGAGTCGTTCTTTTAACTTCCTAAAGGACATCATGTTGGGACTGACTGGGAATCAGGGGGACATTCATATGATGCAGATGGAGAGAGTGGACTAAAACATACTGGAACCAGTAAAAAGAGCTGCGTCAACTGGAAGCTCAGATGGTGGGCGGGACAGACATAATCCTAACTAATCAAAAAATTATTTACAGATTAGTCGACTATTAAAATAATCGTTAGTTGCAGCCCTAAAATCTATAACTATATTTGTGAAGCTGTTGCATGTGTTGGTACTACCTAATGCATGAGGAAAATGTGTTTTAAAATGTGATACTTTGGTGCAGCCAACGTGTTTGTGCACGCGCTCAATGTGTGGAGAAATAATTCTCAACCGGTCGCGGATTCCTGCCGTGTAAAAGATTTAAAAGAAGAATTCATGTAGAAAGAAGGACTGACTTGTAATCATGTCCAAAGTATCTATGATCCATGTCCGTCATCAGTCCGGATGAAACAGTACAGACACACTGGAGGCGACAGATTCTGTTTTTACATATTTCATGAATGTTTAAATATCTTCTATGTTTACTGAAACAGTGATGTAGTCCCCCCGAACAGCGCAGTGGTCTGTGAATCCCGTGATGACGCATAAATTAAAATATATCACCACGTGATATTAATTAAACGGAGCCTTGAGGCAAATAATTTGCCTCGATCAGTTTTTGTACTCGAGTTACTCGAGTTACCCGAGTAATCGTTGCAGCCCTAATGGTTTTCTGCTGTGAATGAAGTATTTTATATTTCAAGCTAAAGTTTTAATGAAAATAGATTAAGAAAAATTAATTTTACATACAGAAAAACAGAATCCGTCAGTGGACTGGATGTTCCAGACAGGGCCGTAGTAAAGGTTTTAGAGGTACCGAGGTCCACCACCCACGATGACCCACACACTTCAAGGGACACAAACCTCTCCCTCTCCTTCATGTCCCGCCTGTTTTCTCCACACATTCTGCCTTCTTTCCTCTGAACGTCTCCTCCCACATCTCTCCGACAAAAACGCAATATTTAAAGTTTTCTACGTTTTCTAGTTTGTCTTAATCTGGAATAACAATATCCCAATATAAATATCCCGCTAAGAACTGCTAATGGAAACACCTACATTAAAAAAAATCTCTCACTAAAAGGTTCTTACGCTCTCATAAGGTGGTTTGTGACGTGTCCATATAGAAGTATATTGCAAAACTTTAACCCTTTCATGCATAGCGGCCCTGTACTGGACACCTATTCACAAGCTTTTTCCTGCATATTAATGAATGAGGAGGGTATTTTTGTAAATAAACCACTTAAATGGATGTTAGTGAGTCGTCCAATATGCTTCCACTCACTGGAGAATAAATAAATATATTATATAATTGAACATAATGTAACACAAGTTTGCTATTGCAATCAATAGGAAAAGAAAATGATACAGCTTCATTTTATAGAAGATTTACATATTTATGATTATATATTACTTTATAAATATTTTACAAAATACATTAAAATAAATAAAAACTCAAATTCTAAATAACACTAAAACAAATGTATAATTGCATGTGTTTGTAGAGGTAAAATACTGTATTTATTTATTTTTTATTAAACTATGTATTAAAAGGATTAATGGAAACCGGACACGATGTAGGGGGTCACGTGACCAGTTCATTTCAAGTGAAGGCGAATGCAGGAGGAGACAGAAACTTTTTACAAATAATTAAAGAGAAAAATACAGCTGCCATCTGGAGCAAACAGCAGCCAAATGCTGAGTTTTAGTATCTAACAGAGCAAAACGCAAACCTTTCCTTTCCCATAAACTGTATATAAAAAGATGGACGGAGCCTCCGTAACGTCACCTGTAGGTTTCTGAAGAGCTGAATTGAAGCTCGGTGGGCGGTTCCTGCCATCACCATCTTGGCAGGGGCATGCGTGTCGTCTTCGCCCGAAAAATACAAATATGGGCAAAGAGGTGGAGCTGAGAGGGAGGCTGTGAGCGTCACGGTGGATGATTGACATCGAGCAAACTCCTAGCTTTCTGTAGCTAAGAGCTAACTGAGCTAACCTGGCGATAACAGGAGCTAACCAGCTAACGGAGCGGGCTAAAGCTAAGTCACGTTGTTAACCGGCTAAAAACCGCGGTTGTTCTACGTTCTTCTGACTTGAAGCGGGAGATCGGGTACCTGTCAATCAAAAGGACACGCCCCTAAATATGCCAAACTTCAAGATTAAATTACTTTTAAACGGGTGAGTTAGAAAAAATTTTACTCCCCCCACAGTTGTCATGAAGGTAAACCTGACCTATTAAACCTAAAATGGATTTTTAACCAGGCTGTGAACATGTTTATTTCTGTTGTAAACATTTTTATTTCTGCTGTGAAGTTGCTCTTTTTAACATGGGAGTCTATGGGGATTTGTTCTGTTTTGGAGCCCCTAGTGGATGAAGGGGGAGCTGCAGTTTGGAACAGAGCTTACGATGTCTTCTTAAAGGGACAGAAGCATTCATATACATACTATGAACAAGGCTTGGCTACGAGGTCTGAGACTCATGTCCTGCACAGAGGACAAAAATAAGTTGCATTAGGAAGAAATATGTGGGTGTGAACCAGACCTGCCTGCTCGTCATCACTTAGTCCGAACAGCTGTAGCTGGTTCTTTAACCACCGCATCCTGGTGTGATGGTCTCACCCCAGAGATTGTACCCCAGTCTAAGATTGTAATGGTTGTGTTGCCCTGTCTTCTCATAGAAAGGCTATTTAGTCATCACTGACTGAATCATGATGCTGAGACAACGTTTTCTGTTGTTATTTTCTTGTTTTACCTTTAACCTTTGGTACTTTGATCCCTTTTAAAGGATGTGAAATCCATGAATAAAAGCTGACTGGTGGATTGAAGTCTATAAATCATGTGATCATGCAGTCATGCATTGATTACAGAGTAAAGCTGGGAAATGTAAAAAGGGCTCAGCAGGGGTGCATGGTAATCAGTCTAAAGTTAACTTTCAGTAAATAAATAAGTAAAATCACAGTAAAACTACAACAGCCATTGCATTACATGGACTCATCGTCTCCAAGCAGGCTCCCCATGTGGATGAATGGTGGAGCAGACGAGGTGAGGGTTATGAAGAAGCCTGGCAGCAGTGACAACCTTCACAGCAGCAGGTAGATGGTCTGATGAAGCTACAACATCCCAGCTGGAAGCAGGCACGTGCCATGGAAACATGAGGTTTTATCCCCATGTGCTCTGGTTCCAGCCTGGAATGGTGACTGGCACCAGATCTCCCCCCTCCAGAGCCTGCAGGGTCACAGGCTCGAGTCCACACATGTAAAAACGGGTCATTTTTCAGGACCGTGGAGGAAGAGACCAGAGAGAGAGAGAGAGAGAGAGAGAGGTGGCTCACCAGCAGCGTGGGCAGCCCGGCCACCACGGCGTACAGCAGGATGGGCGGCACTGCGCTCCGGTCCTCCGGTCCCAGGTACGGCTTGGTGTAGGAGGTGTCGTAGCAGAAGAAGCCCTGCACGTGCACAGTGAAGGTGTCGGTGTACTCGAAGTAATAGGCCAACATGACGGTCCCGGCCATGATCACCAGCTGGAAGTACAGCATGATGCAGAGGATGAGTTTCCCAGCAGAACACAGCCTTGATCTCCTGCAAGCTGCCTCCTCTTCCTCTAACCTCACTCCTCTTCCTCTGACACGTTGCCTGTTACAGCTGACCGGCTCATGGCGGCTCAGCTGCGCGCGAGGAGCCGCCGTCTTCCCTCTGATCTCTGCTGCTGAGGCTGGAGACTGTGTGCGCGTGAGGGGAAATGCGCGAGAGAGAGAGAGAGAGAGAAGACGTGGGGCTTTGCTAAGCCTGACGTAAAGCACGTCTGCGTGTGTAATAGTGAAGGAAACACGAGCAAAAATCCACCTGTGTGTGTGTGTGTGTGTGTGTGTGTGTGTGTGTGTGTGTGTGTGTGTGTGTGTGTGTGAGAGAGAGAGAGAGAGAGAGAGAGAGAGAGACTATGAAACCAGTTCAGAAGCAGGAGTAGGAAGACATGAATGGGAAGGAGAGGTGGGAGGGACCAGGTTGTAGGACACCATGCCAGTCTGAACATTCAGCTACTGGTCTCTACTATCCCAGTAAGCTGATGCGTCATGTTACTGGTTGCAGTGCTCTGAGACTGGTTTCTCTCCAGTATGTCACAGGTGTGACATAAACTGTGCACAATGTCAAAACATTAAGGCTGGTCATGATAACAGATGGGTCTGTGATGGGGTGGGTGCATGTATGTGAAAGTCTATTTTAGGCAGGGGTGGTGCTAGAGGTGGGCAGGGGGCCATCTTCCCCGCACCAGTATCACTCATAGACCGTATATGAAAGATGGACGGAGCCTTCACGGTAAAAAGTGAAGCCTATGCTGAAGTGTATAAAACTACAGTTCCTCTTTCATCCACTGGGACTGCAAAAAAAGAGCAAATCCCCATAGACTGCAAAAAATCCAACTTGTATTCTTTGGTCTTAAACAGTAATTTAAGTAGGTTAAACTTGAAAATATGTATTAATGGCATTTAAAGCAATAAGGTTAGTAATCACAACCAAACAAGCAAGTTTGCTCCAAAACAATTAGGTGAGTTGTTAAAAATGATAACTTTAAGTTGGAGTTCAATACAAGGGACAACAGTTCTGCTAATTAATTTCTTTATTGTAAAATTCGGGAAAACCAACTTTTTGAGTTTGAAATTTTCACTTGAAGTCTCACTTGGCTGTGTTGCCTCGACGTGGACTCCACGCAGGTAAGTTTTTATCTAAATTAAGTTTAAATGGTATGGGAAGGGTTGACTAGTGTTGTGTAGTATGTTATAGATTTATGGAGGAGGCAACCTACATATTTTCAACATTTAAACACAAACAGCTTTTCACTCAGCAGCCGTTAGCAGAACTGCTACATGAGTTAGCCACTAGCTTATCTGGGCTGATACCGTTCAAACAGGAGAAAACATGTTATCTTCTACTGGTTAGTACCGTTTAAACAGGACAAGACATGTTATCTTCTACTGGTTAGTATTCAGTTAATTCATGCTCGCCTACTAGCTGAAACTAAAGGAGTAGCCATTAGGGTATTAATGCTAACACATTAGCTGATATTTCATGTAATAGGTATCAGGACAAGATGGAGCAGTTTGTGTCACACTTTTTTGTAGTAACATTTACATCATGCAGAGTTCAATAAAACACTTCATGCTACTACTATTTACATATTAAAACGATAAGATGTAAGTCATGTCAGAGTTGATAAAATTATTATAGTGTAATGGTAGGAAAGGCTAATCTACCTATTTACAATATTGTGTTGGTCAAAACATAGGCCAGCCCTGAATTTACTACATTGCTTTTGATTAAGATAAAGGTCTAAATATTTGTACTATGACCCACTATGGGCTCCCAGGCTTGGATATATTGTCCTTCTGTTTAAAAACATTGAAATACATTTAATTGACCGCCCTGTTTTAGACTGACTGCTGACTTTCTTAACCTAATCTGATGTAGGCGTTGGGTTTAGGTATAGATATAGGTTGATAACCTTAAATAATATATGTTATTTGTAATTAATGTTTACTGCAGCAAAATATATTAAAAATAAAAACACTAAATGTGTACTCTTTTCACCTTTAGGGTCTAGTCTAGTCTTTGCAATTTGCATTTGTAAAATGTTTTGTGTAATGTTTAACATTTCTGCTGACAGCCTTACTAATTCCCTGCAAATTGTCATCTTTGTTTTTCAGATTGAAATGAATGCAGTTCAAGTTCTGCAAGTTTACCAACGCCATGGAAGCTGTTCAGCTGAAACATTATCAGCTACATCACAGAGGTTCAACACGGCTTTGCAAACACAGGGACTGCTGACCTTTCAGAACCATCAGTGCTTTGAAATCACATCGTTCAAGATTGCACAGGGCTGTCCAACTGTTCTTTTTTCATGAGCACAAGTTGTCTTTCATTTTTTTTATATTGATAAAAGCACAAGCTGTTTTTTTATTTGCCTTTTTATTTGATTCAATGCTGCTAGTGTAAATAAAACTAAGGTTTTGAGGATGTATGTTGCATCTGTAATTATTTATGCATTTGATTGGAAATGATTGAAATTAAATTATGAAGTTGAGTTACATCAGCAGTGTGCAATTTTAAATTACTCTTAAATTATTCTGCTATACTAACTTAACCAAATTCAAATGGATTTTGTGAAAGAATTTGAGTTATTACAGTGTAAAATTATACATTATTACAACTTATGAAAGAGTTAGAGCAAGTAAGGATTAAAAGTTATAACCATGTAGATTTTTAAATTGATACAACTTGTGGAACAGTTACCAGAAGTAAAGATGAAAATTCATACAATTTAAAATTATAATTTAGTGGAACTTACAATTGAGTTGTAAAAAAATCCTAATTTAGAGTTGAGCAAACTCAAAAGCAAAACTTAAAGTATTTAGTTTAGCTGTTCAACTTAAAATCTTATTGAAGTTTGTTGCCTTGAAATTTCACTCAACTTTTTCCTTTTTACAGTGTAGACTCCCATGTTAAAAAAAACCAACTTCACAGCAGAAATAAACATGTTTACAGCCTGGTTAAAAAAAAAATCCATTTTAGGTTTAATAGGTCAGGTTTACCTTCATGACAAGTGGTGGGGAGAGTGAATTTTTTTCTAACTCGCCCATTTAAAAGTAATTTAATCTCGAAGTTCGGCATATTTAGGGGCGTGTCCTTTTGATTGACAGGTACCCGATCTCCCACTTCAAGTCAGAAGAATGTAGAACAACCGTGGTTTTTAGCCAGTTATCAACGTAACTTAGCTTTAGCCCGCTTACCTCCATTTGCTGGTTAGCTCCTGTTAGCTCCGGGTTGGCTCGGTTAGCTCTTAACTACAGGCAGCTCGGTGTTCGCTTGATGTTAATCATCCACCATGACGCTCAAAGCCCCCCCAACAGCGCCACCTCTTTGCCCATATTTGTATTTTCCGGGCGAGACGACACGCATGCCTCTGCCAAGATGGCGATGGTAGGAATCGCCCACCGAGCTTCAATTTAGCTCTTCAGAAACCTACGGGTGACGTCACAGAGGCTCCGCCCATCTCTAAATACAGTCTATGGTATCACTGCAGCAGTTAAACTAGTTTTCTTCTTATCGTGACTTCACGTTTCTAGAGGATATTTTGTCTCTGTGGAAGTTCAACTCCTGATGTTGTGATTCTGTTAACCTGAGGTTAGCATGAATATACGTAGCAGTGCTAATCTAGTCCTAAAATAGCACTAGATTAGCTTTATGCTAATGTAAAGAAACCATGTCATATTTAATTTATTTGTTACTGTATTTCGGGACAAAACATTAACTCTGTTTATGAAGAGTTTAACATTAGAAGTGGAAATAAGTTGTAAAGATGCTCAAACATAAGCACGGCGCTATCTAAGCTAGCTAGCGTGACATGATCCACTTTCATTCAAACAGGAAAGCTAGCAGGGATGCTAGTTGGTTTTAAAGTAGCTACAGCATGAAAAGGTGCAGAAATATATTCTGTAACCAGTCTGATTCTGTTGAGAAAGGTATAAGAATGAAAAGAAAAGGATATTTCTGACTTTTTAGTAAAGAGGAAGGACACAGATCAGGAGGAGACACCTCCAGCGCCAGCACCAGACAGTAAACCACAACTGATCTCCTAACTACCACAAACTGTTGCCAACTCCTCAGTAAAAAAAGTAGCTTTTAGCTGTTCTCAAAGTTGCTTAATTTGCATAAATGTCCATTTGCATGTAACGTCATGGACGTTGTAGGACAGAGGAATAACGTTGTGGTGAGAAACAAAAGGTTAGTTAAAACCACCCTAAATATGTTTAGTACTGTGAGTAAACTCTTTTCTGTTGGTTATGTTTTTTTTATTTTATTCTGTCATTGAAATAGGCAATCATTTTGAAAAATAATACTGAACAACATTAGACTCACATCAAATAATTCAACTTTGTCCTCCATTGTTAAATGTTAAATATCAAATTTAACCAAAGGACTGCCATGTTGTGTGGAACTGCAAGCTGCATGTCCAACCCTCCTTTATCCGGGCTTGGGACTGGCAAAAAGGCCGAAGGAGACATTTTGGCAGAGTTACTTTTTTGTAGTTTTCTTCCTTTTAGTATAGCTTTTTTTTTTTTTTTTTTTGCTTTAGCTTGCTTTGGGTGAACCATGGGTGTAGTCCATAGGTGTAGTCCAGGGTATACGCGGGTATACCTTCTTCCAGAGGAGGCAATTCCTGGTCCAGAAAGTGAAAGTCCTGTCCAGCAGCTGTTCCCACCAGTCACCAAACCAGCTGAATTTAATGAGCAGAGTTTATTTGCCAGGTAAACGAGCCTGTTAGAGAAAACACCTGTTCTAAATGGTAGATCCAAAAACATGGCAGGACTTTTACTTTATGGACCAAGAATTGCCACCTCTGCCCACTTCTAAAGCATCTGTGATGCTGCTTTTACAATCACAAATGAATGGACGTCTACCAGCGGCTCAGCTCATGTTACCAAATCCACAATGGTGCAGTTAGCCAGCAGCTGCATTAATTTTAGCATGAACATAGAAATGATAAAGAGGTTTATATGTCTAGCAGCTAGACGCCCGCTGCCACTCTTTCTTTTTTTTAAGGGCAAAAAATTGAGAGTATACCCACTTCTTGAGGGACCACTACACCACTGGGTTGAACTCCTATAATGCTTTTCTTTTTGGATCTGATTTTGAGTTGTCATGTGTATCTTTTATATTGCAGAGTTTAGCATAGAAATCAGTTTTAGGAAACAGACAGTATGTCCTCGTATCGACTCCAATAGACAGCTTCAACCAGCCTTTTATTTCAGGGTTTGATTCCCACTCCTTTCTGTACTTTCTAGTATACAGTTTAGACTGAGACGTGATGAGCTGGAGAAATGTTTAGCTTGTGTCACACACACACTGGACGAGGTGAGTAAGTGACTGAGGCTGTGAATCAAATCACATGTAATTGATTATATTATCGTGACAGTGAAAAACTTTGCAATTCACATCCACTCTGTAATTCAGGGTTGGATCAGTGGTTGGTGCATGTGGAGTCGTACAGGTCCTCTCTGCTCCTCTGATTGGCTACACCTGCAGCTGGAGGCGACTGTCAGAGTGGGCGCCTGGTGCTTTGGGACGGGAGAGGCTCCCGCTGCTCCTTCCTTACAGTAACTGCAGAACAATATGTGCCTCCAAAACACCAGAAAAGTCTCCAATAACTCCAGTAAAAGCTGCTAGATTTGTCGCTAGTTGCTTTTAACAGAAAAGTCGCCAGATTTAGTGACAAAGTCACCAAGTTGGCGACAGCGCCACCACATCAAGCTTTATACCGCACCCAAAACAACCAGCTTACCTTTCTATGGACCTTTTTTAACTTGTTGATTCAGACCATTGATGTAAAGATGTTTTGTTTCTCACATCTCTGATGCCACTACAGTAGGGTTGGTGCTTGTCCCCTCGTGCCACCCCTGTTTCAGTCAGAGAACACAACCCAGTGAGCTGAAGCTTCATGCGACTGGCTGGAATGGTCTGGGACTGGTTTTTCTCCAGTTTGATGAGCAAATGAGAGCAGTTACAGAGTAATGATGATAAAGTCAGGATGTTTGTTACCTATGTTGGTTTCCTGTGTGAACAGGTTGCATTTCCACCACAGGAACCAAGCGACTCTTTGAGTCCTTGTCTCCCTGTTTACACAGCAGGAACCGGAGACCACCTTGAGCCTTGCAGACCATTTCTGACTGGTTGAGAACTCCCAGCAGTTTATCTCTAGCATTCAGTCCTCTCAGACTAGATACCCACCAGCAGCAGGGGTCTCAATAACACAAGTGAACCTTCAGACACTCCTCAGGAAGGTGGACAGATTGCGTTAACGTGGCTTCCTTGCTGGCAGGCCTCTGGGCTTCTGGAGAGCGATCCCAGTAGAGCTGCTCGACAGCTGACCACTGAGGCGGTTCTCACCGCTAAACAGCAAAACAATATTCATCTTCATCTGTATAAAACACCCAAAAAGCCAATAAATGTGTGTAACATGGACAGATTTTGGGCATTGATGGCTGAGGTGGACTTCCTGAACCTTGGACCTCAGCAGAAATGCAACAGACACGGGATGGAATGAGATGTTTTACAGATATTTTCTCTGAGCGGCGTCCTCGGCTGCAGCTGCAGCTCTGAACAGGAAGCCAAGCGGCAGATTTCCATCCTCAGCGACGTGCTTCTGGCTGACCGCAGGTTGGATGGAAAGGATGGTTTGGGCTTCATGTGACGTCTGAGGCAGCATCTACAAGGTGTCTGCTGGATGAACGGGGTGATGAGCGTACAGGTGAGGCGGTACACCTGTGGATTCCTGCTGGAAGGTTTACTGGCTGCAGGGTTAAACATGAAACCGCCCACCTGGATGAAACCTCCATGTACAGGTGAGAACATCTCGTTCCTCCAGCAGGTTGGGACGTTCTCTGCGTTCCCGTGTGGTTCTGTCTCACATGCAGGACTCAGTGCTGCCTTCCCCGGGTTCACACGGAGATAAAGGTTTTAGTTTGTTTTATTGTTCTTCTAATACATAAATAAAAATAATCCTCATTTTAGTTTGCTTAAATGTTTATACTTCTTTCCATCCCGTCTTTTCATTTGCCAAAACCCAGAATTATTCACCTATCAGGAAGAATCCACACACAAGAACAGAGGATATATTTCAGAATGAAAACATCAAAACAAACATTTAATAAACCTGTAAATGATGAGTATGATGGCGCAGCGGCAGACTCGCAGGTTGGAATCCAACGTTTCATCAGCAGCGATTCATAAATCATGAGAGTCGGATGTTCCAGCAGGAGAACGTGAACAGAGTGAGGCTGCAACAGGTGGAAACATGGAGAACTTCCTCCATGTGCAGATTTTATCTGTAACAGCAGTTTCTGCGTCGTCATGAAGACGCATGTGGCGAGGACAGCAGCTTTTTAATGACGTTTACGTTTACCACTGTTCCCCTGCAGTAAAAGCCCACGTGCACACTCTCTGGAGCCGCTGCCGTGCACGGAGGTCTGCTGGAGGAGCGCGAGGTCAGAGGCGTCGTCGTGCGCCAGGGGGAGAGTCTGCATCGCCTGCTGCTCCAGTCGGACTGAGAAGTAGAGAACGCACTTACTGCTGCTTTCTCCATCACCGTGGGGTAACCAGGCAACCGTTTCCATAGACACCTTCAGGTTTTTCACCAGTAAAAACACGTGTGAGTGAAACACGGTTACTGCGGTAAACTGGCAGGACACGATGCAGAAACGTAGACTGACTTAGATTGTTCCCATCTGCTGGACATCGCATGGCGTTCACGTCCAGATGTGTTGCCATGGTTTCACTCTCAGACATCAGCGTTGAGGTGGATCTAAAAACTTCCAGCCCATGTTCGTCAGAGAAGAACAAACATCCCAACCTGCTGAGGAAAATCGTGTTCTGCTCAGAGTTCAATCCAAACGAAGACACACGAAATTTTCCACAATTCTGTGTGCTGATGACATCACTGTGCGCTCTGTGTGTCATTGGGGGCTGTCTGCTCTTTGATTGGACAGTTTGAATTAGTTTTCCTCCAATCACATAGAGGTGTGAAGAGAAAAGGTTTCAGCGGGCCATCCAGTCTTCTTCATTTCTAAAGCTCATTTGAAAACAACCAGTACTACATGCCCGACCAGAAACAGCGACCAGTGCAGCACGCCCGACCAGAAACAGCGACCAGTGCTGCACGCCCAACCAGAAACAGCGACCAGTGCTGCACGCCCAACCAGAAACAGCGACCAGTGCTGCACGCCCAACCAGAAACAGCGACCAGTGCTGCACGCCCGTCCAGAAACAGCGACCAGTGCTGCACGCCCAACCAGAAACAGCGACCAGTGCTGCACGCCCAACCAGAAACAGCGACCAGTGCTGCACGCCCAACCAGAAACAGCGACCAGTGCAACAGGCCCAACCAGAAACAGCGACCAGTGCAGCAGGCCCAACCAGAAACAGCGACCAGTGCTGCACGCCCAACCAGAAACAGCGACCAGTGCAGCACGCCCGACCAGAAACAGCGACCAGTGCTGCACGCCCAACCAGAAACAGCGACCAGTGCTGCACGCCCAACCAGAAACAGCGACCAGTGCAGCACGCCCGACCAGAAACAGCGACCAGTGCTGCACGCCCAACCAGAAACAGCGACCAGTGCAGCACGCCCAACCAGAAACAGCGACCAGTGCAGCACGCCCAACCAGAAACAGCGACCAGTGCAGCACGCCCGACCAGAAACAGCGACCAGTGCTGCACGCCCAACCAGAAACAGCGACCAGTGCTGCACGCCCAACCAGAAACAGCGACCAGTGCTGCACGCCCAACCAGAAACAGCGACCAGTGCTGCACGCCCGACCAGAAACAGCGACCAGTGCAGCACGCCCGACCAGAAACAGCGACCAGTGCAACAGGCCCAACCAGAAACAGCGACCAGTGCAGCACGCCCGACCAGAAACAGCGACCAGTGCAACAGGCCCAACCAGAAACAGCGACCAGTACTACACGCCCAACCAGAAACAGCGACCAGTGCTGCACGCCCAACCAGAAACAGCGACCAGTGCAGCACGCCCGACCAGAAACAGCGACCAGTGCAGCACGCCCGACCAGAAACAGCGACCAGTACTACACACCCAACCAGAAACAGCGACCAGTGCAACAGGCCCAACCAGAAACAGCGACCAGTGCAGCAGGCCCAACCAGAAACAGCGACCAGTGCTGCACGCCCAACCAGAAACAGCGACCAGTGCTGCACGCCCAACCAGAAACAGCGACCAGTACTGCACGCCTGACCAGAAACAACGACCAGTGCTGCACGCCCGACCAGAAACAGCGACCAATGCTACACGCCCAATCAGAAACAGCGACCAGTGCTGCACGCCCAACCAGAAACAGCGACCAGTGCTGCACGCCCAACCAGAAACAGCGACCAGTACTGCACGCCTGACCAGAAACAGCGACCAGTGCAGCACGCCCGACCAGAAACAGCGACCAATGCTACACGCCCAATCAGAAACAGCGACCAGTGCGGCAGGCCCAACCAGTGCTGCACGCCCGACCAGAAACAGCGACCAGTGCAGGACACCCAACCAGAAGCAGCGACCAGTGCTGCACGCCCAATCAGAAACAGCGACCAGTGCTGCACGTCCAATCAGAAACAGCGACCAGTACTACACGCCCGACCAGAAACCGCAACCAGTGCTACACGCCCGACCACAAACAGTGACCAATGCTCCACGCCCGACCAGAAACAGCGACCAGTACTACACGCCCGACCAGAACCAGCGACCAGTGCTGCACGCCCGACCAGAAACAGCGACCAGTACTACATGCCCGACCAGAAACCGCGACCAGTACTACACGCCCGACCAGAAACAGCGACCAGTACTACACGCCCGACCAGAAACAGCGACCAGTGCTGCACGCCCGACCAGAAACAGCGACCAGTACTACATGCCCGACCAGAAACAGCGACCAGTACTACACGCCCGACCAGAAACAGCGACCAGTGCAGGGCGCCCGACCAGAAACATCGACCAGTACTACACGCCCGACCAGAAACAGCGACCAGTGCTGCACGCCCAACCAGAAACAGCGACCAGTGCTGCACGCCCGACCAGAAACAGCGACCAGTGCAGGGCGCCCGACCAGAAACAGCGACCAGTGCTGCACGCCCGACCAGAAACAGCGACCAGTACTACACGCCCGACCAGAAACAGCGACCAGTGCTGCACGCCCGACCAGAAACAGCGACCAGTGCTGCACGCCCGACCAGAAACAGCGACCAGTGCTGCACGCCCGACCAGAAACAGCGACCAGTGCAGGGCGCCCGACCAGAAACAGCGACCAGTGCTGCACGCCCAACCAGAAACAGCGACCAGTGCTGCTCCTATCAAAGATTAAAAAACATGTAGTGAACAGACAAGATCAGTCAGAAGACCCAGAGGAACACACAAGGGGTGTTCAGGCAAGAGCTGCGGAGTTGGGGCCCACACAGGGAAGCCCCATCCTTAACTGGGACTGGCCATTTAAAGCTTTAAAAACAAACAGTCCAGTCTGAAACGTTCAGGCAAAGAAAAGAAGCTACAACCGTCTTTTAGCTTTGCATGTAGACAGATGTTTGCAGAACAACCTGTAGTTTTCTCTTACAGACAGAAATCTTTTACCAGGAAGCTTTTCTACACGTTCACCAATGTCTCTGTTTCTCAGATCGTTTTACAGGATGACAGAACTGGATTTAAGAACAGAAATACTGTAATTATTAGCAGACATTTGTTTACAGCTGCAGCATCTTTATGAATTTTCACTGTGATCCTTAAAACGTTACAATGAAGGCCTGTGGTTCCCTGAACCCTGATCATCTCAGAGCAGACAGGACGCCTCGTCCTCTGGATTTTAGCCACAGCTGTCCCACCCGACCTGCAGACGTCTGTCATGATGTGAAGTTTTTGTCTTTTAGTTCCTGTTTCTTGTTAGTTCCGTCCTGTCTTTTTTCCTGTTTTGCCTTCCCATCCCACTGGACCCATGTCTTGTTCTGTTTCTCTGTATTTAAACCCCTTGGTCTCTGTTCCCACTGCCGGTTCATTATGTTTCCTTGTATGTCATTGTCTTGTGATGTTTTCGTCCAGTCTTCCATTGAGTTTGTCATTTGGATAAAAAGCTGTGAACCCGTCTGCCTCCTGCATCTCTGTCCGGCGTTTGGGTCCCCACACCTCCTGGAACCTTGACAACCCGTCAGACCTCTCTGTCGAGGTGTCCTTGGCAAAGGCGTTGAACCCTCAGAGCGCCTGCTGTGCTCATTGATGTGAGTTTGCATGGGATGGATGAAAGGAATCAAAGCGAAGCCTTCCAGCTCTGTCTGACACACAACTCTCACATCAAACTTGCTTTGTTTCCACAAACTTACATGAAAAACCTGGAAATGATTTTATTATTCTCAGTACATTAAGAGTTATGGATTCTCATTTTCACATATATATTCATCTGTTTCCTCTCTTTTTCAGCATTTTCCGCTGCTGCGTTGACCCCGTTTCCACACATGCATCACTGAAGTCTCATCACATTTCATGCGCCAGACTCTCTCAAGCCTCCAACCCAGAAACCCTGACTGGCGGTGCTGACAAGCCCAAATCTGTAGATGAAGGCTGTCAGAGGGGATGGAGGACAGATGGAGATGGAAGGATAGACGGAGATGGAGAAGCAGGGAGTGTTTGGAGTCAGGTGGGTACATGCTGACATCTCTGAGTAATGGCTGCCATTACTCTGTCATCCGCCCCCATTTTATTATTAACTAGGCCAAATCCATATTCTGCTGGCATCACGCTGCAACTCACCCGCAAGGCGTGATGCGTTTTCCTCCAGCATCACCACAAATCATTCATTATCAATTCAGACGTATTTCTAGTGGAGTGTCAGCCGAAGCCGGGGTGGTATTCTGCTAACAAACCGAAATTAAATGAACTTAATAAAAATATTATCGTGTAGTTTATTTATAATAGTCATTAATTGATCATTTATTAATTAAATAATTTTATTATTACTTAATTGATAAAAAAAAATAATTAATATTTTGTTTTAGTAATTAAAAATTACTAACACAAAATATTTATTTTAATTTCTTGACTTGATACATTTTGTATTAATTTACTTTTATTTGGGTTTTAATTTACAGATATCATATTTATTAGTAATTTATTGTTAGTTTATTCAGGATGTTTATTTTATAAGAATCTTTTTCTGTTTGCATCTTTTTCCTCATTTTTTTACATGCATTTATTTTCCTTTTGCTTTTATGTTTCTGTATATAAATTCAGACATTCAGGGGTTAACAGTGTAATTATTCGCATAACATAATTTGATTAATTGAATTGAAGTTTGTGGAAGCATGTTATAATGTTATAATGTGTCATGTTATTGTCCAATAACTAAATAAACAAATCATAATGCAAAGAAAATGACAAGTTTTATATATTAAAAAAAAAAAACTGAATAAATAAAATAATAACTCCTTCACAAACCAAAAGATTTTCTTCATACTTCTGTGATGGACTGGTGACCAGTCCGGGTGAACCTGCTTCTCACCCAGTGACTGCTGGGATGGACTCCAGCAACGCTTTGTTGGACGAAGCAGAAAATGTAACTTGGAGTGCAGAAACTCTCCACCAGGGGGCAGAAGACAAGCATCAGATTGCATAAAGCTGAATTTTTACCATAAAGTGATGCAACAGGTTCAGAAACCGTTTCAAACATGGCAGCATTAAAGGCCTCATTCAGAGACAGCATTCAGACGCCTTCATGCCGTCATAATGCAGCATATTTAGCAGCTCTGGCCTACCCTGCACAGATGTGCTTACAAAATCTATCCTTAATATCTTTTAAAGTCCATTTTTCCGTCCTGACACAATGAAAGCGTCTCACATTAGAGAAAGAAAGAACTTCCAGAGTGAACATGACATCGGAGCTAAATGTGACAGGCAGATTTTCCTTTTATGGTCTCTTTTATGGGGAAGAAGCCTTTCTATCTGTTCCCCGAGGAGCGACTAATGAGCTTTGTTGTTTGGAGAAAACAAGTCTGCTACGGCACAGCAGCAACATTAAAGCTGAAAAGACTCAGAACCTGTCAGAATCAGAAACACGCTGAGAACATTTAACACCTGTTTAACACTGGTTTAAAACCAGTTAAAGACTAAAGTACACTAAAGGTGGAGATCTGATTTCAACTCCACATCGATAACCAATCAAAAGGTTTACTTGTTATATTTCTCGTATGAAAGCTAATGAAACTAATCTCATGATTTGTCCCCTAACTGATCAAATAATCCTAAAAGTATTGATCAAATCCATTGTCTACCATTTTAAACTTGTTTTAATGTCTTTTGAGCTGATTCTTGTTCGTAAAAATCCTACAAACACTCGCTGACATTTGGTCTTTAAAAGCAGAGAAAGTTGGCTCTGACTGGCATTAATTGGAACACACATCCCAACCAGCCAGATGAGTGTAACTGTCCTCAAACTAGTTAGCTTGTGTGCTATGCTGGTTCCCACAGCATTCCACCAGTACACAACTCAGACCAGATAGCACTGCTGCATTTGTAGGAGGTCAGTGTTTGGTTTAATCTAAGGCCAAGATATACTCGAAGTGCACACAAACGTGCACGTCATCATCCTGCATCGTGTATGTTTGCTGCATCACTATGGTAGCAAGAAGAAGCCAAAGTGCTCGTTTCCGGAGGTAACCGCTAGAGGTGCTACACAGCAAACCAAACTGTGTTATAGTTCCAAGGCATTTCGTAAACAGCAGTTTGGCAGCCTTTAGCCGACTTTTAAGCCATGAATGTTTGTCACCATGAAACAGGGAAGGGAAATCAAAAAGATGCTGGTAGCTGCGAACAAGGTCCGAGAGACGCTCTTCAAAACTATCCACTCCCGTTCACACTAGTTCCTCCAGTATTCAAGGTGATATCTTGTGCTCCTGACTGTCAAGTTACCAGAATGACAAACACCTAGCAGATTACCGTCTGTGTGGGCTGACCATCATCACCCGGTCATGATGATGAAACTATAGTGTGACCTCAGAAAGGTTATCTTACCGTGGTCTGAAACAGCTGAGGGATGCGGTGTTGCACCTTGTTTCATGACGTTAAAGTCACAGGGCGAATAAGCAGCTACAGAAATGGTTCAAAACCAGTTTTAGCCTTCACAGACTGAGGGTGAATACAGAGGGGGGTTGCTGGGGGGGAGGTGGGCACTCGAGCATAAGGAGGATCATTAGCCTCTACCTGTTTTCCAGACTACTGCTCATTTCAAGGTCATTTTAGTTTTTTCCGGTCAATTATGCCACAAATAGCTTTCTAATAAACCAGATTTCACTCAGAGTTCAGATCATTACCTGTAGACACAAGTTTGTGTGTTCTTTCTGTAGGTCATGTGACATAAAGCCTGACGCTGAGGTGACGATGTCAGGATGGTCGACTGCACAGCGCACAACACAGTAGTTTGTCGATATCAAATTTTGAATTTATCAATAAAACTTTTGAATTAGACAGTGGAGTTTGCATGTTCTCCCCGTATGCGTG
Source organism: Telmatherina bonti (assembly GCF_933228915.1). Lineage (NCBI taxonomy): Eukaryota > Metazoa > Chordata > Actinopteri > Atheriniformes > Telmatherinidae > Telmatherina > Telmatherina bonti. The sequence continues at coordinate 32,350,089 of NC_136618.1, forward strand.
TGTCATGGAGCCTGTACAGGATTTTTGGAGTTTCCCTGAAGGCACCTTGATTAGACGCTGATTCCCTTCACCTGTGCCTCTGCCTTTTTAAGCAGCAGTCCTTCCTCCTTCTGGCTGCCAGATCGTCAGAGCTTTTACCCCTGTACGCTTCGAGCCTCAGTGAAAATATTCTGGAAAGGCTATATATGACCTGTTTCCGTCCTCCTGGTATCCGAGCCTGCCTGCCCTAGTCTGGAACTCTGCTTCCGCTGATTAAATCTCTGGTATTTTGGCACTTGGAGCGTTTACTGGATTTTGGATCTTGGATCGCGTCCTTCTACCCATTACTCCCACATCTGGATTCTACTCTGGGTTTGTAAAAGCCACTCAGTAGACTCACTTCCCGAACTTGATTTCATAGAAGACCCACCTGTTTTTCCATTCCCACAGAGAAACAAGCTGGCGGAGTTGGCGAGAATCCTAATATCTCTAAGGTTTACTGACTTTTTGTGGCTTCAGGCTGCTGAAATTGTTACAGCGTGGGTTCTCTCCGGGTACTCCGGCTTCCTCCCACCCTCCAAAGACATGCATGTTAGGTTAATTGCTTACTCTTAATTGCCCTTAGGAGTGAGTGTGAGTGGTTGTTTGTCTCTGTGTGGTCCTGCGATGGACTGGCGAGCTGTCCAGGGTGTACCCTGCCTGTCGCCCAAAGACTGCTGGGATAGGCTCCAGCTTCCCCGTGACCCTTAATCAGACTAAGTGGTTAGGAAAATGAATGAATGAATGAAACTTTTGAATTAATATCCTATAGCAGAGACTGGGGGTTAGAAACTGTTTTAAAGTTTAAATATATTTATCTAATTTCTCCTGAAGAGCCCAAGATGTCCTCAGGCTTGGAAGGACAGATAACTGTCCAGCAACTCCAGGGCATGGCGTGTCCAGGGATCCTCCAAGGGGAGGTAACCAGGAGGCTTCCCAGTCACATGACCATGTTATATCGCCCAATTCCCTCCAGTATGGAGGAGCAGAATCTCCTCTTCAAGCTCCCTCTGGATGTAAGAACTCCTCACCTGATGTCTGAGGTGGAACCCAACCACCTCAGCTGAGGAGTCCCTCAGTTTCATGACACTAAGCAGCTGATAAATCAACCAGTAAGCATGGCCACTTCCCTCTGACTCAGAACCTATAAATAGGTTTGTAGCGTTCGCGATAGCAGGAATGCTTACATTGTGTTTTATTACACCATTATGCTAAAGGCAGCAGTGTGACCCAGATACCATCAATACCTCCCAAAACCCTCGGCCAGCAGACACACGTTATGATGCATATCAGTCAGAAGCTCCCAAAATAAATTCATTCATTCATTTAATCATTCTTCATTTGGTGACTAAACAGGATCCCGCCTAAAGATCAGCCTGGTTGGCATTCATGGAATAAGTACGAGTCAGAACAGATGAGGGTTCTACTTCTCTGCAGACAAGGCAAGTGCAGCACGCCACGCATGTGAATAAACAGCAGTAATAAGAGGCAAAGAGATGCAGGAGAAAACTTCAAAGAAGCAGCAGCCGAGGCTTATCTGGCATGTCATACTTCATAAGAAATTCATGGAACGCCTTTCACACAACCTGCTGATGGGAAGGCTCTTCCTGCAGGCCAATCTTTTTACATGAAAATAATTGTGGCGAGCACGATGAGACCGACGGCTCGGGGAGCTCCGCAGGGCAGAGCTCTGGAGTGACCCGGCCAAACCAGAGCCAAAGGAACACGTCACAGTTACTCAGAACAACAGCTGAATACAAGGTTGTTTACTGTACTGGGACAGCCCTACTGGGACGGCCCTACTGGGACTGGGACGGCCCTACTGGGACGGCCCTACTGGGACTGGGACGGCCCTACTGGGACGGCCCTACTGGGACTGGGACGGCCCTACTGGGACTGGGACGGCCCTACTGGGACGGCCCTACTGGGACGGCCCTACTGGGACTGGGACGGCCCTACTGGGACGGCCCTACTGGGACTGGGACGGCCCTACTGGGACTGGGACAGCCCTACTGGGACGGCCCTACTGGGACTGGGACGGCCCGACTGGGACTGGGACGGCCCGAGTGGGACTGGGACGGCCCGACTGGGACTGGGACAGCCCTAGTGGGACTGGGACGGCCCTACTGGGACTGGGACAGCCCTAGTGGGACTGGGACGGCCCTACTGGGACTGGGACGGCCCTACTGGGACTGGGACGGCCCTACTGGGACTGGGACAGCCCTACTGGGACGGCCCAAGTGGGACTGGGACGGCCCGACTGGGACTGGGACAGCCCTAGTGGGACTGGGACGGCCCTACTGGGACTGGGACAGCCCTAGTGGGACTGGGACGGCCCTACTGGGACTGGGACGGCCCGACTGGGACTGGGACGGCCCGACTGGGACTGGGACAGCCCTAGTGGGACTGGGACGGCCCTACTGGGACTGGGACGGCCCGAGTGGGACTGGGACGGCCCTAGTGGGACTGGGACGGCCCTACTGGGACTGGGACAGCCCTACTGGGACATGAATAGATTGCTCTGCCTTGTTCTGTGAGTTTTCGGTTTATTTAAGTTGAGTTCTTCTGTTTCAGGCTGCATTCACATCAGGATAGCCCGCTAGACTCGGTCCGGTTGGGGACTCGGCTAAGTAGGGGGGTGTATCCGCGCGGACTGAGATCACGTTCACGCTGCACTTTGGTCAAACCAGCCAAACCATTAGAATAATATCTCCACACCAGAGGTGGCGCTGCACTGGTATTTAGCAAAAGAGAGGGAGGCTGGGGTTGGGGATAGACAACGGCGACAGGTGCAATTCATCGCTACCCTGCACATTGCGCTCTCTGATGTGGTTGGTTATGCTAATGGAGGGAATTTTGGCAGAGATGAAGGAAGAAGAGTCGCGAGATTTCATATTTTCTAGATTGATTGTTCAGAGAGGGCTGCACGATGGTGTGGTGGCGAGCACTCTGGCCTCACAGCAAGAAGGTTTCTGGTTCGATCATTGGCTGGGGCAAGGTTTGGGACCATCCAAAGACATGCATGCTCGGTTAATTGGGTACTCTAAAATTGCCCGTGAGTGTGAGTGGTTGTTTGTCTCTGCGATGGACTGGCGAGCTGTCTAGGGTGTACCCTGCCTTTCACCCAAAAGACTGCTGGGAGAGGCTCCAGCTCCTCTGCGACTCTGGATTTGATTAAGCGGTTAGGAAAATGAATAAATGATTTTTCAGAGAACTAAATATGGTAAAGCTGAGGCCAATGAAGCAAAATGTTCCAGTTTGTTGTTAATAGCGTCCCTTAGCAACCACCATAGCAACAATGAAAAATGTATGTTGGCATGAAAAACTACAAATCACACACATAATCTGAATGAATGCAAAGAAAATAAAGTGAATTTGTTACAAGAAAAGTTATCAAAACAAAGTCAGGATCTATCTAAAGATACAGCAGAGAGTCTAAGTTAGACCTGTTCTCAGAAACATCATGAAGATCCCTCCAGCAGTTTTCACGTAAAGTTGCAAACGAACAGACAGACGGACAGATAAAACCAAGCAGAACCTCCTTTTTACAGCAGAATATCTGAAAAACTCAGGACTAAAACAAAGACAACATCAAATACTGAAAAAAGGGAAATTGTCACAGGTCAGGGTGTGACGCGGTACAAAGCGTCCCAGAGACACTGGGACATGATCTCTGCCCGGTCCACGCTCACATGAAAACATGAGCAGATATGAAATGTCACATCTGCTCTTCGTGGCGTGAATCAGCAGTCGACGGCCAGAGAAAGACTCTGCAGATGGAAGAATGATGTTTGCTTATGACCTTACGGTTTTAGACATGCAGCTCCAGGTCTGGGTGGATCAGATGCACGTCGGCGCTGTCTGATGGCAGAATGCTGCTCAGACCAACTAAAGCTGTTTTCAGAGTCAGTCTGAGGTCACTGCAGGTCAGGCCAAGAGCAGATCACACCCCTTCTTCCTTCCCCACCTTTTAACAAGTAAACACGGCCCCCCAGTGGCCAAAGCCAGAACTACAACTCACTGCTGTGGCCTTCGCTCCACAGCATGTCCACTCGGTGGGTTTCTGTAAAATATCACGTCTGTTTTATAAATCAGCCCTTTGTACAGGTCTACAACCCCAAACTTCTACATGTCCCTGAACGCAGCACGATAGCATCTTTAATTAGTGAAAGAGTCTGATAAACACCTTCCCCTCCTCATCACTAAATGGTTCCCATTAAGATGATGGGAAGACTGGATGAACCTTCAGGAACATAATCAGTCATGAAATGATGAGTCTGAAATCAGTAAATCTGTACGGAAGCCGTTCAGGCGGAGAACAGCGATCTGTTTAAGGACTCGACACTTCCATCCAGCATCCTGCTGTGGACTGGGGAACTGGGACGGTTTCCTGCCCATCCAAGGTGTAGCCCAGCTCTTCAGAGTCCTGGCAGACCCACACGGGTCCATCAGATCCATCAGAAATCCTGCTCTGCACGGCGTGAGTGGCAGATGAGCAGCTTGTTGACGGCCATGTTCACCGCTGTGTCCCTTCACGGCTCCATGACAACATCCTGCAGGTCAGCCGCTTAAATCTGCTTCAGTCTGACACACAGAGTCTTTCCACCGTGCTCAACCTGCCCAGGTGGCGCTTCTCCTTCGACTTGTCCCTCTGAAGGAGTTGTGATTGGCTGGTTTCACACCGAATCCCTTCTTGATGCAACCCTCTGCATCTATCCAGGCTTGGGCCCTCAGAGAGCAGTCGTGTCCCCTCCGGGCTGCAGCAGCGTAGAGAGGCAGGACTTCCCCACGTCACCAGTGGCTCGACCACCTGAGCCACCGCCTCCTCTACTCACTGCTTCTCCATCTGGATGTGATTCCCTTTTCCCTCCAGCAGATGGAGACAGAATGTTACGCAATAAAAACAGAAATCTGCTGCAGATCTGCAGTTTTATCTGAACACATAAAGAGAAAGTCACTCTGATGATGGAACTGGTTTTCCTGTTTGTTCACATATAAAGTGATTGAAGCTGATTGGATGTAAAGCCTGACTTCAGAGGAAGCAGTGGAAAATGATGGAGTCTGTATATGCAGACATGAAGAAAAGGATGGTTCAGATGGAGTGACGTCTTCTTCATAAGTACTGCTGTGTGTTACTGAGTCTGAGTAAATTCTCCTGGAACACAGCAGAACATCACACCAGGGCTGTCCAGCTCCAGTCCAGGAGGACCACAATCCTGCAGGTTTTCCATGTATCCCTGCTCCAACACACCAATTTTGGGAACACCTGATGTAAATAGTTATCTCCTCCCAAAAAAACCCATTTATCATAGAAAACCAGAGGAAAGGAGCCCAATCCAACTGGGAATGGATGACGTGATCTGGGAAGGTGATGAAGAACTGTTCTACGGTGGTGGGTCAAAGAAGAAGAAGAGAAGTTTTCCAGAGGTGTTACACAGGTAGATAAGTCAGCGGATGATGATGATGATGATGATGATGATGATGGACACCTCTATGAATGCTCAGAGTCAGGAGCACTCGTGATAGACCCCAAATTCACCTTAGAGACAACATGACGGTCCAGAAACCCAACATGGTTCATGATAGGAAGAGAGAATACTGGAGATGAAAACCTTTATTCATCTCCATGGAAACTAGCAGCACCTTCATCTCCATGGAAACCAGCGTGACCTTCATGATTCATTTCAAGCAAAAGGCAGTCATAGGAGACACTGCAGAGTTTTTTAGAGCTGGAATCAAACTTTCCACCACCAAACAGCCACAGTAAGACATGATGTGTGATTGTAGCTGCTAGCTGCCAGAGTTTCTGTCCCACAGCGACGAGACAGACGTCTTTATAACCAGCAGAGTCTCTGCTGTCATACGACACCTTGTTTGTGGAGGAGGGATCAGAAGCTGGAAAGTGGACGGTAATGTTTCATGATTTTCTTACATCCCACATAAATGTTTGGTTGCTTTGCAGAGTCTTTAAGCTGAGTTTCTCCCATCTTGCTGCTCAGCTACATGACTGCAGGTGCTGCATGCCGACATGCAAACCGGACAAATACTTGGGGCCCTGAGAAGGCGACCACTGCAGAACTCCTCAAAGGGGCCCTCCATCCCTCAGTCTGGCTTCTAGTAGTGCAAGTTATGTGAGCCATCAGGAGAAAGCAGGTTTAGAAAAAAAAAAAAAAAAAGAAGTTTCCATCTGGAAGCTATAAAAGAAAAAGGAAGACTAAAGAAGGACCAGGACAGTGTTCTGCATCTTTAAAAAGAATGAAGCTAAAGCCTCTTGACTGGCCTGTCTGCTGGACAAAGACAAAGGTCTTTGTCCAGAGCTGGTCCATCATTATTTTTATTTGTTTTATTGTTTTATTTTTTATGGTCTAAATTTGATTGTTTTCTGTTTCATTTTTTCATGTTTTAATGTGTTAATTATGGTATGTTAAACACTTTGTTCAGCAGTAGCTGTCAGAAAGTGCTTAATAAATGAAGTTGGATTGCCTTGGCTTGGCTTGCAGTGCAGATAATCCCAAAGCTAATTTAGATCAGAGCCGCTCAGTCTGAAAGGAAAACAAGTATCATGTCACATCATAATATCAAAATAAAGTTGTGTAGTTTATCTAACTGTTAATGTTAAACGGTGTTTAAGGAATCAGACACGTGCGACTGAAGTGAAGAAAGTTACAATGTCTATATTTCATCTTCCATGTCCAGCAGGCTTTACGCTTCTGAAAACTACTAAATATAAATGTAATCCTGGAGGGTAAAAATACAGGTTGCAGCACTTTGCTCAGTATTAGTATTGGAACTAAACTAAATCATATTTAGAAAGAAACAGTAAACACTGAAGTAGAAATCAATAAAAGAAATGAAAGGTATCAAAGAATATTTAAAAGTTGCAATGAGAGAATTTAATGCTGTAACAATGCCTGTAAAAATCTCTTTAACCACACAAACAACTCATTCTGACCTGAAAAGAAGTCAAACTGTCCACTATGTGGACATGAAGTTACATAACTCCCCCAAAAAACAGCCACAAATCAGATGTGAATAACTAGCTGAGTCCAGATCTTACCTCCCGTGCCAAAGAGGTGCACAGTTCCCTTCGCTCTTTTCTGCCGAGTCGTCTTGGAGGCATGTTGACTCTGATCAGCGCAAACTGCCGAGGAAAAAGACAGAAGTTATTCTGAATGGTCCGGCTGTGCAGGAGGAACTGCTTTAGTTAACTACAGAACTGGTGAGAAGATGCTGACAAAAACAGATCACAAAACAGGCTTGAATGTGATGAAAAAAGGGGAACCAAAACTGAATCTAAAGACACAGCAGTAGCGACATGCTGCTAGATATTTCAACAGGCCAAGACAGAATGATGGAAAATGTCTGCAAGAGGCAGCTGGTTGGAACTGGTTGGTAAAATGATGGAACTACTCCACATGAGTCAAGGAGGAGCTGCAGACCAGACATACACTACTCACAAAAAGTTAGGGATATTCAGCTTTTGAGGGGAATATACAGAAACTTTGAAAAGTTTATGCTCCACTGATATTAAATCATATATGTAGGACATTTAAGTAGAATTATGTAACAGTAACTATTTCATTTCAGACAATTATTTAAAGAGTATTTCATGCCTGTGTTTCGTTCTTCGTGTTTGCCATAGATGATGCCATCCAGTTGGTTTACTTTGAAATGAGGATGGGGTCGGGTTAATCAGATTAATTCTTCTTCCTACTCCAATTTTCTTTTCTTTTTTACATGAAATATACTACAATAGTTGTGTAGTAGTTGCTGTAACTCTGCAGTAAATTTTCTATTGTTGTTTTTGGATTTGCCAATATATTATGGAAAAGAAAAGAGAATAGAAATGTTTAAATGAAATGAAATAAACCAAAACTAACAGCCGTGGTGGGAACGCGACAACATAAAAACAGCAACATCTCAATAACTTTTCATGTGTTAGTTGTCTTCTGGTTCAAGCATTCTTTCTGTCATTTCAGGCGTTATAAACATGAAGTGTAACCAGGCGGCAACCTCCAGGGGTTAATAATGAGGCCTATGTGGCGGTGCCTCATCCACAAGGGCCTGCAAAACAGAGCAAATCCCATGTTAAAAAGACCAAATTCACAGCAGAAATAAACATGTTTACAGCACAAATAAACATGTTTACAGCCTGTTACAAAAACCCTTTTAGGTTTGATAAGTCAGGTTTATCTTCATGACAACTGTTAGCCAGCTAGCATCACACTTTAGCTTTAGCTACACTGAAAAAAGGAGCCTGACCACATCATGGATTTATTTAAGCATTTTGGGTGTATTTAACACAAGTGCTTCATGTTTTACACTTAAACTTGACTGTTTAGAGTAGAAACTACATGATATGCAGATTGGGTACATGAACTTATTCAGATCATGTTGGGATAAAGCGAGTCAATAATGTTGTGACGTTAATTATCGCGATACCACACGCGATCTCGTCGACGCACTTTGCATTGTTGTTAAAAGTTGGCAAGCAGCTCCAGCAGTTCATCACGGTACGGATCAGCTCTACGTTAGTCGGTAAGTCTGGATTTTCTTCTTAAATGTTGTAGAACTGTCAGTCAAGCGTAGAATAATGTTTTGGGAGTCCTGTTTGCTGCCATGAGCTTATTTTCTCGTGCCGTTTACAGTTTCGTTTGATATTTTATGTTTTGGCGCGGTGCCATTAACGCTCCTTTTGGCGTACTGCGGCGCTCCTTTGGTCTTCTGTTTGAATTTGAAAGATTGTTACAGTGTGAGTTCGCAGCACTGTAGTGTTAAGGCTATTTGACCATCAAGCAGACTTTGCTAATGTTATGTTAGCCACCTCCACTTCCCGGTCGATGTACACTTAATGAATGTTATTGAAATGCAGTTTTGCAGTGTCTAGATTTTTTTTTTTTGTTTTGTTTTTTTGTAGATTGACCGACAAAATCAAGTCTGGAGTCAGCTGACGTGAACGTGGGCTCAAGTTTTTGTGGTGAGAACACGATGCTTTATTTGCCTGTGTAATTGTGGTCATTATTTTGCATTGCATATTTTCATAAATCGCCCAGCGCGTGTAGACCGGCCACCTCATTAATGCATATAATACAGAATCTCTGCTATAGGTTAAACTTTTACTTGCATAAATTATCAGGCAGGTAATTAGTGTAATAAGTTTAGTTGGTGTGGTCTACTTTAATGTACTTATTTTGCGTTTCTGAGCATTTTGGATAGTTTTCCCCAGTGATGTATGGGATCAGATAGCTCAAAATATTATAAAAGTGTTCAGTAGGCTCCAGTACATTCCATCACTCCAGCATAATTTGATATATTAACTGTCAGTGTAACCAACATTTATGTAACCTTTTAATATTACTTATTGTTTTTTCTGTGACAATTTTTACTTAATTGCAACCAAGTATACAAATGCTTTTTGCAAGAATAAGTCAACCTGTGGGATGGACAAACAATATGACAATGTAACTCTAAGCTGGATGCTAGATGGTTTATCATGATGTCAGGTGTTATCTTTCATATCAGTGACGCACAAGAAAAAGTTAGCAATGCTGCACTGTGTATTTATTGTAATCCCGATGTGAGCGACTCAGTTTCCATTTCGTGTGTAACATGGCTTTACCTTGATGTGGACCCAAGGCTGAACAAGCAGTGTGTGTTCCTGCACTCTGGATGCAAAGCTTTAGAGAGAAGTATAAGAAAAGCATGTTTGTATTTTCAATAGGTGCTTGAATTGTTTTTCTAAGATCTCCAGTTCTATCTTTAATTCTTGTTTGTTTCTGCTTTTACAGTGAATGGTGTTAAGTGTTCCAGTGACAGAGTGAATGTGGCAATGCAAGACCTGCCCTTCAGTTTTTCCCAAGTAGGTCCCAAATTCTGAAGCACTATCGAGTCAAACATACACACTATGGGAATAACATTCGGATTCCATGTGTTCATGTAGGTTGTCCATGCAGTTTTAGAACATGGAATGCATTGTTAATTCATTTGAATAGATGCCATGTTATTAAAACTAATCGTCATCAGTCAGGAAAATGCACATTTAGTTGCCATCTTTGTTCTTGTGAGGATCTTGTGTCTGAAAGGGATTACTAGTTTGTGATGCCCCCATGATCTGTGATGTGCAAGAGAGATGGCCAGCTCTTTTTGATCCAATGGAGGTCATTTAAAAATGATGCAATGACTAGTTGCCTCTTAGCTATATTGTTAATATGTAAAAGTAATGCTCATGTGTTTCCAAGTATTCAGTAGTAGAGCTTATGGTGGGCAGGTGTAGTTTTGATGCTCAAAATGTCTTCTAAAATCTGTTGGGTGTGCTGTTTGTGAAAAAACATTATTTACATGTCTTTTTCAGATCAATGCAGAGTTTAAACGCATCACAACCATGCCACTCCAATCAAGGTTTCTGTCGCAGCTGGACATTCTGTCTGATGGTCTGCTGAGAGTGTTTGCAAAGCGGTCAGGGAAGCAGGGCAGAAAGCTAAAAGATATAGCTGCCATGATGACAGTAAGAACTTTTAAATTGTTTAACCATTACGTGTACATGCATTGCATTAACTCAGCTTGGCTGATCTTCCTTTGTCTGGGAGTTCTTATTCTACTAAATCTATCCCAGTCATTTTTATCATGCACACACTGTGCATGATAAAAATATGACAAATGGACTAATGTACCTTTTTTTAATATAATTTTTTGAATATAATATAATTTGAAATGACATAAAATTCAGTACATAACGGTCAGATGCAAATTGGTAGTTTTAATGTTGTTTTGTAGATGTTTGTGTCACATACTGACTTTTTAAAAGTTTTGTCCTTGATGACTTTCTTCCATGCCACTGATAATTTGAGTTCAGATTTTTTTAAATCAAATATCTCTATTCTCTTTGTATGTCTTAAGGAGGACATTGATGCCGGAAGGGAGTCCCTCATCAAAGGACTCTGCATCTATCTAGATGAGAATCCCGATCTCTTGGTGCAGGAGTACATGGTGAGTGTTTTGTGAGCAGATTGTGGCTTTGCTGCATATAAAAGTGAATCCAGTTAACTCTGGAAATACTTGCTTGGACTGTTTAGGTCCATTGTCCTCTTTATGACCTTGGCAAAGTGGTTCCAGTGCTGAGATTTAAGAAAATAGTACAGTCAGGTGAAAAAATTTTGTTTTTCTTATATTAGGGGTTACACCAGTGTGAAACCGCTTCAAATTTGTGATTATAGTGAAAGTAGGAAAATTCCTGCATCTTCCTACACTGCACTGACCCTCACCTGCAGAACCACCTTGGGGATCCACTGAATGTGGAAGCGCCGCTTGACACCACACATCACCACTATGAAGAGCAGCATTTGAAACGCGTACAAACTGTTCCAGGTTTTTTATTTTGTTGGTTTATTGTTCACTTTGAAGCAGTTTTATAAAGCATTTTAAGTAGGGCTCCAGCAACTATGATGCATGATCACATAATCCTCATGACCGCAACAGACCGCTCTGAAACTCTACAGGTCAAACAACGTGCCGGGCGTAAAGCTTGGGCTGCTCTGCTTTCACAATGCATTTGTGTTCAGTGGATTCCCAGGGTTAAGACTGGTGTACAGCTATGAAATAGGTCCACGTTAATGATAAAAATCATCCAGGAACTCTTTCTTTCTGTCTTTCTCTCTCTCTTTTGTTCTCTTTCTGTTTCTTTCTCCCTTTCTCTCTCTCTCTCTTTCAAAAATTGACCATCAATGCATCATAGAAGGGCATTCTTTTGCTGCAGTAATCTGTTTTGCTGATTACATGGGTTTAAATAGACTATAACATTAGATTGACTGCATTCAAAACAAAACATCTTTTTTTTTTCTTTTTTTTTTCTAAAGTTTCAAACTCTTTTGTCTTTAACCAGGGCATGACTGAGGCCATTGCACTGAGTGACATTGAGAAAACGACAGTGGGAATCGACATCAAAAGAGATACTTCTGATGTTGGCATCATCATCGAGAGTGTGGTGGTTCTTCAAGGTCTGGACAATGTGGCCGTTGCAACAGCCTTGCTGTTTGGACTTTTTTACTCCTTGAACATGAGGTATCCATCACAGCTTCGCTACACTTTCGAAGTGATTCAAAAAGTTGTGATGGAGCTGGATGTGACTAAACTCTCAAGGAAAGCCCAAAGCTTAAAGATAAAACTACTGCAGTAAGGTGAGCTCGCTGTTGTACATGTGAGAAAGGACATTTAAAGTTCAGACTTGCTCTCCTGCAATTTGGAGGTTGAATTTCCATGTGAACAATCGACATCCCACAACAAAATGAAGTGTCATCTGTTCATACAGTTCTTATGCACATGGTAAATTCATGGCCAGACTGAAGGAAGTGCAACAGTTTTGAAATAATTTCTGTTAATTGTATAAGTGGCACTTATTTTTAGTGAATCAGATTTTTTTCTCCACATTTTAAATTCTCGGAGACAAAAAAAAAGATTTTTATTTTATATTGTAATTTTGTATTTGGGGTCTGAAGATCTTATAGACATTTTATGTTATTTTAATTCAGTTGCCGTGAATAGTTGTGAATACCTCTAACAATGCGGTTGAACAGTAATTTCACAATAAAGTGATTTGGGATTTCTGGAAATCATTGTGTTTTTCTTAATCTTGTGGCTCTTCAATAAACAGTTTGACATGCAACTCTATTTTTATTAATTGTTGTACATATTGGTAATGCTAATGATTAGGAGAAAGTTATTAGACATTGCAATAACTTCTGACGAGAATGGCAATTGTAACTAATATTTTTTTGCATTTTAAATTAGTTCAATAGTTATTGAATTGTTTAGTTACAATTGTCCATTCATTTAATCTTGAAAATAGAGGCTTTGAACATAGTGTTTGTATTGTTCACTTCCAAAATAGTTTCCTTTAATCTTTTGCAAAAGGAAAGGTAACATTTGTTTGCAGTGATTATATTGATAAAATTTGAAAAAAATTGACATTATTTGTTACTGATTAGTATTACTGTACTGCAGTCATTACAGTTCAATTCTTTCCCTGTCACTGCAATTGAAATTACACATTTTGTTTTGAAAAGTAAATAATAAAATTGTATAATTTCCATTAGAATATAATACTTGCATGCAATATGAAAAAAACATGTTGTATTTAATTAACCAAATAGTATTGGCATAAAATGATATAAGAGTGTCAAAGTAAAGTGATAAAATTGTGAAGGATTAAATGGTTCAAAGAGCTTAAATTACTTGATAAACACACATTTTAATCACTTTGTATCAACACAAAATACACAGGTTTATTCAACATGAATAACTTGTGTTAAATGAACTCAATTGTTTAAGTTGCTGCCAAACCAAAACATTTATGTGCAACCAATGTCCACTATTGAATTAAGTAAATCCAACATGTTCTTTTTTTCAGTGTATATCCGTTAGGTGGTTAGCTCCCATTAGCTCTGGGTCAGCTTGCTTAGCACCTAGCTACAGGCAGCTCAGAGTTTGATGGGTGCCAGTCATCCACCCCTACGCTCACTGCGCCTCTCTCAGCTCCACCTCTCTGCCATTTTTATATTTTCTGAGAGTGACGACACGCGTGACGGATGGTGATAGTGGAAACCGCCCACAGAGCTTCAACTCGGCTTTTCAGAAATCTACTGGTGATGTTACAGACCTTTGCATCTTTCCACCCAGGACAAGTCCATTGATAAAACGTTGAAAAGGTTGTTTTCCCTACTAAAAATGTTTACTGGACGTACTGGTTTGGTAGAAAAGTGAAAACTATAAAAATGTCTTTTCATGACACATAAACACATTTATATAAAAAATTCCATGTCTACATATTCCAAAGCAGGGTTACAGAACCAGTTTAGGAGCCGTCACCAATGGACTGACCTGATTTAGCCATAAAAACAATGGACATCTGGTGTTTGGAGGGGACACACTTGGCTGGACACAGGCCTGTGTAGCATGAGGTGAGATGATGATGGGGATGAAGAAGGGAAGATGATGTTTTAAGTGTTAACAATTTTTTTATGTGTAGTGATCTTGACCTTCCAGGATTAAAAGACATTAAAACTGGATTAAGAGAAATTAAGAGAAATTGTCATTTCTTTCTCTGCAGTAAGACTGGTCCACAGGACGAGGAGGGTGACCCGTTTGACCCAAAAGGAGGACGACACCCAGAGATTTACACCCTTTTCTCTCTACAGAATGCAGCTGTGTCAACACAAAGGGAGTAGAACATCTAACAATTTATAGTTGCAGGTCGGGGAGATGCCGAGAGTCGCATCTGACCAAACCCTGGTTCTTGTCAAAAATGACACCTTTCATCAAAGTACCAGACTTCATGGCGCCAGAACAACCCCTCCCCTGACTGAGAAAGAGACTGAAAGAAATTCAAACTTCTTTCCCCAATTGAAGGAAACTCTAGATGCATAACCTCATGATCTTATTCTTCAAGCTGTCCAACTAATTTAACTTAGTCAGAATGACTGTGGTTAATTGTTTTTGATTGAATTTCTTCTTTTCCATTATTTTATCTTGATATGTGATTTAATTCTTTGAACTGATCACACACGCATATTAATCATAAACACTGCATTAAATAATTGTTGATTATGTTTTCCAAGTTTCAGACTTCTCTTAAGCTACTAATGTAAATGAATAAAATGTGAGTTTTCCCTTTTTTTTAGGATTACCCGATGAGGACGAGTCATGACAATTAATTAATCCACCTTTAATAAAAATACATGTAGCCAATCTTTTCATGTGTGAAAGTAATACTATAAAATGCTTCTCTTCCCCAGCAAACGAGGAATCTGCATAACTCTGAAAGAATGTGATTTGATGTGTATTGGAGTCAAACAAAGCAAAGAATTGGGAGTATCCTGTTCACACTAATGAGATGCAGAGGGAAGGAACTAGAGCTGACCTGATTGGATAAGGTTGGTCAGCCTCTGACAGAAGCAACTCATGATTGGCTGGAAGTTCGAAGGGCGGGTCTGTTTAAATTAGACTGGCAGACCGACTTTCTCAGTCTAAGCTTTTTCCTAATCCTCAGTCTTTTGTCTTCGTCTAAGCTTTTGTCTTCTGTTTAGTTCTTTAGTCTTTCATATTCTTTTTCTTTTGTTAGTTCATTATAAGCTTTTACCTTTCCGTTCTTCCGAACGGGAGAAAGTACAAGTGTTTATTTGTAACCAGTATTTTTCCCGAGATCAGTAATTAACTAGAACCGTAGCTCCAACTTTTTCCACTGCGACTTAACACGTAAAATCTGGAACTATCTATTTTTGGGACAATCTGGATCATCATCACACCGCTCTGGAACTCCGCTGAACGGATCCAGAAGCCCAGAGTAGCTGCATAGACCTACCCGTCTGACGCTCCAGGGATCCAATCCCCCGGAAACGCGCCGAATAGGGAACCAACCACCCGCTTCGACCTCACTCCGGATTCAGCGGTCAAGTAGGATCTGATAGCGCTCTGACATTTGTGATGTCCCAAACCAGTACATCAAATTCTAATTAAATAATTAAATTTGAATTCTTATCCAAATTTAGAATTATTGAACACGTTCTTATCAAAGATTTAAGTAAGATAATCCTCCGGTTTTATTTGCTTAATTCCAACCAGTTTCTTCCTGCTCCATCTCATTTAATTAATTTCAGCGTTCCTTATTAATGTCATAAATGAAATTCCATGCAGACAAATTCATTATACCATCACACCAATAACCTCTCCATCATTGCTCATTTTCACTGCTGTATGTTTACCATCATTGTAAATAAATATGTATAATCAATTCATCCGTTCTTGTCATAATTTCTGAATGCACAATTTCTGGTTCATTCGTTCTTAGAATTTACTCCTTTAAACTGAGACTGTTTATTGAATTGAGTTTATTTCAGGTGTCTCATCCCCCTGAATCTTAGGTTAATTAAAGGTGATGAGTGGTGCTCCGAGGTAATTAATAAATTAATAATTTGTAGAGGCCTATTCCGCTACATATGCAATTGTATATTTATTGTGTTGTGTGTTTTAATGTTGGTAAACCAAACCAATTCTACCTACAGGTACAAATAAAGTTACCTGACCCTGACCTGTGTCGCATCATGGTGGTGTAATGTGATTGGATGTGGCTGTGTTAAATAAATATGGAAACCTCTGACCAAGATGTTGTGTAGATGGCAAAACTTGAACAGAGATCTTGGTCATCCATTCATAGTGCCTTTGCAAATATTGTATGCTAGTTATTTATGCCATGTGCATAAAAGCATCCGACACTCACTATGGATAAAATTTCTGTGTCAACAAGCCCAACTCAAGATTTTCAAGATAAATTTCTCATTTTGATCTATAACTAATCTATAACTAAGGGTCTGAACAATTAGTGATACATTATGTTCTGGTTTTATGTCCATTTTATGTTGTACAGTTTCACCACCCTCAGGGAAACAGTGTTCCTCTGAGATGCAAGCTCAGCTATCTACCTTCAATACTGTTTGGTGTATATTTACAGAACAGAACAGCATGCATCTCCAGCCTGAACTGGAATGACCTTTATCAAGCTGAGAAACAGTCTGCCAGCTCTCATTACATAGAACCACTGCCAATCACCAATAGCCAAGATTTTCCAGGAAAGCAGCATGAATATTACTAATACCATCACATGTTTCTAAACGAGTGTCACACCCCATGAGAGTCATCAAAGGAAGGAAGTCCTGATGCAAGCCTTTCAACATGAACATGACTGCACCATCTCTGGGGTTCAACATCGGGTCCAGGTCAGTGACAGCTTTATTTACATTGGAAGATCGAACACTATCTCACTGGCTAAAATATTGACAATGTTGTGCTAAAAGTCCTGTTTTCATTCATAATATATGAATCCACAGTTGGTAACATCACGTGACTCAGATACACCAATGATAACCAGATTAAGAGAAAACTGTTTGTAAAATGAAATCATGTTGACACAGATTCAGCATCCACTGAAGGTTTACACAAACCTCACCAGTCTGACCCACCCCCCAAAACAAACTGGAGTTTAAAAGAAGTTTTATCAAATGCAAAGAGATGAAGTAGAGCAAGCAGAGAGGACAGGATAGAGCATCAAGAGAAGAGTCACCAATGTGACTTAACTGATGCAGCTCAGAGTTCAGTTACTGCAATGAATATAGCTGTTACACCAATTTGGCAAAGAATTTTCTCCTGGTTTTTACTGGGACAAATGCCTTCTTTGCCTTCTTCTGTAAATAAAATGATGCTTTTGTGTCATGAGGCATGAATCTCCAATTTAAAATGATCTAAATACATTACTGTGGAAAATTTAGCCATAAGAAGCAGCAAGCAGCTCTCATCCTAACCCTCCCCCCATTCTTTCTATAAAAGGCTGCATATAAACAGTGTGTAGCCTTTTACAGTAACAGCAACCCCCTGATGACCGGAGATTTAACATGCCTCGCTGACCCATTCATCTCACTTGGTAGTGACCCCTCCGGAGATGAGTCTGTGTCGTTCAGTTTTCTGCTACATTAAAGCCAGATTTGTTTCCATGACATTTATGTGAATCCAAAGTATTTAACTAATCATCGGAAAACTAAAGCTTTTCTCCTAGATTCTATTTTAGTTGGTGGTACAACATATTATGTAAAGTATTATGAGAGCATTCCCATGTACATTCTTTAAAAATATTTGAATAAACTTGCAATTCAAGGCAATGAAATGATCACGTTTGGTTTTTTCTTAAATGGGTGCTATGATGGTATTTCAAGTTTTCTGAGCTTTCTACAGTGTTACAGTGTTGAATCCTCATCAGACATGTGAACGACACTGTTTTTTATCACCTAAATGCATGTTTGAGTTTGAGTTTGAGTTCCAGCACGCTCTCCGTTCGCTTTCCATGGCGACGAAAAACACGTCGTTTTAGAGAGTTTTTTCTACTTGGAAATCCGTGTGACGTCCCGGGGGATAAGGTTCGGTGATTGGTTACCTTCTACTGGTCAACAAGGGCATGTACAAATACATCAGGCGGGTGGAAAACGTGGGATAAAGTTATTTCCAACGATGGCTGGTGAGTTTACCAAAGAGAGACATCCTGCTGCATTCGTTGCTGTGGGTTGCTGTTTTCCACTTCGTTTTCAGGCTCTGATTCAGGTTCCAACATGTAGGGCTGGATGCTATGTGTTGACATTGTATTTTGTTTTTTTATTGAGTTCATATTAGCCTAATCCTTCTGTTTATGAGATGTTACAATGATGGCGAAAGCAGTTGCGGTGCGCGCTCCCGATGTAATGCAGTGGCGGGAGGCGGGGCTTAATGCGGAAGAGTCTCAATCCACTCGTTTTGCCCGCAGGCTGATCTGACAGCCTACGGAGAGGGTCGGTCTGAAGTAAATAAAGCTATTTGTGATGATAACTCGATCAATACCAGCCCTTCTGGTCTCAGAAATAAAAATAAATTAGCCTGAAATGCACATAATAGTTCCACTTTAAAGGAGTCATAACCTGGTCTTTGCATATCTCCACTGTCCTCTCAGTGTTTTTAAATAATTGTTTAAAAACTTATTAAAAATGCTTGTTTTAACCATTTATTCATAACAAAACTTTTCTTGTGAAATTTCATGCAAGATTTTGATCAACATAGGTGATAAGTTTAAATAATGTTAATGAGGTGTGCGTTGGTTGGTCGCTGGAAGTCCAGCGCTGGAAGGGGGTGCAGGTCCAGTACGTCCAATGATAAAAACAGCAGCTAGTGATAGCAGCTAACCCGACAGCAGCAGCTTTCTGAATTCAACCATTTATAGTTGAACCCAACTCTGAGCCTGAGAGAGAAGATACCGAGATGGTGGAAGGAGCACGTTTACAACAAACTGTCTCTGAATGGTAAAGTTGTCATTTTAATGTCTGCTCACCTTGTTGTAAATTCAGACAGCATGTTGACAACGAGGCATGTCGTTCATGTTAATATGGCTCAATTTTATTCTGTGTTGGACCACTTTTTAAACTATGAATAATTTTTTTTTTAAAATCCCAAGATAGAGATGTAAAAAATGAAGTAAAGTTGATCGCTGCATCATATTTTGTGAACAAACTTTCACACACCAAACCAAACTTACCGGCAGCCAGATAAGCACACACACATTTTAATAACATGGAACTGCACAAAGCAGTTCACTTGAGGTTTTATTTACCGTCAGTGTTTTTCTTAATTAATTGGCCTATTTAGATGTGCTGTTTTAGTCAGTAGTCTGGAAAATGTTGTGATTTCCACATATCCACAGATCTCTGGTTGATGTAGCCACCGTGCAGCCGTGTTACTATACAGATAAATAACATGAAGTTAAATATCTTGTATAAATAAAGCATCACAGTTTGGCTGCAACATCCTGATGAAGCTTCCTGCTGACCCATGTAGACCCGTGTTTTATATATGCAGCAAAACCTACCATCTTTTATGTGCTGATTATTGTTTCTGTTAAGCTGCACTTGTGGAAATTTTGCTAGTAGAAAGAGAACAAGGACACACCAAGACACTGCTTATTACTGTGCTAAGAAAAAAAAAAAGTTTCTTTTTCATTTCTCAGGTGCTCAGAAGGAAGGATGAAGCTCCAAACTCCCCCGTGTCTGATCCAACATCCTGGCATGGAACCTGTCTGTTTAAATGCTTTTTTACTACAAAATGCAAGAAACATTTATAAGCAGGATTGTGCACAATTACCTATTGGAGGAAATGAAGGGGAAGTTTCTATGCTATACTCAAAAATTTAGAAATAAAGCTAATCAAATGGCAAATAACTGTGAAAGGTGATTATATATGTTCATGTCATTCCATATAACAAAGAGTAACTTTGCTGCAGTCACTACAGTCACAAAAGCAGTTGAATTAAAGTAAATACACAAATTTACCATATACGCATTTCTGCATAACTTTTTAATGTAAAGCTGAAGTAAAAAAAAAAAAAACCCAGCTCATTAAAACACAATGTCTTTATTAGTGTACAGAAATAAAATCAATGCTCATTTTTAATGTAATAAAATGAAAATTATATTTTTCACTCGAAGTTATTGATTCTGTTAACACAGTAGCTGAGTTTTCTGGGTTAAATGTGGTTAAATGTGGTGTCTTGTGGTTCTGGAGCCACTGTGCAAGCCTCCAAAGAAATCTTCCTCTTCCTCCAGACTGAATTGAGGCTTCTTCAGGGATGGCTGTTAGGACCAGGGAAGGCTGGAACCATGGTATCAAGAAATGTGCAGAGCACATTCAGAGCACTCCATCATTTTCACTGCTGTTGCCTGGGTTTCTTTTCTGCACAGAACCAGATACTGACATCAGAACAAGCAATAAAACTGCCTTGTAGATTACAGAATGTATATGTGTTAGATTAATTATCATTTTTTGTATGTAAAATTAATGACAAAGACGACAAACCTGTATTTCTGAAATGAGGGTGGAAAGTCCTTGATGAAATCTGTGTTCCAGTTGTTGCCTGCATTGTCAGGAGAGTCCACCCCCAAGAGCCCCAACTCTGCTTCCTCATCGGAAGTTGTGTTGGTAGGATTGAGGAAGTATTCGAAGTAGTCCTTCCACCGATCCACAATGTCCCGAGTTGAGGTCAGCAGCTCCCCATCTCCACTGTACGCAGTGTTGATGGAGCACTGCTTCCCCCTCCTGAGCCGCCGGATGGTGGACCAGAATTGCCTCTAAGCTGACTGGAAGTCTTTCTCCATGGCCTCGTCAAACTCCTCCCATGCCCGAGTCTCTGCCTTGGCGACAGCCGAAGTGGCATCCCACTTAGCCTGTCGATACCCATCAGCTGCCTCCAGAGTCCCACAGGCCAAGAAGGCCTGATAGGACTCCTTCTTCAGCTTGATGGCATCCCAGACTGTAGGTTTCCACCAAAAAGTTCTGGGATTACCGCCAAGACAGGCACCAACGACCTTACAGCCACAGCTCCAGCTGGCCGCCTCAAAAATACAGGCACAGAAAACAGCCCATTTGGACTCAATGTCGCCCGCCTCACACGGGATATGGTTGAAGCTCTGCTGAATATGGGAGTTGAAACTCGTTCTGACGGGGGACTTAGCCAAGCGTTCCCAGCAGACTCATGACACATTTGGGCCTGCCATCTGAGCCAACTCACCACCAGGTGGTGATCAGTTGACAGCTCCTCCCCCCTCTTCACCCGAGTGTCCAAGGCATGTGGCTGCAGGACGATATGATTACAAAGTTGATCATCGAACTGCGGCCCAGACTCCTGATGCCAGGTGTACATATGAACACTCTCACGCTTGAACATGGTGTTCGTTATAGACAATGACAAGCATAGAAAGAAAACATATAAGAAAATTAAAGGGGCCTGTTTGCAAAATGCACAAGCAGGCCACAGCCGGCAGAGATGCAGGTGCATTATTAGCAAAAAATAATGTAATTCATCTGTCGCAGTAGTTTGGTTCGTTGATGAAGGGGGAGCAAAAACATTCTGGTGTTGGTTTCGGCAGCAGACAATCGAGCAGTGGACATGGGATCGCTGCTCGCACATCTTCACACAGCTTGTTGCTAATAGCAACTGAGGCAGGTCCAGCAGGTGTATTTAGGGTGGAAAAGGGGCTGGTTAATGCAAATAGCTCCCCGGGATTACGACATCACGGGGAGAAAATAAAAAAAAAACTGTGTTTGCGAGACTTCAGCCTTGTGGACAGTTTTGCTGCAAACAAAGCGCCCAGACAGAAAAACCTGGCCGGGGCTTCCGGGGATGTTACCACTTCCGTCCAACACTAATACGTACATTTTAACTCGAAAAAGTCCTTTAAAGACACAGGCTGCAATTTACCAAGCCTTTTGCGTTAAAAGACTGTTTGTTTTTAAATGCTGGTCTAGTACCGTTTTCAAAGCTCTGCGGTACCAGCAGCAGCATTTCCCGGACCTGGGAACATTAGGGGCTGACCCACAGCTTTGTCGAGGAATCTTGGTGAACCAATGCAGTAAAAAAGGCTTTTAATTTAACCTTCCTAGTCTGCCCTGTCTCCTCTGTCCTGGTCCTCTTTAAGGTTTGCCAGATTTGTTTTTTATCAAAGTAAGTGACACAAAAAGCTCATCTTAAAAAGAAACTGACCTTTGCAACATGATTGTCATTTATTGCAGGATGTTTGCTCAGTTAAATAGTATAAGTATGAAAATGCTACTCAAAAGTATTAGTGTATTAAATTGATCTTTTCTGGACAGATATTATGCCTGCATGCAAATATTTGTTTATATATTATATGTAGAATGTAAATATAATAACATTTTATTTTCCTGAGTAAATCTTGGAAATGCAAATCGACTGAACATGCCATTCAGTTATATGGTAGCTAAGCATTCAAAGTAAATCAAATTATTAAATTAAACGTCGCAAAATTTATATCAGGTAGCCTCATCTTCATCAGCAAACAAAAAAGAGAAATGCTCTTGCACAGCGTGTCAGGACTGGTTTTAACTGGACTCCCAGCAGCCTGACCAGCACTTATCCACGCAGGACCCTCCTGTTTTATTTACTGCTTGTGTTGTTGTCAGCACACGTGTAAATCGCTTTGGGAAAAGTGTCTGCTAAGTGACAGTATTTAGTTATAATAACAACACTGATGAATCTCTACATGATTAACCACAAACATGAAATACATCGCTTTGTAAGAACAAAAGCACAACTGTTGATTTAATCGGTAGTGTAGTCCAGTGGTCTACTCTGATTTGTCCCTCCCCCGTCCCGGCACAACACACACATGCGACAAACACCATCCTCATTAATACACAAACACCCACAAAGCTGAGATCATGATAAGACCGGTTTTAGATTCCAAATATATTGTAAAGCAATATAAGATGTGAAACAGTCTTCAACAGCTGGACTTTAAATAATGAACAGCTGGACGGCAGAATTTACACTTTAAAAACCAAATGGAGCCAGAAATGTTACTTTTATTCTTTCACTTACCTGTTAATCTGAAAACATTTTTCTAGCCAGTAGACACTTATTTACTAGTTAAAAGCATCAAATATTACATATTAATGACAATTCCAATGTCATCAACGTGTTTAGTTTTGTCTTTCTAGTGAAACAAGATAAAACTTACTGGTCAGCAGTCGATTGCTGTTTATTTACTAGCATGTTGTGCCGCGTGAATTATAGGAGAAACAAGTCCACAAAGGTTCCACCAGTAGCCTCAGCTTCACGCCACATGGCGTCTAAATCACACATTCAGCTTAAAAACTGGCAATGGAAAATATGGTGAACCATGCAGTCACTCTCTACCTACATACTGGTCATGTTTATCCTGCTTCTCTGTCCCAGTTCATACTGGTCATGTTTATCCTGCTTCTCTGTCCCAGTTCATACTGGTCATGTTTATCCTGCTTCTCTGTCCCAGTTCATACTGGTCATGTTTATCCTGCTTCTCTGTCCCAGTTCATACTGGTCATGTTTTATCCTGCTTCTCTGTCCCAGTTCATACTGGTCACTTTTTATCCTGCTTCTCTGTCCCAGTTCATACTGGTCATGTTTTATCCTGCTTCTCTGTCCCAGTTCATACTGGTCACTTTTTATCCTGCTTCTCTGTCCCAGTTCATACTGGTCATGTTTATCCTGCTTCTCTGTCCCAGTTCATACTGGTCACTTTTTATCCTGCTTCTCTGTCCCAGTTCATACTGGTCATGTTTTATCCTGCTTCTCTGTCCCAGTTCATACTGGTCACTTTTTATCCTGCTTCTCTGTCCCAGTTCATACTGGTCATGTTTTATCCTGCTTCTCTGTCCCAGTTCATACTGGTCATGTTTTATCCTGCTTCTCTGTCCCAGTTCATACTGGTCATGTTTATCCTGCTTCTCTGTCCCAGTTCATACTGGTCATGTTTTATCCTGCTTCTCTGTCCCAGTTCATACTGGTCACTTTTTATCCTGCTTCTCTGTCCCAGTTCATACTGGTCATGTTTTATCCTGCTTCTCTGTCCCAGTTCATACTGGTCACTTTTTATCCTGCTTCTCTGTCCCAGTTCATACTGGTCATGTTTATCCTGCTTCTCTGTCCCAGTTCATACTGGTCATGTTTTATCCTGCTTCTCTGTCCCAGTTCATACTGGTCATGTTTATCCTGCTTCTCTGTCCCAGTTCATACTGGTCACTTTTTATCCTGCTTCTCTGTCCCAGTTCATACTGGTCATGTTTATCCTGCTTCTCTGTCCCAGTTCAGGTTAAATCTGGGATTATTTCTGACCACTTTAACATGTATGTTGATAAAAACCAACAAACATGAAGAATCTTGAGGTGAATAAATCTCTTGTGAACTGAATGAATGAGATCAGCTGCAGACACCTCCATCCCATGCGCGTGGCATGAGCTCGGGACGAAGCATCATCCTGGAGACGCACTAACCCTGATGACGTCACACTGTTGCGTAGAGCAGAGAGAGAGAGAGAGAGAGAGAGAGAGGGGGAGTACAGCTGCTATGTCGCTCTCCCAGCAGGCAGGTCCCGCTTGTTACTGGAGTCTGGAGGAGCTTTAGATCCTCCACGCAGCAAATATAATAATAATAATAATAATAATAATAATAATAATAATAATAATAATAATAATAATAACAACAACATATCTGTATAGATACTTCGTCACTCTGCTGTTGGGAAACTACGGGAGCTCAGTGGGCTCAGCGTGGTGAACTTGTGTCAGAGCAGAAGCAGATGAGCCAGAACTCAGAGTCTGATCACACACCAACCTTCCAGACATAATGCTGCTGAACTTCCACATCAGTCACCGCCGGACATCACGCACGTCACGCGCCGCTGGAAGCTCCTACCTCTGACACTTCCGGGAACCCACGTCAGTCAGTCTGCCCCTCTGACCGCCACGCATCCACCTATGCACGCATTACCTCTGTCTGAACACCTGGACGTCCCGTGTGTACTTGGCTGCGCTGCTGCTACCACGCATGCGCGGCTCTGCGCACCCGGTCTCCGCTCGTCAGTCAGAAATGAAGAGAAACTGTCCAAACCCCACAGTATCTGTCCAAACACTGTCCAAACCCCACAGTATCTGTCCAAACACTGTTCAAACCCCACCGTGTCTGTCCAAACACTGTCCAAACCCCACAGTATCTGTCCAAACACTGTTCAAACCCCACCGTGTCTGTCCAAACACTGTGCAAACCCCACAGTGTCTGTCCAAACCCCACAGTGTCTGTCCAAACACTGTCCAAATCCCACAGTGTCTGTCCAAACACTGTCCAAACCCCACCGTGTCTGTCCAAACCCCACAGTGTCTGTCCAAACACTGTCCAAACCCCACCGTGTCTGTCCAAACCCCACAGTGTCTGTCCAAACCCCACAGTGTCTGTCCAAACACTGTCCAAACCCCACCGTGTCTGTCCAA
The DNA here is from genome assembly GCF_933228915.1 of Telmatherina bonti. Lineage (NCBI taxonomy): Eukaryota > Metazoa > Chordata > Actinopteri > Atheriniformes > Telmatherinidae > Telmatherina > Telmatherina bonti. The sequence continues at coordinate 32,375,484 of NC_136618.1, forward strand.
ACACTGTCCAAACCCCACAGTGTCTGTCCAAACACTGTCCAAACCCCACCGTGTCTGTCCAAACACTGTCCAAACACCACAGTGTCTGTCCAAACACTGTCCAAACCCCACAGTGTCTGTCCAAACACTGTTCAAACCCCACAGTGTCTGTCCATACACTGTCCAAACCCCACCGTGTCTGTCCAAACACTGTCCAAACCCCACCGTGTCTGTCCAAACACTGTCCAAACACCACAGTGTCTGTCCAAACAATGTCCAAACCCCACAGTGTCTGTCCAAACCCCACAGTGTCTGTCCAAACACTGTTCAAACCCCACAGTGTCTGTCCAAACCCCACAGTGTCTGTCCATACACTGTCCAAACCCCACAGTGTCTGTCCAAACCCCACAGTGTCTGTCCAAACCCCACAGTATCTGTCCAAACACTGTCCAAACCCCACAGTGTCTGTCCAAACACTGTTCAAACCCACAGTATCTGTCCAAACACTGTTCAAACCCCACAGTGTCTGTCCAAACCCCACAGTGTCTGTCCAAACCACACAGTATCTGTCCAAACACTGTTCAAACCCCACAGTGTCTGTCCAAACCACACAGTATCTGTCCAAACACTGTCCAAACCCCACCGTGTCTGTCCAAACACTGTCCAAACCCCACCGTGTCTGTCCAAACACTGTCCAAACCCCACAGTGTCTGTCCAAACACTGTCCAAACCCCACCGTGTCTGTCCAAACACTGTCCAAACCCCACAGTGTCTGTCCAAACACTGTCCAAACCCCACAGTGTCTGTCCAAACACTGTCCAAACCCCACCGTGTCTGTCCAAACACTGTCCAAACCCCACAGTGTCTGTCCAAACACTGTCCAAACCCCACAGTGTCTGTCCAAACCCGACAGTGTCTGTCCAAACACTGTCCAAACCCCACCGTGTCTGTCCAAACACTGTCCAAACCCCACAGTGTCTGTCCAAACACTGTCCAAACCCCACAGTGTCTGTCCAAACACCACAGTATCTGTCCAAACACTGTCCAAACCCCACAGTGTCTGTCCAAACCCCACAGTATCTGTCCAAACACTGTTCAAACCCCACAGTGTCTGTCCAAACACTGTCCAAATCCCACAGTGTCTGTCCAAACCCCACAGTGTCTGTCCAAACACTGTCCAAACCCCACAGTGTCTGTCCAAACACTGTTCAAACCCCACAGTGTCTGTCCAAACACTGTCCAAACCCCACAGTGTCTGTCCAAACACTGTCCAAACCCCACAGTGTCTGTCCAAACACTGTCCAAACCCCACAGTATCTGTCCAAAAACTGTCCAAACCCCACAGTATCTGTCCAAACACTGTCCAAATCCCACAGTGTCTGTCCAAACCCCACAGTGTCTGTCCAAACACTGTCCAAACACCACAGTGTCTGTCCAAACACTGTCCAAAACCCACAGAGTCTGTCCAAACCCCACAGTATCTGTCCAAACACTGTCCAAACCCCACAGTATCTGTCCAAACACTGTCCAAACCCCACAGTGTCTGTCCAAACCCCACAGTGTCTGTCCAAACACTGTCCAAACCCCACCGTGTCTGTCCAAACACTGTCCAAACCCCACAGTGTCTGTCCAAACACTGTCCAAACCCCACCGTGTCTGTCCAAACACTGTCCAAACCCCACCGTGTCTGTCCAAACACTGTCCAAACCTCACAGTATCTGTCCAAACACTGTCCAAATCCCACAGTGTCTGTCCAAACACTGTCCAAACCAAACAGTGTCTTTCCAAACCCCACAGTGTCTGTCCAAACCCCACAGTGTCTGTCCAAATCCCACAGTGTCTGTCCAAACACTGTCCAAACCCCACAGTGTCTGTCCAAACACTGTCCAAACCCCACAGTATCTGTCCAAACACCACAGTGTCTGTCCAAACCCCACAGTGTCTGTCCAAATTCCACAGTGTCTGTCCAAACACCACAGTGTCTGTCCAAACCCCACAGTGTTTGTCCAAACACCACAGTGTCTGTCCAAACCCCACAGTGTCTGTCCAAACCCCACAGTATCTGTCCAAACACTGTCCAAACCCCACAGTGTCTGTCCAAACACTGTCCAAACCCCACCGTGTCTGTCCAAACACTGTCCAAACCCCACAGTGTCTGTCCAAACACTGTCCAAACCCCACAGTGTCTGTCCAAACCCGACAGTGTCTGTCCAAACACTGTCCAAACCCCACCGTGTCTGTCCAAACACTGTCCAAACCCCACAGTGTCTGTCCAAACACTGGCCAAACCCCACAGTGTCTGTCCAAACCCCACAGTATCTGTCCAAACACTGTCCAAACCCCACAGTGTCTGTCCAAACACCACAGTATCTGTCCAAACACTGTCCAAACCCCACAGTGTCTGTCCAAACCCCACAGTATCTGTCCAAACACTGTTCAAACCCCACAGTGTCTGTCCAAACACTGTCCAAATCCCACAGTGTCTGTCCAAACCCCACAGTGTCTGTCCAAACACTGTCCAAACCCCACAGTGTCTGTCCAAACACTGTTCAAACCCCACAGTGTCTGTCCAAACACTGTCCAAACCCCACAGTGTCTGTCCAAACACTGTCCAAACCCCACAGTGTCTGTCCAAACACTGTCCAAACCCCACAGTATCTGTCCAAAAACTGTCCAAACCCCACAGTATCTGTCCAAACACTGTCCAAATCCCACAGTGTCTGTCCAAACCCCACAGTGTCTGTCCAAACACTGTCCAAACACCACAGTGTCTGTCCAAACCCCACAGTGTCTGTCCAAACACTGTCCAAACACCACAGTGTCTGTCCAAACACTGTCCAAAACCCACAGAGTCTGTCCAAACCCCACAGTATCTGTCCAAACACTGTCCAAACCCCACAGTATCTGTCCAAACACTGTCCAAACCCCACAGTGTCTGTCCAAACCCCACAGTGTCTGTCCAAACACTGTCCAAACCCCACCGTGTCTGTCCAAACACTGTCCAAACCCCACAGTGTCTGTCCAAACACTGTCCAAACCCCACCGTGTCTGTCCAAACACTGTCCAAACCCCACCGTGTCTGTCCAAACACTGTCCAAACCTCACAGTATCTGTCCAAACACTGTCCAAATCCCACAGTGTCTGTCCAAACACTGTCCAAACCAAACAGTGTCTTTCCAAACCCCACAGTGTCTGTCCAAATCCCACAGTGTCTGTCCAAACACTGTCCAAACCCCACAGTGTCTGTCCAAACACTGTCCAAACCCCACAGTATCTGTCCAAACACCACAGTGTCTGTCCAAACCCCACAGTGTCTGTCCAAATTCCACAGTGTCTGTCCAAACACCACAGTGTCTGTCCAAACCCCACAGTGTTTGTCCAAACCCCACAGTATCTGTCCAAACCCCACAGTGTCTGTCCAAACCCCACAGTATCTGTCCAAACACTGTCCAAACCCCACAGTGTGTGTCCAAACACTGTCCAAACCCCACAGTATCTGTCCAAACCCCACAGTGTCTGTCCAAACACCACAGTGTCTGTCCAAACCCCACAGTGTCTGTCCAAACCCCACAGTATCTGTCCAAACACTGTCCAAACCCCACAGTGTGTGTCCAAACCCCACAGTGTCTGTCCAAACACCACAGTGTCTGTCCAAACCCCACAGTATCTGTCCAAACACTGTCCAAACCCCACAGTGTCTGTCCAAACCCCACAGTGTCTGTCCAAACCCCACAGTATCTGTCCAAACCCCACAGTGTCTGTCCAAACCCCACAGTATCTGTCCAAACACTGTCCAAACCCCACAGTATCTGTCCAAACCCCACAGTGTCTGTCCAAACACCACAGTGTCTGTCCAAACCCCACAGTGTCTGTCCAAATTCCACAGTGTCTGTCCAAACACCACAGTGTCTGTCCAAACCCCACAGTGTCTGTCCAAACCCCACAGTATCTGTCCAAACCCCACAGTGTCTGTCCAAACCCCACAGTATCTGTCCAAACACTGTCCAAACCCCACAGTGTGTGTCCAAACACTGTCCAAACCCCACAGTATCTGTCCAAACCCCACAGTGTCTGTCCAAACACCACAGTGTCTGTCCAAACCCCACAGTGTCTGTCCAAACCCCACAGTATCTGTCCAAACACTGTCCAAACCCCACAGTGTGTGTCCAAACCCCACAGTGTCTGTCCAAACACCACAGTGTCTGTCCAAACCCCACAGTATCTGTCCAAACACTGTCCAAACCCCACAGTGTCTGTCCAAACCCCACAGTGTCTGTCCAAACCCCACAGTATCTGTCCAAACCCCACAGTGTCTGTCCAAACACCACAGTGTCTGTCCAAACCCCACAGTGTCTGTCCAAACCAAGCGGCAACCTCCGGCAGTTAAAAGTGAAGCCTATGTGGAAGTGCATAAAACTGCAGTTCCCCCTTCATCCACTAGGGGCTCCAAAACAGAGTAAATCCCCAAAGACTCCCATGTTAAAAAGACCAATTTCATAGCAGAAATAAACATGTTTACAGCAGAAATAAACATGTTTACAGCAGGAATAAACATGTTTACAGCAGAATAAACATGTTTACAGCAGAAATAAACATGTTAACAGCCTGGTTCAAAAATCCATTTTAGGTTTAATAGGTCAGGTTTACCTTCATGACAACTGTGGGGGGAGTGAAATTTTTTCTAACTCGCCTGTTTAAAAGTAATTTAATCTCGAAGTTTGGCATATTTCGGGGCGTGTCCTTTTGATTGACAGGTACCTGATCTCCCGCTTCAAGTCAGAAGAACGTAGAACAACCGCGATTTTTAGCCGGTTAACAACGTGACTTAGCTTTAGCCCGCTTACCTCCGTTAGCTGGTTAGCTCCTGTTATCTCCGGGTTAGCTCGGTTAGCTCTTAGCTACAGAAAACTCGGAGTTCGTTAAATGTCAATCATCCACCATGATGCTCACAGCCCCCTACTCAGCTCCACCTCTTTGCCCATATTTGTATTTTCCAGATGAGACGATATGCATGCCCCTGCCAAGATGGCGATGGTAGGAACCGCCCACCGAGCTTCAATTCAGCTCTTCAGAAACCTACGGGTGACGTCACGGAAGCTCCGCCCATCTCTTTATATACAGTCTATGGTCCAAACCCCACGGTGCAAGACACAAGTTCAGATTACAAACAGGTGGCAAAAGCTTAAAAGTGCACGGAAGAGAAGTTGGCACAACAAAGATCAAGTTTTCATCACAGGATCATCGATGCAAAGACACAAGAAACATGTTCTACATGTCACACCTCACAAAGAGTTGGGATTTATTTTCATTTTTTCTTAAAAAAAAAACCCATAAAGATTCAATTAAAATGAGTTATTTCAAAGATTAACTTAATTTGACTGTAAAACTGATTGCACATGTACATGTTGTTATCGAAAACATTAAAGGTGGGGAATCGACTCGAGAAAATCGAATATCAGGATTTTTTGCTTCACAATTTTAAAATAGATACTTTAAGAAATAAATAAATGAAAATAAACTATTCTAAATTCTTTGTCATTTTTACTGTTTTAATTGATCGTCTTGTCTTCTTGGACATTATAGCAGCAGAATGATGGTCTGGCTGCTGTGTTGTTTTTCCTCATTGAAATGAAGAAAAATGACGAGCAAAACAAAGTTTTGTACATGTCTCAATTTAAATCAAATCAGCCGAATAATTTCTCAGTTCTTTTTAACCTATAGAAAAATGTTACTTGGTAAATTGGCACCTTTTCTTACTAAGTGTAATGATTATGAATCAAATATCTGTTTGATTTGAGAATCAATTCTGAATGGAAACGTGACTTATTGTTAGATTCACATCGCTACAAAATATGATGATTCTAAATACAATATTTCTTCCTAACAGTCCTTATATAAGGACATTTATAGGAGGATAAATCTCAATAAATCTTTGATTCCTGTAGTTATTGTCCAGAAGACGGGAGAAAATGGAAAGAAACATATTTCTTGGAAACATAAAAAGGACGAGGAAGCACCGTGGCATGTTCTGAACGGTAGATTTCAGGTTAGCTGGACAATGAAGTCACATTGTCCTCTGCAAGCGTCTCAGCAGCTGTAACAGGAGCCGCGTGGCCGGTCCAGGTAGACGGACAGTGGTGTCTGTTTACCTGCTGCAGGTCAGGATCTGCAGAGAGAAGCAAGTGTGAAAGCTGAGCTGGTAAAGCTCACGCTGACACAAGCGTGCTACTCTGCTCACTATCGCACACACAATGTAGACATGACAGGAAGATGTGTGATGAGCTTCATATCCAGATACATCCCACAGGAACAAACATGTGCATCAGTACGAACCCGGTCTCATCTTGTCAAGGTTTGAGATTATTTACAGGAAACAATCACCGGAATGGCTGAAAAGGTCGACTCTGTGTTAACGTGGTGACATATTTTCAGTATTAATGTAGCGAGATGGGCGAGTTAAAATGTCAGCTAATCACCAACAAAATGTCACCACCATTAAGTGAGAGAAAGGCCACAGGTCAAACCCTAGACTGTATATAAAAGATGAGCGGAGCCTCTGTGACGTCACCCGTAGGTTTCTGAAGAGCTGAATTGAAGCTCGGTGGGCGGTTCCTACCATCACCATCTTGGCAGGGTCATTCGTGTCGTCTCGCCCGGAAAATACAAATATGGGCAAAGAGGTGGAGCTGAGAGGGGGGCTGTGAGCGTCATGGTGGATGATTGACATCGAGCAAACTCAGAGCTTTCTGTAGCTAAGAGCTAACCAAGCTAACCTGGAGATAACAGGAGCTAACCAGCTAACGGAGGTAAGCAGGCTAAAGCTAAATCACGTTGCTAACCGGCTAAAAACCGCAGTTGTTCTACGTTCTTCTTACTTGAAGCAGGAGGTCGAGTACCTGTCAATCAAAAGGACACGCCCCTAAATATGCCAAATTTCAAGATTAAATTACTTTTAAACGGAGGGGTTGGATAAAAATTCACTCCATCCATAGTTGTCATGAAGGTAAACCTGACCTATTAAACCTAAAATGTTTTTTTGTACCAGGCTGTAAACATGTTTATTTCTGCTGTAAACATGTTTATTTCTGCTGTGAAGTTGGTCTTTTTAACATGGGAATCTATGGGAATTTGCTCTGTTTTGGAGCCCCTAGTGGATGAAGGGGGAACTGCAGTTTTATGCTTTTTACCGCCGGAGGTTGCTGCTTGGGTCAAACACTGCACCTTCACCGAAACACCTTCCGCCTCACAAAAGAAAGCGTTTATTAATCAGCAGACTTTCTACTGTCTCTGACGTCATGGATCTCACTGTTTATTCCTTTATGAAGCATTTTAATGTTAATAGCGCTATCCATGGTGATGGCTGTTGCTGTCAGCAGCATCAGCATCACTGGACAATAATATTCTCACATATGTTTTCCTGGGGACCTCATTACAGATTTTGGCTTTTGAGAGCACATTTATTTGATTATGTAACCTAAAAGATATTCAGTTTTCTGGCAGTAATGTTCAGGAGGTGTCTTGTTGCTGGGAATTTTATCAATACTTTTTTTTTTTTTGCGCTGATGGCTGAGATGAAGGCTCAGCTGTGGAGCTCAAGCTTCGCCACTGATATCTATTATATGGAAAATAATTCAGCTTATGTTTCGGCTTATAGAAAAGAATGCGGCAGTAAATAAAAATTTTAAACTGCCATTTAAATGGTTGAAATCCTAAAAAAAATGATTGAACATTTGGTTGTTTTGTGTAGAACGGAAGTTGTTTCAATGATTTATGAAAAGAAAGCAGAAAAAATATGGATGTATGACAATTTTATAGCAGTTTTTATGTGTGGACTTTTGGCCACGGAGGTTAAATTCATCACCAGAACGACGTGATACAAAAGAGAATGAGTCTAAAAAATACAAAAAAATTATATATTAATTAAAAAATTCATGTCACAACACAGCTGGAATGGTCACCAGTAAAGGTGCAGAGACATGGATAAAAAATGTCCGTGAGGAGGGACATACGGGTTTGTCTTAAAACTTCTTATTTATTAGACCTGCTTTTAAATTATGAACCATCATAGACCTCGAGGACTTCTGGTACCGGACTTTTACTTCTGACTATTTTTCCCAAAGTAAGAGCTAAAACCTTACAATGAGGTCTCCTTTCACCGCTCTAGCACCACGTCTGAGGAACTGGAGCTGGAGAACTACAGAGCTTCAGAGACTGTTGATATTTTTTAAGAAGAAGCTGAAGACACAGGATGAGCAACGTTTGTACTACAGGGCTTCAGTCCTGCAAGTTTTGGATGTGTCCTGCGTTGTTAAAGTAGTCATAACCTGGTCTTTTCATGTGCCCACTGTCCTCTGTTTTTAAATAACTGTTTAAAAACTTATTTAACAAAAAAAAAAAAAAATCTTAAAAAGTGCTTTTTCTGACTTTTTATTCATAACAAAACTTTTCTCTTGAGAATTCAGGCGAGATTTTCATCAACCTCGACATCGATTAAAATAATGTTAATGAGGTTGCTCGCTGATTGATTGCTGGACGGGGGGGCGAGGCCAGTAGTCTCCATGCTAAAAACATTAGCGGCTAGTGATAGCAGCTAACCCGACAGCAGCAGCTTTCTGAATTCAGCATTGATGTCTGAACCGGACTCTGAGCCTGAGAGAGAAGATACCGAGATGGTGGAAGGAGCATGTTTACAACTAACTGTCTCTGAATGGTAAAGTCCTCATTTTAATGTCTGCTCACCTTGTTGTAAATTCAGACAGCATGTTGACAACGAGGCATGTCATTCATGTTAATACGCCTCAGTTTTATTCTGTGTTGAACCGTTTTTTAAACAATAAATGTACTTTTTTTTTTTTTTTTTTAAATCCAGAGTTACAGATGTAAAAAATGAAACGGATGTTGACTGAACCGGTCGGTATGGTCAATGTTCAGCTTCCGGCCGGTCTGCACCCAGATAAGCACACACACATTTTAACCACACAGAGTTTCACGGAACAGCGCTTTTTATTGGGATCTCTGGTTGATGCAGCCACTGATGTGGGCTGCTGTGTTACTGTACAGATAATAACATGAAGTCAGATATCTTGTATCTTTGATCAGGCTTCCTGCTGACTAATGTAGACTCATGTTTTATATATTCCAGCATCACTTAATATCTATTATGTTGGTCTAATTGTTTCTGTTAAGCTGCACATGCCAACAGAAAATGACAGCAAGATATTATCACTGTGCTTAGAAAATAAAATTTCTCTTTTCATTTCCTTAGGTGCTGAGAAGGATAAAGCAGGTCCAAACTCCTCCGTGTCTGACCCAACATCCTGGCGTGGAACCGGTCTGCTTCAATGCTTTTTCATTACAAATTGCAGGAAACATTTATAGAAGGATTATGTACATTTTTACCAAGTTTCTCTTCAATGCCCAAAAATTCAGAAATAAAGCTTATCAAATGGCAAATAACTGTAAAAGATTATTATATATGTTCTTGTCATTTCATATGACATATAACAAATAGTAACTTTGCTGCAGTCACTTAGGACAATAGCAATTGAATTAAAGTAAATGCACAACTTTACCATATACACATTTATGCATCTGACTTCTGAAAGTAAAATGTAAAGCTGAAGTAAAAATATACAGCTCTTTATAGAACTTTATAGCAGTAGCGATATTTACCGACTGCATTGATGGTGAGCCACTTAAAGCTGCAATTGTCCCTCTTTCCAACCAGGTTGATGCCGTCTTCTCCTGGTATTTTCCCAAATGTTAGCAAAATGTTTGGCACAAACAGAGGCCGCAGCCGGCAGAGATGCAGGTGCATTATCAGCAAAATATAATGTAATCCATCTGTCCCTGGTAGTTTGGTCTGCTAATGAAGGGAGAGAAAAAAAACTTTCGATGTTGGTTTTGCTAACAGACAACCGAGCAGTGGACATGATCGCTGCTCGCACGTCTTCACACAGCTTGTTGCTAATAGCAACTGAGGCAGGTCCAGCAGGTGTATTTAGGGTGGAAAAGGGGCTGGTTAATGCAAATAGCTCCCTGGGATTACAACATCACGGGGAGAAAAAAAAAAAAAACATGTTTGCGACACTTCAGCCTTTTGGGCAGTTTTGCTGCGAACAACGCGCCCAGGTGTAAAAACCCAGCCGTCTTCAAAATAAAGGCTTCCGGCGATGTTACCACTACCGCACTAATACTAATAATAACACTAATATGCACGTTTTAACTCGAAAAGGTGCAATTTCCGGGTGATGACTCCTTTAACTCATGTTATCCTCATCGGGATCCTGCACACCAGGAGCTATGCACAGGGTTGTTGCCATGATGATTTCCCTTGTCTGTGTTGTTGGGGTGACCATGCACCACAGCCTTGTGGTTGCAGTGTCCACTTCAGCCTGCCCTGATCTGGGATGGTCTTGCAGTGATGCGATGCACTTTGTTGTCACGGAGATGCCTCTGAGCATGAACACGCCCGCAGAGTATTGCTTCCCCACCGATGAATTCTTTTAGCCAGGACTACTTAACTTGGTTTTAAAGGCTGCAGCCTTGCAAGTTTTCCATGTTTTCCTGCTTCAACACATCTGACTCCATTTAAATATATCCAACAGCCAATTATTTGAGTCAAGCGTGCTATTTGAAATTAAGTGTTTGAATGATTTGTAGAATTTTGGCCTTCACAATACAATATTTCTTTCTGTCCAATAAAAACAATCTGTAGAGCTTCAATAATGGTCAATCTTAATATTACTACACTCAGCTAAAAGATGTGCCGCACAGTATTATAAAATGTTCAGACACATAAGAACATTTATTATATATATATATATATATATTTTTTAATTTTTAAATGCAGTCTTTAGAAATAATTGAGTGGACCATACACTGGAAGACCACCAAGATTACTGTAAAAGGAGGAGAGATGAAGGCAGTTATTGGTGGAGACATCCCAGTGTGAATGTGGACCATATACTGGGAAATCAGGAGGATTATTGTACCAGTGGGAAGAGATGAAGGTACTGTTATTGGTGGTGTTGGGGGAGACATCCCAGTGTGAATGTGGATCACGTGATGGGAAACCATTTGGATTCCTGAAAAAGATAAAGGTACTGTTATTAGTGGTGATGGAGGAGACATCCCAGTATAAATGTGGACCATATATGGGGAAATCAGGAGGATTACTATACCAGGGTGGAGAGACAAAGGTGCCATAGCTGGTGGCACTGGAAGAGAGATCCCAGTATGAATGTGGATCATAAATTGGACAATCATAAGGATTCCTGTAAAAGGGGGGATAGATGGAGGTGAGTTCCCAGTATGAATGTGGATCATACACTGGGAAATTTAAGGGACAACTGTACCAGGGTGGAGATACAAAGGTGCCATAGCTGGTGGCACTGGAAGAGAGATCCCAGTATGAATGTGGATCATATACTGGAAAACCATGAGGAGTATTGTACCAGGGTGGAGATACGAAGGTCCCATAGTTGGTGGTGTTGGAGGGCACATCCCAGTATGAATGTGGATCATGCAGTGGGAAACCATGAGGATTCCTGCAACAGTTGGGAGAGATGGAGGGGCTGTTAATGTTGGTGTTGGTGAAGACATCCCAGTATGAATGTGGATCATATACTGGGACATTGTGAGGATTACTGTACCTGGGTGGAGAGACGAAGGTGCCACGGTTGGTGGTGTTGGAGGGAACATCCCAGTGTGAATGTGGAACATAAACTGGGAAACCGTAGGGATTCCTGTAAAAGTGGGGAGAGATGGAGGTGCTGTTGTTGGTGGTGTTGGTGAAGACATCCCAGTATAAATGTGAATCATGCACTGGGAGGTCATCATGATTGCCGTACCTGGGTGGAGAGATGAAGGTACCATAGTTGGTGTTACAGGAGGAAACTTGGTATGAGTTGGGACGGAGAACAGGATTACCAGTATAATCCCCAGTGAAGGCTGGAGTGGGGATGGTGTCATCAGAGGCAGGTTTAGAGGAGGAATGACGTGATGAGTCTGGATAAAACTCAGGAATATCGACAGGATTGGAGAACGTTTGAGCACAGAAGGTGGAGCCAGAATGTGGACAGAAAACGGAGCTTTCCCACTGCGACTCTGGCAGAGTCGCGGGTTTTGGAAGAGGAACATCCTCCATTTCTTTCTCCTTTTCTTCCACATGACTTCTTCTTTGAACTTCCACTCTGCTTCCAGTGTTTCCTGCTTAGTCACTTCTCCATCCTCTTCGACCTGCTTTTCCAGCTGCATCACTTTTCTCTCCTCCTCCTCCTCCAGTTGTTTCTTCTCCTGCTCCAGATGACTTTTCTCCTCTGAAACTTGACTTTTCTCCAACTCTCTTTTCTCCTGTTTGAGTTGATTCAAACTGATTTCTGCATCAGTTTGTTCTCTCTCCTGCTTCATCTCCATGGATTTGTTCTCCTCCTCCAGTTATTTCTTCCCTTTTAGGAGATTATTTTTCTCCTCTTTTAGTTTACTGATCTCACCTTCCAACAGTTTATGTCTCCTGCTCCAAATTTTCTGTCTTTGTCTCTATCTAATTTAGGCTCTCTCCATTTTTCTGTTGTTTTCTTCTCTAATGACGTCCATCTCAGCTTGTGCTCTCCCATATTGCCGGTTCAGGTCTTTCTTTTCCTTTTCGACCTGCTTCCTTCTCTGCAGGACATAGTTTTTCTCCTCTTCCAGCCAGTTCTTCGTCAGCTCAAATTCCTTTTTCTCCTCTTCTAGTTTGGTCACCTCCAGCTGTTGTTGTCTCCTGCTCCACTCAGATTTTCTCTGGCTGTAATTAATTCTCTGTCTGTCCATGTCTCCATAGCTCTCCTCCACTTTGCTGAGTTGGTGCTGAAGGTGTTTACTCTTTTTCTCCAAATCAGTTTTCATGGCATCGATTTCTTTCTTTTCATCATGGAGGTTTTTTATCCGGTTCATCACGACTTCTGACTCCTCTGCTATTTCTCTGCTCAGATTCTTCATTTTCAGCCCTGTGCATTCTTGTCTTGGCTAGTGACTCCAAATGCTGATTCCATTTCCCTCTTAGCCTTTTCAAACACCTTCTGGTCTTCAAGTTTGCTCATTTCCTTTGGAAGTCCTTCAACGACTCTGGTCACTTTATGGTCAGCATTTCTCATCTGCTCCAAATTGCTTGTCACTGGTTGTGTCTTCTGTTTTTCCTTTCGGTTCTCCTCAGTAGGAGTCGATTGAGGCTCTGGTGGCCTTACTCTCACGGTTTTCAAACCATTGGTGCCGAGCTTCGAGCCGTTGCTGCTCTGACAAAATGGGTTTTTGTTAGATTTCGGTTTCTGGATACTAAAGCTGAAGCTAGCAGCAAGGCTGTTGGTTTCTGCCTGTGAAGCTTTGCCAGAGCCATTAGAATAGTTGATATTTCTGTTTCCTGACACCACTGTAACAGAAATTCTCACTGGTAGACCGTGCAATACTCCAAAGTATCGAAACCGTGTGTGCACATGATCGAGGAAGCTCTGAGAATCTAGGTTTGGAATTCTTGTGTAACTTTATCAGCATCTAGAACGACACGTCTCCTCCATGATGGAGCTCCTTCCACAGAATTTGACGCTGATATTTACAAAAACAAGAAAAATAACCTGTTTAACAATGAATTAATAAGTCGTCTAACTATAACAGTATGTTTATTTGATACACTTCAACAGTTAAATGACTAAAATGTGTCAAACAACAACTTTACATACAGATTCTGAAAACTTCATTTATCCCCGCATACACACACATATTACATATTACACATATCAGCCAGTCTCAATGTACCGAACACGACATCAGCAGAAGATCCAGTCATAAAGTCTGACAGTTTACCGGTCAGTGACAAAGTGATAAGTGTGAATGCAGAAAGGAATGGACCAACAAGGATTAAAAACATGTGGTCACATCAAAGACATGAGAAATGAAACGTCTTTGCAACAATAATCTGGATCACAGCGTTAAAACGTCCATAGAACGATGAGTTGGGTGCCCTACGGGACCCTGTTGTGGCAGCAGGAGGATCAGGTTTGCTCTGGTGCAGGTGGGAAGACCCGTTTCTGCTGCTTTACGTACGTAAATGTATCAAACGTTGTCGTGCACAACCAGTCAAAAGTTTGGACACACTTTCCCATTGGATTTTATGGATTTAATTGTCCTCGTACTTCCATGCATCTTTTACGTTGTCATGGTTATCAGTTCACCCTCTAGCAGGCGAATGATGATGAAACACAGATAAAAGATCAGCTCCTGGGATTTCTGGAAACAGGGGGTCCATCGGGGGTCCTGCAGCCTTCCCTCGGGCTCCAAGCACTGGATGACGTCAGGAAAGCTGCACGTACAGACCCCTAAATCAGGACGTCACTATGTAGCCTCTGCTTATCTTTGCCTGCAGATTGAACGTGACCCGACCCCCCCACCCCCCCGTCAGCGTCACCGCTCCAAAAGCAGACGCCGTCCCCTCCTCCCCAGTGCGCGTGCGCCTCCCTCCTTGCCTCCGCCGGAGCGGCTCCTTCTCTGACAGCTGGCAGAGAGACATGCTCAGGACGAATCTCCACGCTCCTCCTCGGCGCAGATAGAGGCTCCTCGGGTCGGATCCTGGTCCTGGTGGTCTTCAGCATCCTGCACGCGCAGCGGCATGGCGCGCTCCTGATCCCGGCACAGCCTTTCTTCAGCCCCTCGTCGTGTCTCGGATCTGATTGGACGTCTGCAGGCCTGACTATGTCTGCGCGAGAGAAAGGGATGCTGACCAAAGACAGCGTCAGCCTGCTGCCCTGTTTCTACTTCGTGGAGGTGAGTCTCCATCAGAAGGGCTCGCGCATCGGCAGGGTGCGCGAGCGCAGATCTTTCTGATATCTGGGTCAACTTTCCAACGTCACGTGCTGCTTTGTGTCAGACTTTATTTAAATGTTGACAAATCAGAGCTCCTCCTCAGTTCAGCCACCTGTTCTCCTCCTCAGAGCAGAAACCTTCCCCATCTTCCACACCTCCACCTGGAAACCAGTCAGACTGACCAGTGAGGAGTTCTGTGCTGGGGAGGGCTTTGAGGGAACCTCCCATTTGCTGGTAGAATCTGAGCTTTGAGGCAAACTGAGCTTGTTGGCTGTCACTCATCCCCTGCTGCACGCGTCATGCACGCTCCAGTTCACAGCTGGCTCGTGGCTCTACTATCAAACTGGCATCATATATGATGGATGTGCTGCTGATGCTGTGTGATGGATGCTGCTGGGATGACAGCAGCGGTCTTTATGGACGCTTTTTGTCTTTTTTATTTGATCGTTTTTAGGAACTTTCCCTGCAGGTAATGTACCTGAAGATGAAATGTCAGACCTCAGTCATGCATAAAGAGCTGAAAGATTTCCAGCCTTTATGCCCCCCCAACAGCAGCAGCAGAAAGTGGGTCAGTGCTGGTTGCAGAGATGGAGGATGAAACCCAGTCAGGCTCACAGCGGAGGCGAGAGGCCACTTCAGCGACTGCTATGTCTGCTGATAGATGTGGAGAGAAAAGCACAGGTTGCCATCGGTGATGAGTTGCTCCTCCCTGATGGGACTTCTGCAGTCAGGGCTCACTGGACTTGTCACATGACTATTTGATGCTGATTGGCCTGTCTCAGGTGGGCTGGGATGACGACATGGTGGACGTTTAGAAAAATGAGGGGATTCACCATCATTCTCTCCTCCCACCTCCGTGGAGCAGTTGTAGCATCAATGCCAGCGGGCGTGTGGGCCCCTGAGTGGGGCCCCTAACTCCCCACATGCAGTCAAATCCACTTTAGTCCGTCTGTGTTTGTAACACTGTTTTATGTGGAATGTCACAGTCACACTGTGTGGAGATGTTAGTCTTTATTGTCTTTACTGCCCCCCCCCCCTCGCAAACCAGATTTTTCATCTCATCTCAACTCAGGGAGCTCATGCAGCACAGTGAAATAACAGTTTCTTTTAGTATATCAGAATGTTTTCATTTAATATTCTATACTTTTGAGAAATTATTATGAAAAACCTGGAAAAAAAGCAAAGTTTCAACTTTATTTTACTCAACATGATTTATTTTAACATTTTTACTGTGTTTTATACACTAATTTTGTGTTATTACCCACATTTATCAGATCTATTCTATGAATATTTGCATTTTTAAATGTTATTTTAAATACATTTGAATATTTTTTGTTACATTATGTAAATATTTTATATACACTGCTCAAAAAAATAAAGGGAACACTAAAGTAACACGTTGTAGATCTGAATGAATGAAATATTTTTCTTAAATACTTTGTTCTTTCCGTAGTTGAATGTACTGAAAACAAAATCACACAAAAATTATCATTGAAAATCAAACATATCAACCCATGGAGGTCTAGATTTGGAGTTCTACTCCAAATGAAAGTGGAAAAACACACTACCTGCTGATCCAACTTTGATGTAATGTCCTTTAAACAAGTCAGAATGAGGCTCAGTAGTGTGTGTGGCCTCCGCGTGCCTGTATGACCTCCCTACAACGCCTGGGCATGTTCCTGATGAGGCGGTGGATGTTCTCCTGAGGGATCTCCTCCCAGACCTGGACTAAAGCATCCGCCAACTCCTGGACAGTCTGTGGTGCAACTTGGTGTTGGTGGATGGAGCGAGACATGATGTCCCAGATGTGTTCAGCTGGATTCAGGTCTGGGGAACGGGCGGGTCAGTCCATAACATCAATGCCTTCATGTTGCAGGAACTGCTGACACACTCCAGCCACATGAGGTCTAGCATTGTCTTGCATTAGGAGGAACCCAGGGCCAACCGCACCAGCATATGGTCCCACAAGGGGTCTGAGGATCTCATCTCGGTACCTAATGGCAGTCAGGCTACCTCTGGCGAGCACATGGAGGGCTGTGCGGCCCTCCAAAGAAATGCCCCCCCACACCATTACTGACCCACTGCCAAACCGGTCATGCTGGAGGATGTTGCAGGCAGCAGAACGTTCTCCACGGCGTCTCCAGACTGTCACGTCTGTCACATGTGCTCAGTGTGAACCTGCTTCCATCTGTGAAGAGCTCAGGGCGCCAGTGGAGAATTTGTTAATCTTGGTGTCCTCTGGCAAACGCCAAACGTCCTGCACGGTGTTGGGCTGGAAGCACAACCCCCACCTGTGGACGTCGGGCCCTCATACCACCCTCATGGAGTCTGTTTCTGACTGTTTGAGCAGACACATGCACATCTGTGGCCTGCTGGAGCTCATTCTGCAGGGATCTGGCAGTGCTCCTCCTGTTCCTCCTTGCACAAAGAAGGAGGTAGCGGTCCTGCTGCTGGGTTGTTGCCCTCCCACGGCCTCCTCCATGTGTCCTGATGTACTGGACTGTCTCCTGGTAGCGCCTCCATGCTCTGGACACTACGCTGACAGACACAGCTAACCTTCTTGCCACAGCTGGCATTGATGTGCCATCCTGGATGAGCTGCACTACCTGAGCCACTTGTGTGGGTTGTAGACTCCGTCTCATGCTACCACTAGAGTGAAAGCACCGCCAGCATTCAGACCAAAACATCAGCCAGAAAGCATCGGAACTGAGAAGTGGTCTGTGGTCTCCACCTGCAGAACCACTCCTTTATTGGGTGTGTCTTGCCAGTTGCCTGTAATTTCCACCTGTTGTCTACTCCATTTGCACAACAGCATGTGGAACTGATTGTTAATCAGTGTTGCTTCCTAAGTGGATAGTTAGATTTCACAGAAGTCTGGTTGACTTGGAGGTACATTGTGTTGTTTAAGTGTTCCCTTTATTTTTTTGAGCAGTGTACTTTTACTGTGTGGTAACTGAGTTACTAACTGTTAGTTTCTGGGAAAAGTAATTTGTAACTATAACTAATTGCTTTTGAAAGTAAGATGCCCAACACTGTTCATATTCATGTATTATGCGTTTTACATAATTATTTATTTCCATGTGCATTGTTGCTTGCATGGTTTTACACGCATCATATCGTCCTCATTGAGGTCTTGACCTGACTGCAGTTTGTCGTTGTGACCGGCTTGAGTGGACAAGTGTTCCCATTCGATGGCGTCTGGTATGTTGGAGAGGTGTTCTCCTCACAGACAGACCCTGGTTCCCACTGTTCAGGGCAGATGGCAGACAGTGTGTGTGGCATTGTGTGGTTGCTGATGTGAATGTTGTGGATGGAGTGACCCATGGTGGTGGTGGGGTTAAGGTATGGGCAGGTGTATGTCATGGACAAAGAACACTTGTGTATTTATTGATGACATTTTGGATGCACAGAGATACCGTGATGAGATGCTGAGGCCCACCAGCTCGTGTTGCAGCATGAAAAAACACGGCCCCATTTTGCTCAGGTCCCTACACTATTTCCTGGAAGCTGAAAACATCCCAACATCAGCTGGAAACATCAACTCTATGCAAAGGAGATGTATTGCACTGCATGAGGCAAATGATGATCACACCACATCCCGACTGGTTTTCTGACCCCCCAGTAAAGCAAAACTGCACATGCCTTCTATTGCTCCCAGCCTGAAGCACACCTGTGCAGTAATCATGCTGTCTAATCAGCATGCTGCTATGCCACAACTGTGAGGTGGGAGACATTTTCTGCATTTTTCTGAAATCCATAACTCACAATGACAATCCTCTCCCAGAAGTCCCTCGTAGTAATGTACTGGCCTGTTGTAGCGTTGCCATGCTTTACAACCTGTTGATAGAAATCAGGGGGAATGGTGGTGGTGGGGGGGTCACAGGGCTAAATCCAAGATGGCTGACATGATGGACCCAAGCGGCACCTGCTGGTGGTTAAAAGTGAATCCTATACGGTAGTGCCAGAAACGCAGTTCCAGCATGGTTAGCTTAAACCTGCGTTAGCTAGGTTTAACAGATGCTGTTATTTAGCTCGGAGTTCGCTAGATGTCAATCATCCTCCATGACGCCCCCTCTCCACCTCTTTGCCCATATTTGTATTTTCTTGGATAGACGACATACATGACAATGCCAAGATTGGCGATGGTAGGAACCGCCCAATGAGGTTCAATTTGCCTAAAACAAAGTGTTGATGCCATGAAAGCAGTTTGTCACTGATGCAACGCTACGAACCGAAGGTGCATAGAAAGGTCGTCTCGCTGGTAGCAACGTCACCGGCTGCAGCATGCTAACAGCTGTGGACTTCACATTCGCAGGACTTTAGAGGCTCCATGAGTGTGAGACGCTCCAGCGGTGTGTTCATGTGGAAATGTCACCATCAGACACAACTTATCGCTCTTTCTTTAATTGCTTTTCTACCAGAACTCAGTCTTCTGTGCAGAAACTGTAACTAGTTTCCAAACAAAGAACATCTTGATGAGCCCCCGCAGCCTGAGGTCGAAACCTGGATCCAGTCTGTCAGCATACGGAGGAAAGAAGACTCAGTCAGTTTAGAGGACAGGAGGGTGTGACATCGATAGTGAAAGGCAGCATTAAAGTGAGACAAAGAGGTTTACAGACAGAGTGAAGAGATGCAGGATGATAGATCTGGCATGCAGAGGTTCCTTCTGATTCTTTGAGTCTGCTGATGATATTATTGACTGTAGATGGTGAATCTTCAAAGTCTGAGGAACATTTTCTGGACCTAATTAATCAACATTAGTTAAACCGTCAAGCGTCTCACAAGCTTTTACGTGTGAAGTCCGGACAGAAAAAGCAGCTGTTGATTAGATTTTACAAGTTAAAAAAACATCCAGTGAAGATATTGATGATGAACACCAAGCACAGTGATCCCGTCTCTCGTCTCGTCTTATCCGGGGTCAGGTCGTGGGGGCAGCAGCCTAAGCAGGGAAGCCCAGACTTCCCTCTACCCAGCCACATTTGCCAACTCTGTGGGGGGGATCCCAAGGCGTTCACAGGCCAGCCTAGAGATATAATCCCTCCAGTGTGTCCTGGGTCTTCCCCGGGGTCTCCTCCCAGAGGGACGTGCCTGGAACACCTCACCAGGAAGGTCCAGGAGGCATCCTGACCAGATGCCCGAGCCACCTCAACTGGTTCCTCTCGATGCGAAGGAGCAACGGCTCTACTCTGAGCCCCTTCCGGATGACCGAGCTCCTCACCCTATCTCTAAGGGAGAGCCCGGCCACCCTACGGAGGAAACTCATTTTAGCCGCCTGAATACGAGATCTGGTTCTTTCGGTCATGACCCACAGCTCATGACCATAGGTGAAGGTAGGAACGTAGATTGACTGGTAAATCGAGAGCTTCGCCTTCTGGCTCAGCTCCTTCTTCACCACGACAGACCGGCACAGAGTCCGCATTACTGCAGACGCCGCACTGATCCGTCTAAACGCACAGTGATATGCAACATTAAAGGTCCTGTATTATTCAAAATCCCCTTTCTATAGTTTTTTTTTAAAGAGTTGTATGTCTCTATATGCTGTGTAATCCCGTCACCTCTCGCTTGTTTGCTGCACTGCTCTAGCTAGCTGAGCCAGCCCTCTAAAATCACCTCATGTCCCAGTGAAAGCTACATCCTGTCCCCACTAAGGCACCTGCTCATAAACATTTAGAGGTTCATATACAGAAACAGTCACTCAACACACTTTCAGACAGGCTGAAATGAAGAACCAAGACTGAATTTGGGGTAAAACAAAACATTATTATTAGACCTCTGACACCAAAATGAAATTCCAATTTCACATGAGCCTGACTGGTCACCAGTCCATCACAGGACCACAGTCGTGTAAAACTATAAATTTTTTCAGCTTCCTCCTTAAACATGTTCAGAACTGGGAAGTTGTTCACAGACACTCGTTAAACCAGTAAAAGTTTTCTTTCCTGATGCCAGAATCCTCACAGGGACATGGCAGATGATGACTTATCTATGATCTTATTAATGTAAAACACCAGTTTTCCTTTATATATGATACCAGACAGCTTCCTGCTGCTGATCAGAGATGCTCGGAGCAGCTTTGCAGCCCACAACGTCGTCTTGCAGGGACATTGGACTCTCCTGTTATTTGAACAGCTTTCAAGCACACACTAATACTCACTCACTTACAGAAGATAACTCTTTAACTTGTACATGAAGATTAATAAAGATTACAATAATATAAGATTAATAAAAGATCATAATATGAACTGAAAATAAAATAAACAAACTTAAAAACCCAACATTAGGAAGGTGATTTTTTTTGTTTGCTGGACTAACGTTGCCTTAGAAAAACACTTTCTGACTACAACAAACCATATTTATCTTTACAACCTGTGTTATATGTTTAACGCAAATATCACATTGTGTTGTTGCACTATTTTCTCTTCCGAACCAATGAACATCAAGTGAAGGATGTGCACATTGATCTGTGTCTGAAAACGTTAATAAAGATGTCATGTATACCGGAGATCCCAATTGGACTTGGTAATGCTACAACTGAGAAAAAAACACACTGGCAATGAATGGATCCCTGATGTGCAGCAAATGATGGGAAATTCTTATTCATGCGACGAAAGGGAGAAGACACCAAACCATTGCACACGGCGTGTAAATGCTAACAAGCACGCCATCAAGCTAGCAGAGGATCCATCTTCCAAGTAAAGGACACTTGTAAGAAGCTGGACAAATGGAGCGTTTGGATAGCGTGGAGAATTGAGCATTTCTGTCTGGTTAATAAAGCTGAGGATGGAAGGACAGTTGCTTGTAACACTAGCTAAACCTGGTGAATAAAGAGGTGACAGAAATGCTCCAAAAGCATTTAAACCTGAAACCACAGATTATCGCCAAATGTTTTCCATTTCCAAGGCAGAGTGCATCACTTCCCATCGCTAACCCTAACCCTGTTGGAATGAAGTTACTGGGTTACAGAGGTGAGCTAACCGCATCGGACGGTTTGATGTTAAATGTGGTGCATCAGAGCTGGATGGGAAGAAATGTTATGTGTTTAACACAAGCATTACATTGTTTTGTGGCACTATTTTCTGTTCTTATCTGAGGCACATCAAGTGAGGGATGTGCGCATTGGCCTGTGTGTCTGAAAACAAGTTTTTGGTCTTGTTGTAACTGAGAATACAGCAGGTAGGAAGCGTTAAAATCCAAAGCGACCCTGAACAGGAAGGGTTGGCTCACACAGAAGCTGAATTCTCAGCTGATAATGGGATTTCTGCCCTTGGAGATTTTCCTTGATGGGATCAAACTGCAACTTTCTAAGTCTGTAGCAGCAGTTTGGAGTGATGCAGAATGACTTGCAGAAAATGTTTTTTTTTTTCATTGTTTGCTCTGAAGCATCAGGGTCTGAACAGATTTTACTTCCTAACCCCTTTGACGATCTGTGGTTTCATCCGAACGGCTTCCAGTCAGTCTAAGCTGCTTCTGTTGGCACAGAACCCACCAAACACAACCAGCTGGAGCCTTTCTGCACATCAACATCATCTATTCTCTGTCCACCATCGCTGAAATCTCTGAGAAGCCGCTGGAAGGATTACTGCCAGAAAAGCTTTCTAACATGGTCGACGCCAAACAGTTTTACGTTCTAACGACCAGGAAGCAGAAGACAGTCCTGCAGAATGATGTCTGACTTTGTTGAGAGACAAAGTCACGTTCACATCAGCTTTTTTTAATTCAAATCTGAGTCTGTTTGCTCAGAAAGTCAACTTCATTTGGGGAAATGTGAATGCGCTAAGCAAATTCTGATTATGAAGGGTTGCAGGGAAGCTAGAGCCTATCCCAGCAGTCTTTTGGGCGAAACACAGGGTCCACTCTGGACAGTTCGCCAGTCCATCGCAGACTTCACTGTTTATATTTGTAAATACATTTTACCATCCTGCAAAAATCTGCCCAAAAAAAATGTGTGAAAAAGGATCTGCGAGATTGTAGAATAGATTTGTGGAAAAAACTAGAAGTTCTCGGCTATGCAGAGTGCATGCAGTTCTGGTGGCACTGGATCCAGATCAGTGACACACATGGATCTAAATGAAGGTCTAAATGTACTGGACCAGACATGCTGGTGTGAAGAAAGTAATCATGTAATCATCACTCACTCTTATATCACGAGCACCAACGTTTCCCTCAGCTCTCATCTGGAATGTCCACCTCCACTGGGGAAGATCCATCTCTCCATCAGACCCGTCCAGATCTGGGTTCTATGGAGGATCCATCTCTCCATCAGACCCATCCAGATCTGGGTTCTATACAGGATCCATCTATCCATTGGACTCGTCCAGATCCGGGCTCTAGGGAAGATCCATCCCTCCATTGGACCCGTCAAGGTCTGGGTTCTGTGGAGGATCCATACCTCCATCGGACCCGTCAAGGTTCTGAGGAGCATCAAAACCCCTTCATCAGACCTGTTTCCACTGATCTTCAGTCCAGTTCTTGTGTCATGTGACATACCGAAACATTTTCTGGCTTCTTAAAAGTCACGTTTCCATGGAGACCGTTTCTGATGAGGCTTCAGCTATCAGTAAATGGATGAGCTGAAGGTCCAGATGTCATTCCAGATGCAGACGTGTGCCTGAGCTCTGCTGTGTGTCTGTGGAAACTACACTTCATTTTACACATGAACTCTTTCACTTCCATTGCAAAGCAAATACATTTCAGACACGTCCATAATGTGTGAGAACCTGCAGGATAATTCGGGTTTTATCCAGGAACTGGGACTACTCGCCTGCATTCTGCAGCATGATGTGATTAACAACGTGGTGTTTAGAGGAAACTTCACAAGTCTTATTATTAAATCATAATTCCTCTCCATGGGTCTGTATAACGCCATTACTCAATGTGACAATCTTCATTCAAAGCATGTTAAGATGGCTGGGATGGGTTAAATGCAGAGAACTAATTACCCAAATGATCAATAAAGACAAAAAATATATATTATTAATAACTAAATGGCTAACATCTGTTAACGTTCTTATTAATGTATAGTGAATTTATTTATTATATTATTAATTATAATCATTAGGTCATTAGATGGAGGTCCTGATGGGAGAGGTCTATGACAAGTTAGGGGCGGAGCTTGCTGTTGGGCAGTGGCATTGGCTGTTTTACAGCAACGGTCAAAACAGCAAAAGCCGCCACAGGAACGGTCATTGTCATTTGCTGTTTTAGTCTCTCCACATACAAACGTTGCATCATTGTAAACATTTTATAACGTGATCCTCTGCTCCATGAAACTGATGTTTTCCGCTGGCTTTCATTATAAACATGCCCTGGAGGAGTATCAGCAGAACAGCGGCAAACTGGGTCGACTTACTTGGTTCCCATTTCATGTTTGTTTTCCGGCAGTTGGCGTGTCGTTAATTAGCATTAGCAATTAGCAAATGTTTGGCCTACCTGTCCAGAAGGAAAACGGCAGCCTCCACATGGCTTTTGAGCCCCTTTGGCACCAACACACATTAGCTTGATGGAAGTTCTCCGCCTCATGTGACTTTATGTGACATCAGTGCTATTGGCTTAGAATCCATTAGTGTAGATGTTGGCATCGTAACCAGGTGTAAATATTTATATATTTTAGATCCGTCAAAAACATAAAACAGATCCGTCCGTTCATAAAACAGTTACTTGTACGCTAAAATGGATTTTTTTTTTTTTTTAGGTAAAACTAATACTTCTATTCTGTATCCCTCTCAATATTCTATCAATGCATTATTTTTGATAATTCATGGTTTTGATGAAAAAGTTGTTGCTATGACCTTTAGGCTGGCAATTTTCTACCAGCATTTCTTCCTGGCTGTTGCTACGGCAACAGTGTTGCTCTTGGTTTGGATGATGTGTTTAATTCTGAGTTATTTCTAAAGAATAGCCTGCTCCTCCACGGTGAAGTAGATGCTCTGCAGGGTTTCTCCACAGCTGTTATTGATTGGAAGCTGAAAACTCCGCCCCTTTTATGAGAGCACGCAGTTCGAGATGGAAAACTGGTTAAATTAGCGACTTGCTAACTAGCTGCATTGTGCAGCCTCTCCAGAGCCTGAATGTGGGGGTAACAGAGAGATATCCAGGTACGTTAAACCTGCTTTGTCATCCAGGCCTCAGGTCCCAGTGAAGCCCTGCTTCATGCAGTTGTTGCTGCAACATGATCCCACCAATCCTCATCTCTGACACTATTAACAGCTGCCTGAACAGGTGGGCTTGCTTTTTACCAAACATGCAGGTTTTCCATGTTTCCCCACTCCAACACACCTGACTGGGATCAATGAGTCATTGAGCAGAACTTCAAAGGCTGTTGGATGCTAGGAGCAGGAAACATTGAAAACCTGTAGGACAGCGGATCTCAAGGACAAGATGAGCTTTTAACCAGGCGTCTGCTGTGGTGGAAACTACGTACATAAAGGTTTAAAAACAAGCTAGAAGCTTTCAACACTGGTTCATGTCATCGCAGCTGTGGTCTGAGACACGCTGAGACAAATGTCCCACGCCAGAATCGTCCTCCTGTGACCTCCGGTTTGTCTGGGTGTGTATTCAGAGCTGGTGAACAACAGAAAAATAGTCTAACACGCAATTAGCCAGCTGTTTGTGTTAATAATTAATACATTAACACAATAATAACACGTCAAGGTGTCAAACGCAGTTTCTCTGAGCATCTCGCAGTCAGACCTCGCCCTGAATCTGCTGGGACGTTTACTGTGAGGGAGGCGTCCTGTTATCGTCTTTCTCTCTGCAGTATGATGAACTTCTGAGCAACAACCGCAGATGAAACTGCAACTCTGTAAACTCCGTGTCTTTATGAATAGATAAGCCTTCAGATTCATGCCTCGTTCTTGAAAAGAATCAATTAAACATTATTTCTTAAACGGGAAACAATTAAAGTGCGGCTGCATTTGGTGGCTTTAGGCGTGAACAGATCTGTGGAAACAGCAGAGCATGAGGCTGGGTACCGTCAGGAGGAATCTGCTTTGAAGTGAGGAGTGTGCAGCCTCGCTCTGCACAGCGGGAGCGCTGTCACTGACCTATATTCCACATTCTTGCATGCTGAGACTCGAGGTGAGGGATGCTGAGTGCACCAAAAAACAGCAGAGAGACATGGAAGGGTGAGGAGCAGAGGGGGAGGGTCGAACCCAGTGTGAGGAGCATCCTGCATGCATCATGCATCCAGTTACTGTGGCACTGCTTCATTTAAACATATCTACAGCTCTTATTTTTCATGCATCCAGATACAGTTCGTCTGCAGAGAGCAGGTCCCTGACTCCCCCAGCAGCTGTTGGGTAAGCAGGTTGTGATCTCTGCAACAACCTGCTGAGCTTTTCAAGCCACTTATAAATCTCTGGAAGATCATTAGTGGTGATACGACGTGGAGAAGTCGCAGGTGTGTTTAATCAGACAGACCTCAGCAGCAGCGCCCTCCTCGTCTGCTCGCGTCTGGAGGAAACATGCCGCTAAATCCTGACAGTAAGTCTTTACTGACAGCAGGATTCCAGGCAGATGTAAGAAAATCTGGCTCCAAATCAACCAAAACTCTCCTGTGGCTGGAACCAGAGCAAAAAAACCCATTAACCCTATAGCTGCGGCGCTTTCCAACAGAAAATGTTAACGTGATATGAAGGTATTCTGTAAAACATGAACCAGAGTTTATCACTCATTGTTTCATATTGTAGCATCACATGGAGGTTTTTACTATTGTTACAGCTGCCCCCAATCTCTCATCAACCCATTTTCATTCAGCCTGGAAACCATCATCTGGCCTCCCCTTGGCTGGGATTGGCTCCCCCACGTCACCCTGGTCTCATCGGTGTCTCTGAGTGGCTGACCTGTGCTCCAATGAGGATCGAACACCTCTCCAATCCCGGATAAAAGAGCGCCAAGTTCTTCATTCTGGGGCAGCTGTGTGGTAGTTACAGCTTGCCCCCTCTGAGACTGAGTTTTGGTGGTTGGTTTTTGCAAAGCCTTTTACGGCCGTGTTTACCGTGACTTGGGTTTAAAGGTGTTTGATGGTGTTTCTGTTTAGAATTACTTCTGTTCTAGTATTTGGTTTTGCTGCACCCCCTGCCCTTCCAATTGGGCCTGTATTGATTCCTGTCACGAGAGCAGTGGAGATGTGGTGTGGACCCAAACGCGGAGACGAGGGAACAGGGATGCAGGTTCAAGACTGATTTATTTTTAACCCAGGAAACTAAGAACAGACAAACTAACTGAGGTACAAAATGATCCAGCAAACAATGAGTGAACATAAGTGGTATAAATACACAGGAAAAACCGAACGAGAAACAGGTGAAACAAATGAACTAAATGAACCCAGGTGAACCAAATCAATGAACAGGAAATCTAAGAAGCTAACCAAGAAAGGAAAAACTACAAAATAAAACAGGAAGCCCAAAAACAAAGCACAGAAAAACCCAAATCATGACAGATTCCTTTTTATTTTTCTGTGGGACAATGAAGTTTCCCAAAACTTACTTCCAGTCTGGTTCTTTTGTTTTACTGTATGTTGCGGCCCTTACCCCTAGACCGCTGGGTCGTAACAACTATGAACTATAACACGTAGTTGTCTCCTTACACCGTTTGATCCACCTGTCATGCTCTTCCTCATTTATAAAGTCCACCCAGCATCATCATGGACATTTATAGCACTATCCCACAGATGTTTCAGTGCCACGGTTTCCGACCCTGCTGCCTCCATCATGTCCAGAAACTCTCCTAAACACGAGAATCCTGCATCCCTTACCTTGGTTAGGCAAAGCCTCAGCATTGGGCTGCTTCAGCCACGCTGCTCTGATGGATGGATGAACTGTGATTTCTAACAGAGGCACCACTTTCACTGTCACTGGAGGACCAATCATCATCCAGGAGGTCAACACGTGTTTGGAAATGCTGCTGGTTTCTCTGTAATCCACTCTGCCTCACCAACGATGAGCTTCCTCATCGTCTTTGTACGATGTGCTTCAAACCCCAGGTGTTTATATACTTTGAATGGACCTCTACTGGCCTCCAGTTTGTGCTACATTAAAGATGCCATCTAGTGGTGGGAAGCGGTAACACGTGCAAGCTGTCTTTCTGGAGCCATGGCCTGGTGCTTCTTGTAACTTTGCAACTTTGGTGCTGAAGAGGTTTAAAATAAACTAAATGAAACCTGAGAAGCTTGAGGAAAGTCTTGTATTGTATCAGAAAAGGGGGCTGCATGCTGGTGGAGTGGTTAGGACTGTGGCCTCACAGCAAAACGGTTGCCGGTTCGAGTCTCGGCTGAGGGTTCATGGTTCTCTCTGGCTTCGTCCCACCATCAAAAGACATGATGTAAAGTTATTCATCACTCTAGAGACTGAATGTGAGCGTAAATGGTTCTTTAACTCTCTGTGTTGGTCCTCTAATGGACTGGCGACATGTCCAGGATGTCCCCGTCTCACTAATTGCTCAGATAAGCTCCATCTTCTCCGTGATCCTGACTAAGCAGTAGAAGAAATGGCTGATTATTTAGAGAAAGAGAGCCAGGTGAAGGAAAAGGATGCTAACAAACTGTGATTGTTTTTGCAGAAACTGTGTTTTTTGTGGTCAGTTCCCAGAGGGAATACGTTAACTTCCACCATCACGCTGCTCCACTTAGCATTTGCTGAGCATGAGATGCTAATAAATGCTGACCACTGAATTCATTTCTTCTTCTTTTTCTTTGCTGTGTTATGAAAGCGGTGATGCTCCAGGCAGTGGCCACATCCACTGGCTGCCACTGAAGCTTCCCAGTAGCCTCGTGCGGAAGCTTTACCGACCTCTCAGCTGGTGGGATCTCCTGGCAAATACAGAATACTTAAACTGGTCCATGGAAAAAAGTACAGCATTTGGACCAGACCTTTAGATGGGAGCTGGTTGGAGTGGTGGATGGATTTAAGCTTCTTCAAGTTGGACACTGTTGGTTTGAATCCTGACTTTCTTCACACCACTTTTACGCTTTTTATTTCACTTCCACCTGCTAATGGAAAATATTCACCCTCTCGGACAAGATAGTCCGACACTCATTTGTTCCGGTTGTATGACATGACTGACCACACGTGGACCTCGCTTCATGTTTAGAAACTAGAAATCTAAATGGCAAAAGTAGAGAAGGTCAGAGGAGGCTTGGAGTCTGATGGTGATGGAGGTGTGTAGAGAAGAGGTTGTTCAGGGAACCAGAGATAGATGACTCTGCTCTGATAGGAGTCGGTAGCTTCTTCTACCATCGTGGAACCAGAAATGAGGACAGATTTATCTGTAGGGATGGGAGTCCCACGCATTGCTGACCAGAACGGAGAGGAGCACAAGCCTGTATGACTGAGCTAGAAAAGCTGGGAGGAAACATATTTCCATTCCTGATGGATGAACCATGACAGATGGCTGCAGTGGTGAAACATCTGCTGGCAAGCCTCCAGAGGATGACATGGGAAAATGATGTGGACACATCAGTTGTTGCTTCCAAACATCTAATAATCCTTCCTTCTTTTCTGTTGGCAGGTTTGTCCATTTCTCATGAAAAGACATAAATAAATATGAATGTATTAAAAATCCAGAAAAGCAGTCTGAGGGAACTTCTCCTGGATTTTTTTCCACCATTTATTGTGAAGTTATGTGCAGATAAATGAAAATTATTCAATCTTCCAA
The DNA here is from genome assembly GCF_933228915.1 of Telmatherina bonti. NCBI lineage: Eukaryota > Metazoa > Chordata > Actinopteri > Atheriniformes > Telmatherinidae > Telmatherina > Telmatherina bonti. The sequence goes on from NC_136618.1 coordinate 32,404,950, forward strand.
AGAGGAAAAATCTTTCATAACATTCCTGCATCCGGATGCTGATCCAGATCATTCCCAACATTTACTGGAGTCTAAGTTAGACTGAGACCAGTTCTCAGAAACACATGAAGATCTGTCCAAGACTTCTGTCTAAAGTTGCTGACAGACAGGCAGAGGGAGAAACAGTCAGACAGACAGAGAGACAGACCTTCCTTGGCAGAAAACACCAGAAACAGCAGAAAAGCAACAACCACGCTGCAGCTCCAGACATCCTACTTGCATGGCTGTGTTATGCAGTGAGTCGCAGCGCTCCGTTTCTCTCTGGTTGATGTCTGATCCTTCAGAAGACCATCTCATGATGGTTTCATGTTCCCACAAAGAACCCTCAGATCATTTAGTGTGTGTTTACACCAGCCCTCTGGTTCAAATCCTAGATCATTGTTCTGAAAATGTGGTTCATTTAGGAGGACATGAATAAAAAAAACTCTTGATACTATCAGTATTCTCATATTTCCATATTTGAAATCCGTTATTATCTTAATGTAATCAGGATTTGGTTCCTGCAGCAGATTCTAGATCAGGATAAGTACTGTGTCGTTCAGCTCAACAGGAACTGTTTTATGCTTGAGGCGCTGATTGTTGTGTTTCTTTAAAAATATAAAATCCAGTTGTGTTGGAGCTTTTTTCAGCAGAGTACAGTTTATTTGCTCTCTGTCCTCTCAAATCCTCTGCTCAGCTCTCTTCACGCTCCTGACCGGATATAAAAAAGTGGCCGGATGCTACCGCTCAGTGACACTGTGGCAGGTCGGCTGTGACATCACTGTGTGTGACGAGTGCAGAAAATGGTCTTTTTTTTTATCTTTTAATTTTAAAATTTAAAAAAAATTCTGTTTTAAATAATTTAGATCCAAAAGGCTTTCAGACCTGATAACTTTTTCTTACATTAATAAATCAACAACAGCTGCATCTAATAAACTGACCCAGTAAAACTGTGTTGATTACAGTGGCTCTGATCCCAGTTTGGTCCCAGTTTAACATTATTATGGCAAAGCTCCAGTTCATAGAAAGTGTGTTGAGTAAATGTTTCATTCTTCTTTTGAACACATTCAGTGGAGCCAGATTGATGGAGTCAACATCATTTTAATACAAAGGTAGCAACAAGCTAATGTTTACACTGCTGTGGCAGTTAGCTGGATGCTAACACAGATGCTAACACCGATGGTAACGCAGATGCTAACATTAGCTTAATTTTGCTAACTAACTTCTTGAGGTGTGCTTTAAAGGCAGGGTAAGAGATGTTTTCCAGAAACATATCTCTTCGAGTCTCCTTCACAACCTGATTGCAGTGATTTTTCACAAAGGTTTTTGCTATTTCAACTTTTTCCACTTTGGATTTTTTTTTGAGTTTTTTCTTCCTTTTTTTTGTTCTTCTTCTCTGGCTTGTTCCCTATCGCTGATTGTGTGTCTGCCAAACCACCCCCCCCACCACCACCACCACCACCAATGTCCAATTGTATTGTGCCATTTTTTGCATCAAGTCATGGATAGCTAAGCTCCCTGAAAATGGACTAAATTAACAAGGAGACTGACTAAACTGTCCGTCCATTCGTCTGTGTTCTTTTGTGTTGAGCACAAATGGGTCTGAAGCAGAAGCCTATGTAACTAGCCGAGTCTGTACCGTCTTCCACTGGAAAAGAACGGCCTTAAGCTCCTCAACTATAAAGAAACACCAGCTTTATTCCAGGGTTGGGGTTGATCTGCTGCCTTATGGTTTGCCAGTTATGGTTTTAAGAGCTCAAGCTGGGAATAATAAACATAAATGAGCAGTTTCTCATTTTTCATGCTGGTATTAGGAGACGTTATTCAGCAGGTTTGAGATGAGATGAGTGGGTGCAGTACACATGAGCAATTAATTCCAAACAGCCTTATAGCCCCCTCAGCAGCATCTTCACCCCTCAGGTCATGAAAACCACTTTCCATGCCTCTGTCCTCATTATCAAATCAAATTAAAATGGTCATTGAACCACAGGGCGATGGGAACATTTGCACCCTTCACTGCCTGTTTATTTATTTATGTATTCATAGGCAATCTGCTGAAGCTTCTGCTGTTATGACTTTGAACTGTGTCATATAATTTTCTCGGTCTTATTCCAGCTGCCCATCCTGGTGTCATCTGTGGTCAGTCTTTACTTCCTGGAGTGGACGGATGTGTTTAAGCCGGTTAAATCCGGTTACAACTGCCATGACCGCAGCCTGAGCCTGCCCTACATCGACCCCAACCATGAAGTCATCCCCTTGTTGATGCTGCTAAGCCTGGCCTTTGCTGGACCAGCCATCACAGTAAGCATCACATGTTATCTGAAGCAACTCTTCTTCATGCTTTTTCTGCTCGTCAGACCAGTGAAGTCATTGATCCTTGCAATCTTGGATGGATAATATGTAATAATCTCATTAAAAAAATGTACAAACACAGCAACTAAAATGGCTTAAATTTAAAAAAAAAAAAAAAAAAAACCTGCAAAAGAAGAGATTGAGACATTTTGCCATTTAATTTAAAATATGAGCTGATTGTGAATCTGTTGTGAAATATTCTGATATATTTATCTGCTTTCTGTCACGGCCTTTACCATTTGGTTTAATGTCTTAAACTCCCCAAACCCAAACAGGTCCATTGACTTCCTGACTGGAAAGATGCTGCTAGAAGCTTGGAGGAATGTGTTGAGATTAAATTTAAACCCAAACACAGCATCGGTGCCTTATTTGACCGTGTTGGATCAGGTGCTGGTACCTGAAGCATTTCACAACTGCTTTAACTCCAAGTATCCAAACAGCCTTGTCTCCGAGGTCAGCCCAAAGTTCATTTCAGTCCCCTGCATTTTGGCCTCACCAGCCTGAGTGGCTTTTCTAGCCAGCCTTCATTAACAGAGTGCTGTTTCCAGAAGGGTCAATAAATGTCAGCTGGTGGCATTAAAACGATGAACAACCCTCATAAACACGTGCACACGCTCATTCTGCATGTTGCTTTATGCTACTGTTGACTATAAGTGTTCAATCATTTAATGGCAGGAAAGTGAGAAGGACAGGGAGCTAATGGGCCCGTACTGCAGCAGGGTTTTCTTTTCTGAGATAATGTAATATTCAGGTCCATCTGGACGACATCAGCTCAGCGCAGAAGCCTGACATTCGTCAAAGGCAAACTTTTTACCTCATCTGCATTTTACAAGGATAAAAAGCAGAGTTGGTGTTAAATATCAGCACTGACAGACAACAGCAACACAACACACTGCTTTATCACTGATACAACTTCAGCAATCCAGCTTCTTTCTGGAGTGCAGCTGGAGACAGAATTCATGTCAAGATTCGATGTGATCCTTAGATTGTGTCTGGAAAGAGACTGAGTTGACTCTGTAGTTTACAGGAAGTTTTTATATCTGTTCCACACAGCATCAGGTGTCTGGAAAACATCGCATATTTGACAACAATGGCCTCCTGACCACATCCACATCTCTTTTTACAGTCATCACTGTGGCTCCGCCCACTGGCTTCAAATTGCATGTGGTACGTTTTAGGTCAAAATAGAAATAAAAATATTTAAATTTTTTTTCTCTTTTAGCCCCAAATAAAAAAGTTAAATAAATAATTTGCATAAGTGTACTTTTATTACCATATAATGTCAGAGTTATTGCAGTGCAAATGGCTTCCACCAGGGGGCAGAAGACAAGTATCACCAGGCAAAGTTTGTACCACAAAATGATGCAGTGGGTCTCAGAAATGTATCACGTCTGACACATCAGGCATTGAAGGAGTTAATATAGATGACAGTCCCGTCTTCTGCAGGTGCTCTGTTGAAACTTATCAGATTTTTTCAGGTTCCATAATGGTATTGCATCCTGTCTCTTCTCTGAGATCTTTCCAGCCAGTGAAAGTCAGTCCCTGTTGCTCTGGCGCTTTCTCTCGTTCCTTTTCTCTCTTCCACTGGTAATTCGATGAATCAGTCATAGTGACATGCTCGTCTGTATTGTGCTGTAAAGTGATGCTTCAGGAGGGAGAAAAAGTTTGGTTTCTCAGCGCCTGGACGCTGCAGGGCACCGACCGCTCCAGTAATGGATGTAATGTATTTCAGTGTGGCATCAAAACGAGTCAGAAACAGAGTTTTAAGGTCAAAAAGGTCTGTAACGTTGATGCCATTGAACTGATTTCCTTTCCAAGCAGGTCACGTACTCACAGCACCCAAGTTTTTTTAAGAGCTTTTTTTCCCCTGTGTTATCCAATCAGGTTCAGCCCTCCTTACTCACCTTTAGGTTTCAGACATTTATTCATTTAATAGTTTATTTTCCATCCCTGCTTTACATTGTTCAGGTTCACGGAGGTCTTTAAGCTGTTTAGGGTCCAGCTGCTGAGAGACTACATACTCTGACCAATGACATACATGCATAGCGGTGCAGAAATACAGAACATAGAACTGTAATAAATGAAAGCTTGGTTTTTATTCCTCAGGTAAGAGGAATACCAGACCGCTGCCAGGAAACAGTTGATTCTATGATAAAATCCATCGTCAGTCTTAACAGAGGAGAGCAAACTGTGTCGTCTCTGAAGCCGAGACAACGACAAAGTGCAGGTGTCTCTCCAGCTTGTCAGGAAACTCAGCTCTCTGAAACACATGAAATCTGTGGATGTCTTGTTCAGCTGCCTCATGTCAGCTTATCTTTCTTCTCTACCCTGAGACATGAGAGTAGCTTCTTATTTCAGCTAATAGCACCTGAGAGACCTCCCTCAGGATCTTGTGGAAGACTTGAGGCTTTCCTGTCCTCACATCAGGGAGCCTCTCATGGGCTGTTGAGGATTCATGTCCTTCTGAGTGTTGCTCAGCCTCATAGCCGCTTCCCACCCTGCAGGCTTCTAGTGCAGGGACTCTAGTTTGGGTCGCTCTCACTAACTGAACAAACTCTTGACGCCAGGGTGGGGTTGGAACAGGAGTTGTGTTGTAGTGTAGGACAAACAAGGACCCAAGTGCAGATTGGATGTGGATACTAGGACAGGTTTATTGTTCTCCTGGGCAGAATGGTAGGTGGGCAGGCAGGCAGGTTGACGGGCAGGCAGGCTGGTTGACGGGCAGGCAGGCAGGTTGACGGGCAGGCAGGCAAGAATCATGCACTGGTGACAGAACAGACAGTTGTGAAACAAGCAGTTTAAATTCTTAAGCAGAAATGCTGCAATGGCCGAGAGCTGTTACCACAGATGAAACAACAATCAGGCGATGACTGGTGAACTGAGCTGGCCTTTTATCTTGCTGCTGCTGATTTCCCAATGAGAACCTGGTGTGGACTTGATTGCCAGGGAAACAGGCACACCCACTGCAGCACAGGTCAGAGCAGGAACCACAACAAGTTGAGCTTTTTCTCAGCAGCAGTTTGGAAATGAAAGAAAAGCTAGAATTCCTGCTCCCGGATCTCGTCATGATTACATCACTCCGTTAGGTTCATGTCAGGAGCAATTATGTAATGATTGGCCCAAATAACGAGAGCAGTCATTGGAAACTGCAGGATGGTGAAGCATGGAGAGGTTGCAGTGCTTACAGAAGTTCCGGCTGCTCGCTGAATGATCTCCTGTACCTTTCATTTGCTGCGTGAATTACTCATCTGCCAAAATGACCTCAGGGAAAGTGAAAGCAAAGCACAGGGACAGCTGGGAAGTCACATTAAAGGAAATATTTCAGAAACCTTTCGGTGTCAGAGACCCCTACGATGGCTTTGCATGTGGCTGAGACGGTTTCCTCGACGTTGCATCGACATGTTTAACTGCTTAGTGACGAGCCAATGTTCATACATGCTGGATGAACTGAAAGCCTACAGATCCTTCAATGCTTACAATTAATGGAGCTGATCAGGACTTCCTGATTTCATATGACATCAGCTTGTCTTCTCACACAACATACCTGGGAAACGTAGGTTAGACTTTTTATTTACAAAGAAAACTACAATAAAAATCGATAAGTGAAGGCTGAAATGCCTGGACCATCGAGTATAGAAGGTATTAGTGTTGCCTGAGTAGGAAAAAGTCAGCTTAGGTTGTTTCTATTGATAAAAATATTCATGGAAGTCACATATTAATGCTGTGACGTCATATGAAAGGACTGTATACCTGAAGAAGCCTCTGACTGAACACGCCTGCTGCTTCCTCACCGTGTTGTGTCGAGGATGTGAAGAGTTCAGCATGCTCAGCAGCTTGGGAAGCTTTCTTCTCTCTAAACTGCGGGCAGTTTGATGTCCAGATCTTCTCCTTTCCCACGATGAGTCCAGGATGACATCGTCTGCTGTTACAGCGCCACCTTTTAACTTTACGCTAACTTTATTATCTTGATCGGCTCGTACAGTCTGAAAGCGCTGATATATCAGAGTCAGGTTTATGTTCCGGCAGCCAGCGGTGTAGCTCAGGGACGTATTCTTACCAGGAGCCCGGCTTCGTTATATTTGCCTCCTTTCTCCTGTTGTCATAGAAACCTTCTGAAAAACAATAAATTCTTCACACCAGGACTTGTCAACGTGTGTTTGACACACTGTCTCTTTCTCAGACACGTCTTGTGTCCCACCCGTCCTCATGGACAGCTACAGGTGGAGTGTATTTGGCTACTTCCAGATGATCCCACTATGAACCATCGCCAGTCCCAACTTCACCATCAGAGGGCTGCATAGAAAGCCATGAGCTGCTAATGAATACCTAAACTAACCTTCAATTAGGTAAAACACATGTCCAAGATGTCAGTGAATGCATCATAGTTTCAAGATTCAGCAAGTTTCAGTTTCCAGTGGTGGTTTCACGAGTGATTGTTGACTATTTCAGCCGGTTTTCATCCAGCAAAAACAAACAATAACAGGAAATAAGGAATACAGTTGCTTTTTGTCACCATAAGGAGAGCTGAACGGAGAGAAGTGTTCTGCTTCTGCTCTGCAGGGAGAGAAAAATCTGGTCCACTTTTCTGAGATAAACCCTGGTTTAGAGAGTCACATACACAGTGTGTAAGTTTAGGTATTTATGCAGATCCCTCAGGGCTCTTCTCTAAGTAGTCCTAATCCCCCTCTATTCATCGCTGACGCTCCCGACTTTCCACCCATGTTCGCCTCTCTCCTCTCTCCAAACCTTTTTACCCCAGCCATGGATGTCCGTGTCCTCTCATGTAGAAAGCTGTGATCTTTAAGAGCTGCTCTGCAGACAGCCAAGCGTCCCGCTGCAGCACCATATGTCACGGAGGACAGTTTATTTGTGGCTATCGCACTGCGAGGAGCACTTCGCTTAGCTCAAACAGAAGCTTGGAGAGTCATTGATAGGCCAAGCTGACGAACCACGCCCACATGGAGCAGCCAATCCATGGGGATTAAAACATCCTTGGATCAGATGCTAGCGTGCATGATGCCATGATTCTCTTCAGGTTAGGAAACACTGAACACACAGAGACCCTTGAATATCCCAGTTGCCATGTAGACGAAGCGCCTTGTTACCCAGAAGAAGTTTTATTTATAGAAGCTGAGCAACTCACACACACACACAATGAGCTTTTACATCCGCTGTGTGTAAACTGGTCTAACAAGTGATTCTCTCTGTGAACAGATCATGGTTGGGGAGGCCATCTTGTTCTGCTGTCTGTCTCGGAGGAAGAGCGGCGCTGGAGCCGAGGCCAACATCAACGCCGCAGGATGCAACTTTAATTCCTTCATCCGTAGAGCCATCCGCTTTGTTGGTACACCTGTTTCTCTTCTCCTGGCCACACACTCGTCTGTACTCGCCAAATAAAGCCTGCTTCCGCAGAACTTCACTCATTTTCCATGTTCTGTGATTCTGACGTCTCACACGTCAGACGTAAACGTACATACATGGAGCTTCCCTGCACCTGCATCCCGGCTGTGTGAAGCCTCTGTGTGTCAGCTTATCCTCACTTCTCTGACCTTATTTCAGGTGTTCATGCATTCGGGCTTTGTGCCACGGCCCTCATTACCGACGTCCTCCAGCTGATGACTGGCTATCCAACGCCATACTTCCTCACTGTGTGTAAACCCAACTACACCTCTCTAAATGTCAGCTGTGAGCAGAACCCCTATGTCATGGACGATATCTGCTCGGGAGCTGACCCCATAGCCATCAACCAGGGCAGGTGAGGAGGAAGAACATTTATGTTGTATTTATCCTTGGTGCTCCGCAGCTTTTCTTCCATCTTCTGCATCCTTTATGGGCGTAACTTTAATGGATCCCAGTCTGCTGCTTCGCCCTGTCCGTCATCCTGAGGGTATCTCTGTGTGGGACAGCTTTTATTCTCACCTCATATAAACACTTAGGGCCAGATCTACTAAGATCCCAGTCTGTGAGCAGTAACTTACGTGTACAATCCAGAACTTTGCGTGTGGAGCTGAACCAGGGTTTACAGTTGAGTTACTGAGAGTGACTGTTTAAATGAGCAGCAGGTGTAAACATGCTGCAGACTCTGTTTAAATGAAGGTTTTGTCCGTGACGACAACATGGCAAGTTTGGAGAGAAAACGTGACCTGTAGCGGGTGCTAAATCTATTTACGTACATTTTCTTCTCCTAACACACACATATAGCGCATGAGCCTGTGTTGCAGGTCGCCAGTCCATCCCGGTGTTGGTAAATCAGTTTGTATGGTTGTTGTTTTGCATGTACAGTAAGTTTGCACATGTTTTAGTGCATACAAACCTTCAGTAGATCTGGGCCTTAGGGTGAGCAGATCAGTGACATTATGGCCAAACCTGAGCAGCGGTGACTGAAACAACACCGTAGGCACATTATCTGAACAGAACCTGCTGCTCCTGGTTTCATCTGATTTCCAGAGCAACATTAAAGACACATTATGTAACTTTCTGACCTAAAAACTCTGCGTTCCAGACTTTTCCAATGACAGTGACATCTATCATGTGCATTTCTAGAAGCGCTGCTGCCCAGCAGCATCTGAAGCTGATAAACCAACAGTGGACAACTTTTACATGTGATGTGATGTTTATCTTTATGGTATATATATACATATATATATATATATATATATATATATATATATATATATATATATATATATATATATATATATATATATATATATATATATATATATATATATATATGTATATATATATATATATATATATATATATATATATATATATGTATAGTATATAATAATAAGGAACTGGCTGTTTTGAACACACACCGTCGCTGATTCAGCAAAGAAATGCAAGAAGATTAAAAAGAGAGGAAGAGAGAGAGCTCCCAGGTCAGGTAGGATGCAAGATGGAGGCCTGATTAGCCGTGGATACGCGCATCACAGAGGAAACGGCCTGCAGTGTGTCTTTAATGTTTGTTTAGCTGCACTGATGTTGGATTGGGATTTTATGAACCCATTTTACCAGAAGATTCGGTGGAGCGTCTGAGAGGGATGAACTTGTTTCAGTTCTTACCCTGCAGCCCACAGGACACCCAGCGATCAGGGGACGTTTGCTTTGAATGTCGCTTCTTATTTATCCAGAAAGACGAGCTGTAAGTAATGAACTGAGACTACATTACAGCCTAACAGCACAGAAATGTTGCGTCAGTGTAATGATGCTGGACAGCATTACGGACACGTAACTGTAGATCTGCTCCTCCTGGTTACTTCTGCTGGGAAACTGGGTCAGTTCATTGAGAAACAGTGCAGTCAGTTTTTACATATGAATGAATTTTTTATGACTTCACAGATGTTGCAAATGAAAGCGAAACGAAGGCGCACACAGAAACACACACACACACACACACACAACTGCTTGAATGCTCCGTGATGCGCTCACACATGCAGAGCGGGGGGTGAAGACGTGGCTGGTTGGAGGAGAGGGGATGAGAGTTGCCAGAAGTAGGTCACTGGGATGGAGCGCTGTGAAAACCAGGTTCACCATCCCTCACCAGCACACACTCCCAGTCCTACTGGGAAACACTGTACAGTCACACACATGGACTCATGTCACTTTACTGGTGCCTGACTGGGAGCTGAAGAATCCGCCAGTCATTTTCCTATCAACCTAGTCCAGTTGAGGAAAGCTGGAGTCCATCCCAGCAGTCACTGGGCGGGAGGCAGGAACACCTGGACAGGTCGCCAGTCCATCACAGCGAGAGACAACCAACCAGTCACACTCATCCTAGAGCCAGTCCAGAGTAACCAGTTAACCTAACATGCATGTGTTTGGATGGTGGGAGGAAGCCGGAGTCCCTGGAGGGAACCCACGCATCCTGAGGAGATGAATCATCAGATAAATAGTAGACAGTAGGCAAGTGGCCCACGACAAGCAGATGTGGATGAATCCGTTTGTGTTCTTTGTTGCAGGAAATCTTTTCCATCCCAGCACGCTACCCTCGCATCCTTCGCTGCGGTCTATGTCTCGGTGAGTAATTCCCAAAAGTCAAGCCATCCGTGCTCCAAAGTCGGCATCAGATCCTAAAATTACCAAAACTTTTTAAATCCAGAAGATCCAGTTCGTCGACAGGAAATGATGTTCTTCGTACTTTTGTACAAATCATACAAACTGCATCAGCGCGTCGCTTTGACCTTTATGTTGTCTAGAAGTTCAGACAGCTGGGGGGGGGATATCAGCTGTGGACAGTGCGTACATACGTTGCATAATAAGTTATTGTTATATGTTGACAGATGTATTTCAACAGCACGCTGACGGACTCGTCCAAACTGCTCAAGCCTCTGCTCGTCTTCTCCTTCATCATGAGCGCCATCATCTGTGGTTTGACCAGAATTATTCAGTACAAGAACCATGCCATCGACGTGTACCTGGGATTCCTGCTGGGCGGAGCTATTGCAGTGTACCTGGTAAGAGACAGTCCAATCTGAAATACTGTAACAAGTATTGTTCTGGACAAATGTTACGATACATGTAGTTTAAACAGCCAATCAGAATAAGCTCTCTGACCAAGGGAAGTAACGGCCAGTTCAGCTTGTAAAAGAGTCATAGTCTGTGGCGATGGTGTGAACGACCGACACTCACTGTTGGAGTGGTGGATAAAGACTGTAAAGCCTTGTTTCCTCCAATGGAGTCAGGTCGGGTCGGGTCGGGTCGGAACAGGACAGAAAACTAGAGATTCTTTAAGTTTCTATATTATATGTCATTGGGCTATTATTTATGAAGAAATGGAATGGAACTCAAGTTCGACTTGATTTCTTCCTTATTCTTTTCTGTTTTTTTACGGCATTTTGACGCCCCCTCCAGCAGTTAGCGCCCTCAGCAACCGCCTAGGTCGCCTACACTCAGGGCCCTGTTCATTACGGCATTTTAAACGGAGATTTAATCTTCAAAAATAAATGTGTTGCTCTCAACAGGGAGGTGTTACAGCTTTGTTTTTATGCCAGGTCCAACAGTAAGTGAATATTCTCAATCAATCAAAGGACCACGGTGTGTCAAGCTCCACCTTTTTGGGTTGGACTGGTTAGATTGGTCCCCCATTGGAAGAATCTCAGAAAAGTCTGGTGAAAACGAGGCTTAAAGCATCATGTGGTACCTAACCCAACCCAGCTCCCAGCTTCTTGAAGCAGACATCACTGTTTTCTGCTCATTTATGAACCTCTAACCCAAATTCTCCACATGTAGAGGCTGATTGGGAATTAGGGACCATCAAAGTCCATGTTTTCACCTCGTTTGATCCCTTCTGCTTCTTAACCTTTACCAATCTCATGGGGCCAAATTGGACCAAAGTGTCCATCTTGGAGACGTCTCCTGAACTGTCTGGACTGAAACCTTTCATTTAGTTCTGCTTTACATGATCAGAGCTGAAGAGAGGATGTTCACACAGCTGTTTGGTTTTTCATCCTGAAAGTCATCAAATTTCCTGTTTTTAGGTGAGCCTGAACCTTTTTTCGTTTGTGATCTCTGCCATCTTTGTTTAATCTTCAGCAGCAACACATTTACTGATATTTACACATCTGAACAAGTCTCTCTAGTCTTCTTATGGTTGCAGAGATATGCTCATGTCATCATGGGAACAGCTTTTTTCAGCTGGGCTTCGTGTCTTGGAGCCACCTCTTTGTCTCCATACCATTTTTATGATTATTTTCTTTACAATGCTTCTTAATTTGTTTAGCATCCTTGTGGATAAGAAGTATCCAGAAATGTTTAAAATGAAAGAGAAGAAGTGAAAGTATCAAGAAGCTTCATGTGTTTCCGGTTTTGTCTCTCACCAGGGTTTGTATGCAGTCGGAAATTTTCAGTCCAATGAGGAGTCCAGCAAGAGTCCCCCTCCGATTGTACATCACCCCGCTTGCTCCTTGCCTCATGTGAGCCAGGAGGCGGTTCTTCACCACCTGCAGATGAAGGCCGGCTTGGCCGGTGAGGCTGGTATGACCACCTCCCACTCTGAAGGCCTGCTTCATCGAGGCTTTCAGCAGCAGAGGCCGGATGAAAGCCTGAAGCGCTCCAGTGCAGATGTGGAAGTCATCTCTCCACGCAGCCCTCAGAGCAAAGACGCCATGATGACTTTTAGCCACACCCTGCCTCGGGTTCACACCCCTCAGGCCATCGCTGCGTACGAGGAAGCCGCCAGACGCCATGCTGCCACCCTCCACCATGCCTCCATGGACTCCAGCCGCTCAAAGCAGCTTCTGTCTCAATGGAAAAGTAAGAACAACCATAAGTGCTCCATGCTGGTCTCAGAGTCCTTCTCCTCCTCTGTAGACTCATCATCTGGCCAGTCCACCCAGCATCCCCATCACCATGGCAGCATGGAGCTCAGATCCAGCTCTGAACCTTCAGCCATGGGCCTAAATGGGGGTCTTGATGGCCATGCATACCTGTCCAAGCTGCCCACTGGTGCTAGCACCACCCTGCCCAGTAACTGTAGCGGCATTGCTGGGGGGGCCCGGATATCCATGCAGTCCAGACCTGGATCTTCACAGTTAGTTCACATACCAGAGGAAGCTCATGAAAACTACAACACCACCTCCCAAAGGATGATGGGAGACGGTGGAGGCGATGGAATATCGACGGTGAATAGCACAGTTCAGGCGAACTGGCAGAGGGCAGCTGAGAAGACGGCAGCATGCCGGACTAGCGAGAACATGCAGAACAGCCAACCACGAATCATGCAGGTCATCGCCATGTCCAAGCAGCAGGGTCTGCTGCAGACGCAGTCCAAGAGCTTAGATGAGAGCAGCATGGTCAGCAACACTAACGGCACCTGCCCGGCGCCCGGCCGGTACAGGGCGCTAACGGACTACGACCCCACCAGCACCACCGGGCCCAGCTCACTGGGCAGCACTGCAGGCAGCATTTCAGGAAGCACCGGCGCAATCGTCAGAGTAGAAGCCCACCCTGAAAATAACAGACCAGTGATCCAAGCTCCATCCACAGATGGAAGTGGGTCCTGGAGGTGGCGCTCCCTGGATCACGGTACCGGAGCTGGCGGGAGTACAGGGACGAGCAGTGCCGGTACTGCAGGTCCAGGACCTGGGAGCTTGAGGCAGTCTTTTGATCAGAATGACCAAAACATAGACTCGGAGAGCTCCGATTCGGTTCGAGAAGGATCTATTGACAGGAAGCGGGGCAACCACATCGTTACCACCACTTCTTCTGTTTGCACCCCCCCAATAGTCACTGTTCACACCCAGAGCACCAGCCAGTCCGAGCAGAGGCTCCACCCTCAAGGCCTGTCCACCATAAGGGTCACTCCAGGAGATGGTTCTGGACCTGGAGGAGGAGAGTCCACATCGGAAATCCCCTCAGTCGCTTCCAGCCGGGAGTCCACGCTCCGAAGAAAAGGCAATAATATCATCATGATCCCCGAGAGAGCCAACAGTCCGGATAACGCTCGGAATATTTTCTACAAGGGGACGTCCATCACGCCAGTTTTCAAGGATTAAAAGACAAAATAACCGAACGGTCCTACGAAGATGTAGCAGGTGACGTAGGGCAGCTCTATTTTTTAGAAGATCTGGTCCAAGTGACGACCGTCAATATTAATCATCAGAGTATAGAACTTGATAAAAAAACCAAGAAGATTTTATGTAGCATGATTTTTGTACATGTTTACACCGAAGCACAACCATTTAAGTGTTGTAGAACTTATCACTGTGTACTTTTGTGCTCACTCCTGAGGAAACCCTGTTGTAATGTTAATGCTGTGCCAGTAGTTTCCAGGAGGGAAGAACCTTTTTAATGAGTTTTGCATAAAAAGAAAAGAAAACCAGCTGAGTTTAAACTGTAGCTCACCACTGCAAAATCCCCGTGTCCTAGCTGTGAAACCAACGTTTACTTCCCTGCATTGTAAATACTGTGTTATGCCTGAAAGCGGTGCTACATCACGTAATAATATTTACATACTATAACATATACTGTATTACCAGAATAGATGAAGATTATTTTACAAAGATTTACAACTGAGACATGAATATGTCCAAATGTTTTCTATCTTTTCTGTACAAATTCCACATTTTCAGCAGAATACTGTTTGAACCACAAGTGTGCTTAACAGTCCTCCTGTAGCTCTGAAGTCCAAAATGCAGTGACTTGCACTGAAACGAGCGTTTACTCTGCCCAGTATCATGTATATCCGACATTTTCTCCCTGTACATAATTTGGGAATGTCCACGTCAGTCAAAGCAGCACATAACAGGAAGCAGGAAGAGAACTCAAATCAGCAGAACGTGATCTCGGTGTTGGTGCCAGAATAATCAGATCCCATCGTAAATGTTAAGCTGTTTTTATTAAATATGCGTCTGCGAGCTGAGTACTTATAATATACCCATATTCACAGACATATTTCAACCCAGAGGAAAAGAGGTGGGATTTCTCCGGATCAGCTGAGACGTTAAACAGTTTGGCAGTAATCTGTATTTATTTAAGCACTGGGCAACGTCTAAAATCGTCATTAATTGCATGAAATTTTACCGCAAATGTTAAATGTAAAACATTCTGTTCCACTAAAAGTGTCCCGTATGGACAAAGTGCAGCGGCCTCCTGCACCCAGACCCTCCGGCAGCAGGACGAGCGCTCAGCCCTGGCTGTCCCTGAAAGCCCAGAGTCTCAGCTAAAAGCCCGTTAAAACCTTTTCTGTGACGGCCAAACACAGCTAAAACGATAAATAATTAAAAAACCAAGTAAACAGAGTCTGCAAATATATGCAAAGACAAATAATGTTGACGGTGAACTATGTCCCTACTGACCGCTAAACCACGTTGCTAAACTGGACTTTCGTCTGGCTGGATTCACCCAGTCAGAGGCAGAGGAAGGCAGGAATGGAAGAAACAAGTCTAACCTTTGCCGTCTTGCCTCCACCAGGATAAAACTTCATTTAGTTATTAAAGTTTCTCATCGTGCTTTGGGAGCAGTTTCCCGTCCACAGTCCCACCTGTGGGATCTGCCCGGTTCCATGGGTTTGACCGGAGACAGAAAACACGTTTTAGGAGCTTTTCATGCCGTAAAACAGCAGAAACTGTTTGTTTACATCCTGCTGCAACATGAGAAATGAAGTTAGAGGCCCTCACAGATCCCCTTCTTTTCCAGGGACCCATGAATTTAACTGCAGATTCTGCACCTTGTTTCAGAGATCAGAGCCAGTGAGCCGAACTCTGAAGAAAAAAACGCGTTGATGCGTGATAACATACCCGTCTGGTCGTCTCTCCAGGCTCCTTTCAGCAGACGAAGCTGTGCACTGTGCTCACCTTACCCAGCAGGGCATCAGCAGCAGCTCCTGTAGCATTTTCTCCCAGAAGCTAAAAATCCCACTCGTCCATGAGAGCGCCATGTTTCAGTGTAAATAGAAAACATGTATATTTCCATCTGAATGGGAAGTGAAAGTGACTTTTCTGTTTTAAATCATAATCTGTGCTGAAGAAAAGAAGTCTCAACGTTTCTTCTCATGCCACAAACTTACCAGCAGCCCCCCCCCCCCCGTTTCTTTTCTTTTTGACCAGTTTAGAAATGATAAAGAGCAGTTTGCATTATGATGCATATCAGTCATTTTTATGTCTGGATTTGTTTGTTTTTAATGCTTCAACGTCGGCGCCAAAAGTAGCCAATCAGCAGCAGTGATGTGATCTTTGCCAAAGGTAAGATTTAAGTAAATAAAACATGAGGTGTCGTTTGTATTCAGTATTTGTATAAACAGCCTGCATTACATCATTTTTTACCCCAGAAACATTTGCATGTTTTTTAATATTGTGTATCACGAGATTTGTATCATAAATGTGGTTTTATTTTGAAATCTGAAAGAAAGGTATGTTATTGTTTTCAGTGTTTCATAAGACAATCTTTCAGTGTGAGTGTTGTTGCTCCTTCGGTTCAGTTCACTGTTTACTCTGCTTGCTTTAGGAATCTCAGATGAATGAATCCAGGTAGCCTCGGTAGCTTCAGCAGGTGTTATTTATAGCCTCAAAAGTCCAGTCATTCATTCCTTCAGTGTCTGAAGCCATTAGATTGGCTTTTAGCTGCACCTGAAACGTTTTCCACCCAGCAGAGATGTCAAAAACACAAAACCGTCTGATGCAAGTATCTTAGCAACAGCCAGGCAGCAGGAGCGTGCGTCAGTGCAGGCTCGGGGGGGGGAGGGCACGTCCTGGACAGGCCCCCAGTCCAACATCGCACCGACACAGACGGATTTAACATATTCCCACTCCGAGACGTGACGGCAACTTCTTTCCAACCCAAATAAAAGCAGATCTGCCAAAGATTCAAAACTATGAAGCGAGTAAAATCAGACAGCTTTTATTTTCCCACCTCTGCCGAGGAAACACGCAGAACTCAGCAACGTCGCGCAACTTCTGGACGGAGTTTAAGGACATTTTCAGGAAATCCCAGAAATGCAGTGAGGGACAAGTTAGTGGATTCTGGACGCGATATGGATCATCGTTTAAAGGATTCTTTACTACAGGGAGATTTGGATCATTTTGATACTAAAGCTTCTGACTCAACAGTAAAGCCCACAAGCAAAGATAAAATAAAATAAAATTAAACTTTACAATGGCTTGTTAGAGGTCTGTCACGCCCCGAGTGATTCTCATTTTATCTTGATTAATGCATTAATTTTTTTTATTTAATGTTTTTATTATTCTTTCTATGACTATATTTTCAAGATTTTATTATTTTTATTCATTTATTTACTTTTTTAAAATGTATTTTTCCAACAGTGCAGCTCAAGATGCTATGATGCTGCTTTCCCACAACAGCTTATAAACAAGCACCACTGCGGGGGTCAGTGACCATAACCGTAAGATCAATAAAATCAATCAGTAAAATCCTTAAAGTCACTAATATAAATAAACCCTGTGAATAAAATCTGCAGCAGAAGTCAAACAAACAAACTAATCTTTATTAAAATGAGTGAATTTAGTGTAAAAGTTGGGTCTGATAGCAGAAGGAATACAGACTTTGCTCGTCAGGTTGTAACGTGGACCTGGAGACAGCAGCAAAAGCTGTGATCTGATTGGCTGATTATTGGTTTTCCCAGACTGAATCCATGTCTACGTACGCGTCTAGCAAAACGATGCAAGGTCATTTACACATCTGATGTCCGAGAAAATGCAAAGTGCTTTACATAAAAACATGAAAGATTTACAGCGGGACAGGAAGCGTTAAACACAAAGTTTACAAAGTAATTAAATAAAAATAAAGTAGATAAAAATAAGTTAAACAAAAGTTACAGCGTCAGGAATAAATTTGTTTTCATAAAAAGCAGCAAATAAAAAAGCATATTTTGCTCGTAAACCTGAAGCTTGTTGTGAGACGCCTGGTGTCACATGGCAGACCAGACTTCAGCCCTCCTGATGGAGATGCCATACGTTAAACATGTGCCATCTAAAGTCCAGTCAAAACAGTCAAATGTCAGAGTAGATCTAATCACGCTGTTACGATTCAATTAGATGACAATTCAAGATGCTACGATTCCATTACAAAATAATTATCAGGCTCTTCAATGCATCTTCTTCCCCACTGAGTTTTTCTTTATCCTACTTACAACTCTACTCAGAATCCTTTATTTAACCAAACAAATTGATCTCCGTTATCCTTTACGACAAACCACGGACAAACCCAACACAAACCAAACAAGTTTGTTCAGTTTGAAACATTTTCCATGAAATCTTCAGGAAAAACGTGTTAGGAATCGATGGAAACTACTAGGTCCAAAACGCCGCGGTTGTTCCACCCCGCTTTAAACACAACTCAGCATGCAGCGACCTGCATCCAACATGTTTATTACTTTTACTGAGCACATGGTCTTTATTAATGAAAATACTGAAATGTACAGAAGCACCTCTCATAAATACTGATTTGTTAAAATGAAACAAGATTTCCTTTCAAATATCACGATAAACCAACACAAAACCATCCAGGACACATGAAAACAACACAGTTGATGGAGTTTAATATTTTGAAATCATATTTTTTGGCCACCAGATGTCACTGTGACGATGTTCCGAATGTTCCGAAAGATTTTTTTTTTATCAGGAACAATCGCTCTAAACAATTCATTCATGTAATCATTATCCTAACCGCTTTATCCAAGGAAGGGTAGCGGGGAAGCTGGAGCCTATTGGGCAGGGTACACCCTGGACAGCTCGCCAGTCTATCGTAGGGCGCTCCAAATGATTCGATCTCCTAAACGCTCCATTTCTGTCATCGCTACTAATACATTGGCTTTAAACAGCTTCCAGATGCAGTAGGTATCATCATGTCTCCTAATGCTGCCCTCAAACCCGACGAGTAAATCTCACGCTCAGTACCAGTAGCTGCGAGGCTAGCTGCTAGCTGCTAGCTTCTTCACATCCCGGTTGTTCGCTATTTGCCGCCCAGACACGTTAGAGGGTCAGGATTCTGGTCCCACCATGAAAGTCTCTGGGCGGCTTTATGTTCCTGTCACACTTTCCAGCTGCTTCTGCCAATACATTATTAGGGAAAATATTTGTTTTTTGACTTTCACCAATTGCAATTCGTGTTGTATCACGATGAATGGATTAAATAGTGAATCGGCCCAACCTGGTGGTCGCAATTACATATCACATGTAGACATGGTGTGTTTATAAAACTGACAAAACAAAGCTAACTTGTTCATCATGCCATGTCAACACCTTCTTATAAAAACAATACAATAAAATAAAAATCTCTCAGTGACACTAAATTATCTGCAGCATAATTCATAATTTCTTAGAGAAAAGTATATTTTCATATATTTCTTTCGTCAAAGCTTTAGCTAATCAAAAGGAATAATTCCTTGACTGTTATGCGGAATTTCACCCGTTCTTTACGGAGATATGGCTCATCCATGTTTGCCGACGTAGATGTGAAGATGTTTCCCCGAACAAAAGCTTCATACTGGCGTCTTTACGGCCCACATTCTGAAAACTTCTTCTGAAACCAGCCTCAGCCCCTGATGTGTCTATGAGGATTATTGTAAACGATATAATGAGGAAAAACTGGATAAATATTTTAGAGGAAAGCCTTATATTGTCCACATTCCCTTTAGGATGACAGAAAAAACACTGGAAGTTGTTCCAAAACAAAATATCTTAGAAATATGCAGACTGAACATGAAGGAAATAAATGACATTTTTGTCTTGTGAAGAAGCAAGAGATCCAACGGGTAGAACGGATGATCTTTGCATGCGTTGACCAATGTGTTGTTCCTGGATGAGTAATAAATGTCTCCCGAGTCTGTGATCAGCTGAATGAATTCTATGCACCCAGAAAAGAAAATGAATTGTCATCATTTAAGTTTCAGTTCAGAAGGAAAATGAATAAATCTGATTTATCGTCAGATGATGATGATGTATTTAAATATCTTCAGACAGCTGGACTTGATAATCACTGAGTTTTTAGAGCACATTGATGACAAACGGCGATGTTTAAAAGATTGGAATAAATGTTTTATTAATTAAACCAGTCACGTCCTCTCCTCCATGTGGTTGTCGTCTTTTCAGCTGGATGGATCCCAACGATGTGACGCTTCATTTAGGCGAGTTTGAACCTTCGGTCCATCTGTACTTTATGTTTGTATTTCAGTCTGTTTGCGGAGCCTGCAGAAGCATAACCAAACCATGTAAGCCAAGACTAGTCGTGCTCCAGTATTATTTTTTGTTTTAAAACCTGCCTCCTTCTCCTGCTTTTCTTTTATTTAAACACCAAAATGAATATTCTAATAATACCTTTTTCTATTTCATCAATATAGAACTTTTTAGTAATGTGTTCCATTTAATGCCCCATTTGAAGATACCTATTGAAGTCTTGATTGGTTAGCCTAGACTGATTCTTTAAACCTTTAAACTTTATTAAAAGCACATTTTTAACAAGTTTCCAAAATATTTTAGGTCCCCACTCCACTGATTAAACCTCTTATCTCCTGTATTAGGTGTAAAATCAGAATCCGAGGGAATCCACCGCAGAACCGACTCAGTTCAGTCAAACCGTTAATCAGAGACCAGATGTTTAGAGACCATCCTAACTGTGGATTCTACCCCTCCATAAGATTTTTTTTATCATGAATAATAGCCTGCATTTGCTTTCTCAGTATCTTTCCATCTGGCTCTGAAAGTTGGATTCCACAAATTGCACAAAACCTCCAGTTGTGCTGCCGGACAGTAGCTCTTCCAGCAGGGCCATGCCAGTCTCCCTTTACCTCTGGATAACCAGCACGCTTTGAATCTTATTCCCTGCCAAATATATTTTAAAATGATTTTGTCTCATTATTAAAAACCTTTATCCTTCACTTCTACTGGAAGAGTTTGGATGAAGTAAATCAGCCTTGGGAGGAACCTCTTTTTATTTGCATCTACTTTTGATACTAAACTTGCAAACAGGATCAAATTCCATCTTTCAATCTCTGATTTTATTTTAGAAATCAGCGGTACATAATGAATAAAACTTCCCACCAGTACCTCCATTCTGCTCCCAGTTGCCTGTCTCTCAGGTGAAAACTGGGCGGGAGCAATGTGAGGGCAGGGAGAGGAACTACATCAAGGTATTATTATTGATCTTATACACCTCCATGTGAGAGTGAATATATGAAGAAAGTTTGCACCGATCAGCTGTCGTACTTTAACATGTGACAGTAAACAGACTGTTGTGGCTTCAGTCTGGTCCTGCAGAAGGGGTGATCACCTCCTGCTCTGACTGCAGCTGGAAGATGGATGCTGCGTGACGTCCAGGCTTCTAGTGAGTTTTTCTGGACGGGGAAGAAGGAGCAGCAATTGTCTTTCAACTGGAAAGTTGGGGAAACGATTCCAGGCTTCCCCTGACTATCTGCCAAAGTGGTCTTGGGCAAGATATGGGTGAATGGGACGTGTGGTTGGCATGACTGGAGAAGTGCTTTATATGTATAAGTCCATTTACCATTTTATGGGGGAGAAGCTTACACAGCAGCCACTAATGGACTTTACTCGCTATCACGTTACTCACCATAAGTCTTATGTAACAAAGTTTCAAGAATTATTTTAAAAAATAGAGTCACTAGAAAGTATGGAAATCCCTAGGTATAATGCCAAAAACCATTGGAATCGGTGAAGCAGGACATTGTGCTCCAACAAACGTTCTGCAATTAAAGGCTTTAATATTTTTAACTTACTTATTTTTCTGTAACTGATTAACTGTAATCAACATGTTAAAGTGTAATATACCCTACCAGTCAAAAGTCTGGACACAGTCTCTCATTGGATTTAATGTCAATCCCAGCATTCTCTTATCTACTACCAGGGGTGTGGTTATTTCCCTTCATGAGGTCACAAAGAAAAAGATCTGAGACTGAATCATTTTAGCACACATTCACTGAAAAGTGCCTCAAGCAAGCAAGAGGTGACCGGATCCTCTCATTTTTCATACACAGGATATGGAGACGTTAGAAAAGCTTCAGAGAGTGTATTTGGCATAATATGGAAGCTTTCAGTCTGATTTGGAACAGAAATTTTCATTCATAAGTCTTTTTAAAAGAGGATTTAATTTTAATTTTGAACTAAAGGGGAATTAAAACTCTCATGTGGTCTTTGTGTATTAATTAGTTAACTGGCATTAACCCTCAGTGAAAACAGTGTGTGAAAGCAGCCACCTTTATTCCTTTGTATTCCCCCTCACTGTGCTGGCCGCATGCTGACTCTGCTGTGCACCGCCCCGCTACACTTCCCAATGCTGTCCTACTTTTTATTTTTAGCTGCTCCCTGCCGGTACATCCCAGCTCCCATGGCATCTCTTCCATGCAGCCTTACACTTCATCATCTGGGATTTTACAGAAACACTGTCTCAGATCAAAGGAATGAAATAAAAAGAGCCATTTTTAAGTGTGAGAGACTGATTTTATCTTTTGAGATAAAAGATAAATCCAAAGTAACGGCTAAATGTCGAAAGATTAAAATCATGGCGCCCTGCAATGGACTGGACGGTCCAGGGTGTACCCTGCCTTTCGCCCAAACACGGCTGGGATAGGCTCCAGCTTCCCCGTGACCCTTCATTGGATTAAGTGGTTAGGATAATGAATGAATGAATGAATGAAATCATGGCCCATGTTCTACATTAACATGGTAACTTTAGGTGGAGAATTACATTGTGAACCTCAGACTGGTATCAGCGTGGTTAAGGCACGATTAAAGGCTGCACCATGAACAAGTTTGGTAAGTCGGTGGAGGGTAGAGGTCCCTTTATCGGGGTGTAAGAGCCCCAAACAAGAGCCCTCCTAGATGACCTGACAGTCGCATCTGTGGCAGGAAGCAGCTGGATCTTCAGGGTTTAGAGAAACTCATCATCCTGATGAAGAGGATTTTTAAATCAATGAAATCAAGAGAAAAGTGATGGACAGGCTTTGCACTAATCCATCCCAGAGCAGCGGGTGAAGAGTCTGGGAAGGAGTTTGACTCCGGTCTCAAAGCAGCTTGAAAGCTAGCTTAGCAGGGTGGATGCATGAGGTCTGCTGGCGAGGTTTAAGGCGTGGATCTAGCAGCACTCCACCCCGCCTCAGACTCAAACACAGCTTGGTAAAAATGGTGCCCATAACAATCGCTGTTGCTTCACAGGTGTATAAAGGCATGAATAGCAGTTCAGAAATCTCTTATTAGATCACATCAGTATAGAGATGATGTCTGCCTCCTCAATGGATCAATGAGCTGAACTTCATTCCCTCTGGTCCCCTGTGATCAGCTCCATCACTTAGTATGGGGGGAGAATGTGACCTCATTTCACTCGGGGTTGGTGGCCGTTTGGGGGTCTCTGGAGGCTGTGGGTCTGGGGTGGGCTCCTGGGTGGGGATCGTGACTGCTTCACTGCTGGGGGGGCTAGGTTTCTAGCCCTACTGTGGACCTGGATGGGCCAGCGGCTGGAGTTGCCGCGCGACAGCGGGGCGAGGTCGCTGGCGGGTGCTGGGTTGGCGGGCTTTGACTCCATAACGGGCGCTTGTGCCACTGCGGGGTGGGCTGGGTGGGGTCCCGGGCTCCGGTTCCTGGGGCTGTCCCCCGTTTCTTGGGGGTGGGGGGTCGGCTTGTGCCGGGGGTGGGGGGCTGGGCTGACCTGGACCTGCCGCTGCGGCGGCGGGCAGGTACGTGCTCTGGTGCCTGGTTGCGACCCTGGGACCAGGGGAGTTGGGGTGTTTGATAGAGTGGATGGCATGTGTGTGTGTGTGTGTGTGTGTTTGTGAGGGAGTGTGGTGATGCGTGTGTGTGGGGAATGGCGGTGGTGCATGTATACGGGTGTGTGTGTGTGGGGGGGGGGGTGATGATGCTTGGATGTGTGGGGGTTGGGTGTGTGTGAAGGAGTGTGGTGGTGTATGTGTGAGGGGCAGGGGTTTATGTATGGGGGAGTGGGTGGTGCATGTGTGTGGTGGGTTGGTGGATAAATGTAGATGTAGTGGATGGGGGTGGGGGGATGGAGATGGAGATGGAGGATGTGGTGGGGGGTGGGGGAGATTTGGATGTGACGTGGGGGTCAGGAGGATGGTTTTGAGGGTGGGCTGAATGTGTGGCTGGGTGGACCTGTATGTGTCAGGAAGTGTGTGTGTGTGACTGTAGGTGTGTGTGCTGAGACAGTGGCGGATGTGTGTGAAAGTGCCGACGTGTGGACAAGGGGGGACATCATGTCCCCAGGTGGGGGTGTCCTCTGTGAGTGAGGGGGCGGTGGACAATCGGCCTGGGATTCCCCTTCTGCCGCCCCTCCTCTTCTCTGTCCTCATGCCCCCCTTCTGCGTGTGGTGAGTTGGTCCCCTCTTGGGTCGGTGATGACTCTCTGGTTAGTCGCCGAAGGCTCTGGTTACGGGGATGGCTGCCCCTGGCTTGTCCAGGTCCTTGGGAGGCCCTGGGAGGGGGGGCATGCCTCACTTTCCTCCAGACTTAAATCCCTCGACCCCTCTTCCTCCCCGCCCCCCATCACACACAGGCAGGGTATTGGGAGGTGTGCACGTGGCGCTGGGAGGTGAGAAAGGCCATCAAGGTGGTCTTGATCGCTGCACCCAGCCTCGGCTCACCCCCCAGTTTTAATTACACTTAGACAGCAAAACACCAAAACACTGACAACTCACATGATTAGGGGGGGGCATGCGGTGTATGGTGGGCGGGGCTGCTTAGGTGGTCCCTCTCCCAACACTACGTGACTATTTCCCTCAATTTTAATTGCAACTAATACACACTTTACAAACATTCATAAGAACATCAGTCTGCTTGCTTAAATGCTGGACAAGACAAAAAAAAAAAAAAAAAAAAAAAGTCATGAACACCTTTAAGGGGAGGCGGTCCGGTAAAGCAAAACTGATCATGTCAAAAGTCATTCATTCATTATCCTAACCGCTTAGTCCAATGAAGGGATGCAGGGAAGATGGAGCCTATCCCAGCAGTCTTTGGGTGAAAGGCAGGGTACACCCTGCTCGCCAGTCCATCACAAACCACTCACGCCTATGGGCAATTTAGAGTAACCAATAAACCGAACATGTATGTCTTTGGACGGTGGGAGGTCTGCATGCCAGGTTGTGGCATGCCAGAGTACCCATGCATAAACAGGAAGAACAAACA
Organism: Telmatherina bonti; assembly: GCF_933228915.1. Classification (NCBI taxonomy): domain Eukaryota; kingdom Metazoa; phylum Chordata; class Actinopteri; order Atheriniformes; family Telmatherinidae; genus Telmatherina; species Telmatherina bonti. Next base: position 32,429,924 of record NC_136618.1, read on the forward strand.
AACAAAACTTTGAGTCAGACAGTTTACGCCTCTGCGTCGTCCATTAATTTCTGACAATGGACACTTCGTCGGGCAGGGTTAGTTTCATGGGTCAGGCTTTAAAAGTTTAACCTGTTGTAAATGGACTTGTACTTCTATAGCGCTTTTCTAGTCATACAGACCACTCAAAGCGCTTTACACTACTTGTCACATTCACCCATTCACACACACACTCATACCCCGATAGGCACATCGGGGGGCAGTGTCTTCAGTGTCTTGCCCTAGGACACAATTTCAGGGGAAGCCTGGAATCGATCCCTCAACTTACCCGTTGAAGGACAACTGCTCTTCCTCCTGAGCTACAGCCGCCCCAAGGTCCTTTGCTACATCTCTATGGACTTGCTAAAGACTTCAGCAGCATCAAACCAGAGTCAGTGAAACAACAAGTGTGTTTGCTTTTACCGCCTCATCCAGAACTTAAGTCTGGGACAACTGAGGAACTGAAACAGTTTATAAGACAATGTCACAAAATGTGGAGTTGGAGTGACACTCGTCTGAGAGCAGAGTCACAACAGACCACCTCCGCTGGTCAGGAATGCATTTAAAGTGCATAAAGTGGATACAAGTTAAGTCTAAAAGAAAGTGCAGTCCTAACCAAGTGATAGCCAAGTGTTAAAGTTAAAACACACTACAGAACTTTAGCCATTTTCCCCATATCAATGACTAATCCAGCATCCATCTTGCATCCATACCTGACCTGATACCTTTCTCTAGCCAGCAAAAGAGGTCCTATGATGAGTCTTGTTTTGTCTCTTTTTCACTTTTAATCTTCTTGTGTTATTTGCTGAATTAACAACATTATGTGTTCAAAACAGTCAGTTCCTTCTTTTACCGTGAAGTGAAACGTCACGTAGCATCCCGGTTGTAAAAGTTACATCGTGTGTCTGCTGAGTAGCAGCAATAGATGTCACTGTGTCATTGAACAAGTCCAGGGGCCTCATTTATGAAGCTGTCACACAAAACCCGACCACGCCAATTACAGTCAACTTTTGGGATTTATAAAACCACGACTTGGTGGTAAAACGTCCCGACCTCCACGCCAACTCTGACCCTGGTGTACAACAAAATCTGGAAAAATGGGAAACGGCGACACCAAAGGCAGAAAAAAAAACCAAAGAAATGGTGTCAAATTTGAGACATTTGTTAAAAATCAAACTTAAACTTTTACACAGAACATTTTACATTAACAGCATTTGCAAAAAAAAAATATTGGAAAATGCAATTTTGATATTGTTCCTCCACCAAATAAAATATTAACCACTAAAATCTGTTCTGAAACTAAGTAGTTCTACATGTTATAAAAGCCAGATCAGACAATTAATAAGTCATACAGAAGCTGCCATAATAATAAAGCTCTAAATGAATAATTTCATTAAAATGACGTGTCGCCCATCATCAGACTGATCAGGTGTTTCCTCCACCTGCAGATACAAAACATTGGATATAAAATGCACCCAAATGCGTAAAAGGCGCACAGTGTCCCTGTGGAAGAGCTTGGAGTCCGGCACCTTCCAAAGGGAAGGGACTGACAGGTCGGGTCCGCTCCTTTTCCCAACCCAGAGCGCAGAATAGAACAGAATGTGTGCCACAACCAGACACGCCGTGGTGTAGCGGCCATCGGGCAGATGGAGGCAGGTGGAGGTGCCTCCATGCCCAGGAGGAAACCTGTTGTACAGCTGCAGATGTGTGCAGATAGTGGAGACGCTACATAACATGCTACTAAATGACGTCAGCGCTTCACCTGCGTTCACCTGATCAATCATCCAATCTGAATGATTGTGTTGTCAATCATCCTCTCACGTTGGAACCAAACGCTGCTGCTTTACGTCTAGAAGTGATGCAACACATCAGAGGTGGAGAATTCTCATTTATTCACAAGTTTATCTTTAGTGTCGTTTCTGTCAGGGTGGTGTTTATTTCTCTCCATCTCCTGCACCTCCTCCTTTGTGGCAGTTATTCTGTCCTCTGCGAGGACACCGCGGCTAGGGCACAAGGTGGAACCACTGCCCCCCCCCCCGTCCAACTACATTCCAGAAAATTCCTCTTTATTTTTGCTTTTTTTCCTGCAGAACTGGCATGGAAATCAGATTGATTAATATTTATCAGGGTGTTCACCTGACCTTTTATAGACAACACGTGGGCGTGACAAGATGTTCCCTCACCTGTGGAAAATTTATTGTTGATCCTGATTTATGAAGCGAAACAGGCGTGGGACGTGCGTACACACTGCTTTATGAATTGGGAAGTTTTTTTGTGCTGCATTTCCTGTTTTCCGTACATATGTAGTCATCGTTGCTACGCACAGTTTGATAAATGAGCCTCTCAGACACAAAGTTTTAGGGTAAAAAAGTTACATAATGTGCCTTTAAACCCAAATTCAACCAATTAATTGAATTAATTCCAAGTAATCAACCTGATTAAATGAAAGAATTTAGAAAGCAGCTGTGGTCTACCAGCGATATGGAGCTGTTCCTCCAGTATGCTTACTGGGCTGTAAAGCCCGGCCAGTGGGCAACCTTCTACAACTTTCTACCCATATGTGTCCTTTGAGATGAGAGCTGAATGAAGCAGCGTTAATTTCACACATATTTAGAGCTTTATTTCCTCCTGTCAGAAAATCTGGTGTTTTTCTGCTCCGATCACACGTCCTCGTTCTTTCTGAGAGGAAGAAAACTTATTAACTCTGCCAAGTGTGATTATCATCATTTGCTGTAAGTAGGTCACTGTAATTTCCCCCAAAATGAAAAAGGCTGAGTTTAGGAGAGACTCAGACTCCCGGATCTGGAGTATGAGGAAGAAATTACAAAGATTAAAGTATATGTGAGTTCAGCTGAAGTAAGAGTAATCACATGATTCCAGGATTATGAAATAAAACTTATATTATTATATTAAATACGCACACTGGATTCTCAGCAGCAAACGGGGATTAAAAAAAGAGGAAATATTGGACATAGATCTTCGTCCAACAAAAGCAAACACCTTGTTTAGTGTTAAATGTTAGATGTTATATTATTACGCTCTAAAACCCTGGTTTACTAAAAGTTTGTTTGTAAAATGTATACAAACTCACTGCACATGTAAAAAAAGTACAAAGAAATTTACCAACAGTGCACATTGAGCATTTCATCTCTCAAAGGTGCAAAATAGCACATCTACATCCAGTTAGTATGTCTGCCACAATGAATATGCAATATGAGGCGTTCACATGCTGTTGTCCATGTGTTGGGAGGAGAAAATGTTTATATATCAATTTAGCAGGTGCAAAGTTATCTATCAGACCTGAGATCTATGTTGCTGATAGAAACTGCGTCTATATTAAATACATTTCAAAAGGACGTGCAGACAGTCTATGTGATTGTGCACATGGCTGCGTTATTGTTATAAGAAGGAGACGTGGAAACAAAGCAAGGAGACACAGAGAACGGGTTCTTCACCCTTGTGTGAATATTTCTGGGATGGAAGAGGAAACAGTGGTTAAAACATATGTCTTATCCAGCATTTTGGAGCTGTTGGAGGAACTCCAAGGTCACACAGACCTGAAAACACCTGCAGATATTATGTCACAGCTGGGATCCTCCAGATGAGCTTTCCATGTCCTAAATGCCAAGTATCACCGTATGGCCGTATGGTTAATAGGTTTCCACTATTAACACTATAAAAAATAATAACACTATAAAATAAACACTGTTTATGAAATAAATAATAACCAAATAACCGTTTTCAGGTCTTTCACAGAAAAACAGACCATGGAACATTAGCTTTCTTGTCGACACCACCGTTTGCAGCTCGCTGTCATTAACTTCACTGTGAAAACCAGAAAGCAAGCAGGCTAAGAAACTGAACTGAGCGATACAACCTACCAGCACAATATACAGTATTACAGTACCAGTATTGTTGTAGAACAGATTTCATTATATTTTATTACACTCAGAATGGCTGGTTAAAGTCTGATAAGTATAAGTTCATCAGTGTGAACTGCAAACCCGCATGTGGCCGGTGAGAAGTTCACTGTCAGGTTCAGTGATAGACACAGCCAGTCTCAAACACTGAAGGAGATGCTCCTCTGTCAAGCTGGACCTCATCGGCTTTTTCAGGTGTTTCATACGAGAAAAGGTTTGCTCGCAGATATATGTGCTGCCAAAAAGTGTGGACATCTTCAGTGAGTGTTTTTTAATATTTGGGTACGTGTCGTTTGGGAGCACGAAGTCGATGAGACTGTTGGGCGTGAATGCCTCTTTCAGGACATCACAGTTCTGAAACTCGGCCGACTCAGACCGACAAGAAGGCTGGGCTTCTTCGATGTCGGACACAAAGAGGTTCTGGAAAAGACAGATATCTTTTGCATTAACATGTAGTTCACGTAATCACACTCCGAACTCCGCCTTCAGCATGTTTGGTGCTTCCACACTGGGAACGGGAGTGCTGGCTTCTCTGCAGGAAGAAGGATAAAGTTGTTGTAAGAGCAGCACTAGTTTCACCTGAAATGCCTTTACGTGGGAATACATGTCGCAAATTATTTTCTCTTGGCCTTGTAGCTGCAAGTTGAGGCTGTTGACATTTCTGTCACGTCTGTTATAAATGCAAGGTCCATTTCCATTCTGGGTCGATCAGCTCTGGGACTGCTTTGTCTTTTGAATGAAGAAATGTGTTTATTTCAGGTAGCAGATCATAAAAACGCCTCACAGCTCTGCCCAACTTTCAGACCTCTGTGTGGTACAGCACATCGCCGTGCACGGACTCCAGATCAGACAGGAACTGTTGGAACTGCCTGTGTTTAAGTCCCTTTGCTCTGATGAAGGTTATGCACGACACCGCAACCTTCACTTCAACGTTCAGCAGCACAGTGCTTGCTGGTGAATTAGGACTTGTAGCGGGGCGGTAAGACCCTGTTCTTCCATCTCCCGGTTAGTCCGCTTCGACCGTGAGACGCGCCCACCATACTAGGAGCTCCGTCAGTCGTGATGCTAACAAGTTTTCGCCAGTCCAGGTTTAACCCTTCAATGGTTTAGCATAGTTTGCCAAAAATATCCTTTACTGACGTACAGGCGGTCCTCAGGTTACGCGGTTCTCACATTACAAAACTAGAGCAAGTTTTGAAGTTATGAGGGTCAATAAAAGCTCTTACAAAGGCTAAGACGACGCCTCAGTGCCTATTTTAATTGCCTTTACTGTTTATTTTATACATATGATGTATAATAAATGTATTTATTTAGTTATTTAGTGATCAAGGGGGCAGTTTTTGGTATGTAAGGATGAAAATCTGACTTACACGGAATTTTGGGTTACAGCTGTAGGAAAGGAAGTCGTTCGTAAACCGAGGACCGCCTGTAGTCCCTTTGAGACTTTGGAGGGCTGGCACCTCCTCGCACATTTCAAAGTTTCCACTAACACCACAAATAAAAATAAGCAGATGCGGTGTGTTCTGCACGTCCATGCTGTTGTCCAGCGCTAATGGGAAAAATTCCTTTTTTTTTTGTCTTCTGCTGCAGCTGGGCGTATACATTACCCCTAATTCCTTCAATGCATCTTGTAATTGTAGTCACCTACAGTCTCACAGTAATAAAGACATCTTTCTTCTTCTCGAACTCTCCTCCTCCGCAGACATTCAGACATGTCTTGACAAATTCTCCATCAGTGGAAGGTTTACCGCTGCTTGCTATCAGCTGAGAAACCCGAACGCTGGCTCGAACGGATGACTGGTTCAGCTGAGCTTCGCGTACAAATGGATTCTGCTGAGCTAACAGTCCACGTTTTAGCTTTGAGAGTTTGTCTGCTCACATAAGGCCTTGCAAGCTATCGTATGTCTTTGTGTCGTGATTCATAGTGTCGGCGCAGATTGTATTCTTTCAATACAGCCATCGCCTCTTGACAGATGAGACAAACCGCCTGCTGCTGGTTAAATACTCTGCATTCTGAATCCTTTTTTCTCTTACCTAATCTTTTCACCATTATTCTGTTTTATTCGACAGGGGTGTGTCCAGGATTTTTTTTCTCTTTTTTTTGATGGAGGGGTCTCAGATAGGGTACAGACTGCAGAAGGGTGGGATAAAATGTAAAGTTCTATGTATAAGTCTCGATCATGTGGCCAGGCTGAAAAAAAAATCATAATACGTCTCTGATATTCAGGGGGCCAGCAAAATGTGAAGGCAGGTCAAATCCAGCTGTATGGGCACGACTGTCTCAGAATAACATGAATAAATGATGGTGACCATGTGCAAAACATCTTGGCTCAGTTTGTACATGATTGTTTTATTTAAAAAAAAAAAAAAAAGTTCTGTTCTCCAAAGTGCGAGCTGGGGAGTTTTTAGATGGCTGGCTTGTAGATGGGTCAGTTTATCTCATCCTTAGTAACAATAAATAAGCCTATATTACAGATTTAACACCCATAACTAATACACAGCATAAATCCCCAAATTCTCCTAGTTTGCAAAAAGTTTTACAGTCTGACTTAGTTTGTAACTGTTGTCATTTTTATTTTTCACCAGCAGTGTGTGCTTGAATTTCCCTGTGTATTACTTTTCTCTGCACATTTTCTTTCTGCACTATGCCAATGAGAACAGACATGCTTCAGCTGCCAGAGAGAGAGTTTGTTAACGTTAATAGGTTGATGAAGAGTAGTTAAAACTTTATTTTGTTTTGAGTTTTCACTCTGAGAAGTATCCACACCTGCAAAAACGTTTTTTCGGGGGTTTACCAGACATGTCTGTGGCATTTTGTTTGTGAGAAAACCAAACTCTGGAGAGTAACAACTATTAGCCATTAGCATACTATGCTAGATGGCTAATTACTCACATTTTGTGTCTGTATTATTGTTTTGTATATCATTGTTGTGTGTTCTAGCAACTTTATTTTGTACTGTGTAAAGCAGAGATTTGTGTTGAAGGTCCTGACTGGTGTACTTCCTCCTGGTTTTATCCTTCCAGTCGTCACTTAAAATAGCCAACAGTAACCTACGTTCTTCTGCACAGAACAATTAAAATAAAGAAAAGAGAAAAAAGATATCATTGTAAAAAGATTTTTACATCATGTCAGAAGAAGCAGAGAATACTGCAAGCTCATCGTTCTGTGACAATGTTTAAAACAAACCACAGGCATATAAAAGTGTGCAATCAAGTTATTAAGAGGCAGTAATTTGGTTAATCCCTTTTTAAACATGATTTGAAAGTAATTAAGTTCATTTGTTCATGATGTGGTTGGAAAAGCTGAAATATTTGAAAACAAATAATATACACCATTTTATGTGTGTTGGCATTCGATAGCTGTGTATGAACCATTGTCATTTTGAATAGTTCATGTTCCTTTATTTAGATTTAAAGATCATGAATACTGTACAGTTGATTTAGACATAAATAGATCTGCATGTTCTCCCCGTGTATGCGTGGGTTCTCTCCGGGTTCTCCGGCTTCCTCCTACCATCCAAAGACATGCATGTTGGGTTAACTGGTTGCTCTAAATCACCCATAGGAGTGAGTGTGAGTGGTTGTTTGACTCTGTGTTGACCCGGTGATGGACTGGCAACCTGAACAGGGGGTACCCTGCCTCTCGCCCAGTGGCTGCTGGGACAGGCTCCAGCTTCCCCTCCCCCAGATTGGATATGGAACATCATCTTCATGCGTTTCATGGTTACCATGGGGACAGCTGGTTGTCACGTATGTGTGACATGGAGAAATTATCCAGACTCGTGTTAAAATCCCCAACAGAATGAGTGCAGCATATAGTCTGCTAAACGGGGGTTTAGGGAAAGGTGCAGACATTCGTTGTATTGATGATGTCACCATGTCGTGTCCTACATGTCGTAGCGTCAACTGAGATGCCGAATGGATGGAGCCGATGTATATGTTCATTTAACCCTCATGCTCTCATTTGGCATCGTCTGGTGACCCTCATGACCAAAAGTGTCCAGACAGAAAACTGCTATAAAATCATTATACGTCAACAGAGATCCATAATAAAACTGGCAAAAATACCAGGTTTTCCTGCATCTGCCCACAACGGGGATCTAGTTCGGTTTGGTCATCACTACTTCTCATCCAAATGAAATGTTAACATTAAAGAATAAATTATAATAAACTATAATGCGAAGATGCCACAAATGAAAGTGAAAGTAAAATATGCAGTTTTAAAGGAAATCAATGAGACTCTTGTGGCCATGAAAGTCACCAGAGGAAGTTGCTGATACAACATAAAAAGTACTAAAGACAATAATCATGTTCATCTTTGACATATCCAAGTATCAAATCACAACAAAATCCTCATCCTCATAATATATATTTTATTGAAAATATTTCATCTTTTGAATGTTTTTTTAAAAAAATTTTTTATTAATAACTAATCAGTCACACATTCAAACAGGGATTTAAGGGGTTAATATCACAAAAAATGTTGGTATTTTTTAGCAGGACAGAAGTTTTTTTTAAAAAATTATTTAAAAAAACAAAACAGAAAAAATAAATATGACAGTTTTATAATAATTTTTATGTGTTTACACTCTTGGCCACTGAAGACAAGAAGACACTGGAATTTAATAATTTGTCAGCGGAGACGTGTAAAAGCAAAAACTCATGGCTGTAGCCATGATCACCCTTTAAAAGCAAAAAGGTTTGAGGAAAAAAAGGTGAAAAATGTAACAAGTAGGGAAGGAAGTGGGTAGAAACAGAAGAAAAGAGCTGTGCAAGAGAAACTCAACCTAACACCACGACTGATTCACTGTAAATGATTATGATGAATATAATTTAATTCTAGATTATTTACATGGTTTTCTGTGTCAGCCAATTAAACAATACACTTAGCGATAGGCTGGCATGTATGTGTGTAGAATTATTTAGTCTGAGCTGCTAATATACCATAAAACCCCTCTTGTTTATATTAATTTATTGATATGAATGCAACACAGGATATTTAAAAAGAGTTGTGATCCATCTTCCTGTAGATCGCCATGCTTCTCATTCGTAAAACACACTATGACAATTCAGACTAGTAAAAAAAACTGTCCTGTTCACTGACAGCCCAACATTAAGTCTAAAATAAACATAAAACTATCTAAATAATAATTATTACAATACAATACAACTTTATTTATAACGCTCTTTAAAATCAAGAATGTTGACCAAAGCGCCACATTGTGGAGATTAAAAACAAAAACAGAATAAATAACATATACGAGGATAATTAAATAAGTTCCAGTCAGCTAAAAGAAAGCAAAAATAATTTTAAAAAATGCAATAAAAATTATTATGATTATTATTATTGTCATTAAAATGAACAATAACAGCTGAAAATTTATCCCCATAATTATATTTAGGAAACTTTTTACAGGTGTGCGACTCCTTCAGATTCAAAATGGGCTCTTTTTTTTTTTTAAATGGTAAAATGTTTCAGTTTCATCATCTGCTATCATGTTTATGTTCAACTGGGAATAAAATATGGGATTTATTTATGATTGCTTTCTATTTTTATTTATATTTCAGTTTCCCACCATTTTTTGGAATTTGTATATTTAATTAGAAATCAAACAAATGTTATCCCCATGATAAAAATGAACATGGGAACATTAATTAGTTCTGGGTGAACCGCTGGTTTTCAGTCATTCATTCAGTCATTCATCATCCGAACCGCTCAGTCCGATGAAGGGTCGCAGGGTAGCTGGAGCCTATCCCAGCAGTCTTTGGGCGAAAGGCTGGGAACACCCTGGACATCTCGCCAGTCCATCTCTGGTTTTCCTCTTTGGGACGGTGAACTGTCTTTCCAAGCTACAGTTTCACCACAACCTGACACCCTCCTCTCCTGTTTCCTCCCTGTGCAGAGGGCTAAGTGGAATGGAATGGCACTGGCTCAGAGTGTATCCAGTATATTGAGCCCCTGGGGATGAGTTCCTCACTGCAGAGGAAGCCAGGACATTCCGGGACATTCATGAATATGGACAGAGACTATTTCAAGACACATCTCATTCATTATTAAAATGAAAAAACTGAATCCTGTTTTTTTTTCTCTTGCATTTTCCATGTTTCCTTACAAGCTTCTGTTCTTTTCTCTAGATTGTTTTCTTTCTTTTTCTGATGACCTGGGGGGTGCTGTCGACAAATGCATCTTCTAGATTTACACAGAATATCCAGTTATCTTTCTACACACCATAATCTGCTGCATTCTCTTCGTGGTTGGGAACGTTGGGGTGGGGGTTCATTATCCAGGTGAGAGGAGCTCTCATGTCTGGATGGAAGTGTCAGAGTGAGACAGTGATTCAGTGTGTCAGAGGATCAGTGTGAGAATGCATCATTTTTATTCTTTTGGTGTTTTTTGGCATTTGTTACTTCATAAATTGCCGTTTAAATTAAATTTCAATGGAAATATCAAAAAATAGAAAGATAGTTTAAATGAATGAAAAACCAAAAAGGCAAACAAGCAAAGGAAAAGTTGTCAATGCAAATGATAAAGTTTGTAATCCATTACCTTCAGTTTTCACATGATTCACATAGATGCTTCTGTTTACTGTTAATACACCAGACCAGTTCATATTCACCAATAAACAATGATTAGAATGACCTATCTAAGGAAACAAGTGGTTGCTGATACAGAGGGAGTCTACTTCCTGAAGGCAAAATGGAATCCAGTTCCACAGCAGAGGGTCTGATGACTGAAGGTTCTGCTTTCCATTAACCTAACTAGACCTGCAGTCCGAGTGAAGTTCTCTGTCAGGAAAATCTGGAACTCTGAGCCTTTTATGATCCGAGGGAACTTGGCCACTGAGAGGGCACTCACATCAGGATAGTCCACTAGACTCTGTTTGGTCAGAGACTCGGTTCAGTGTGGGAGTTTAATATTCTCCCGGACTGAGATTGTGTCACAGTGCGCTATTCAGATAAATCCGACCTTTTAAATAACATGTTCCCCTTTCCACTGGCACTGCACCAAGAAAAACTGAACGAGAAGACAAAACAAAGAAGAAAACAGGTTCATCTATTGGTTAATGAAGTACAACTTTGGGTTCTGGAATATAACAGCTGAAGTTCTATCAAAGTTAATCAGATTTCCATCAGAAGTGTGGACATTTCTCCTGCCCAAAGCCGTCTACTCAGCACACAGTTATGTTTGATGTGTTTACCCACAATGTGCTGAAACCACGGAGCACTTTGCTTTGCAGTCTGTTTCCTGGATTTGGTCCTCTTGAAGCAGACCTAGACCTGCATTTGTGGGCAGACTGAGTCCACTTCTTTAATCCAAATCAGAATTTGTTTGCGTGTTCACACTAACCCAAGTGAAGCAGACTTTAGGCAAAAACAGGGTAGGATTCAAATCAGAAGGTTGGTGCAGTCGCACCAGGAGAGTCTGCTAGACTCGGTACAGCTGGGCACTCGGTTCAGTTTGGGGCTTCAACTTTCTTTCAGACTGTTTGTGTTCGGGCTGCATTACTGAAGCAAATCATTCATTCATTCATTCATTCATTCATTCATTCATTCATCATCCTAACTGCTTAGTCCGATGAAAGGTCGCAGGTAAGCTGGAGCCTATCCCAGCAGTCTTTGGGCGAAAGGCAGGGAACACCCTGGACAGCTCTCCAGTCCATCGCAGGGCCACACAGAAGCAATCAGATCTTTTAAATAGGTGATCTGGAATCAGTGAGGTTTCCTCATTCTTTTTTTATTTTTTTTATTTACAATTTTGACAACATAATAAAATACACACATTACAACAAACATCACATAAGAGTCATTGCAGTTCACTGAGAAGTCTCATATTTAAAATATGATCTTCCGAAAATCCAGGGTCCATTATCACCATTATCAATGTCTAATAGAATGGATCCATCCATCATCAATAAATCCAGAAATTCTTTTAACCAAGTACCAATATTAAAACAATTCAGCTTGTGTACTTTCCAGTTCATCAATATAACTTGTTTCACAGATACTAAGGCTAAAGCAATGACACATTGTATTAATACTGAATGTATTCTCTCGACCCTCATTCCCAAAAGACAAACCAAAGGACAATCAGGTAACCCTAACCCTTTTCTTATTGGAATATTGAAATAATTTTGTATAGTTTTTCCTTTCTATTGACAGCGTCACCTGACAGTTGTTAGTTTTGGAGCAGCTGTGACCATGTCATCTACCTCAGAAGCAGATTGTTTCAGTTAAAAGAAAATACTGTTCAAATAAGAACTTGTCTGTGATGATGGTTGTTTGAGCACATAAGAAATGGTTGCGCTTAAGTCGGAGGACATTCATAACTGGATGAAGATAACTCTTACTGGAATTACAAAGTGCTTCAAAATAAGAAATTATTTTCAGTGGATAATCTGTAACAAAGTCAACCATGAATATGCAGAGTTTATCTGGTTTTCTGATTGTGAAACGGGACAAAGAAAAGTCTCCTTGTCCTGGAGAATCCCTACATTTGACAGCAGTAATGGCTGCTCCCCTTTGAGCCAAACAGACCATTTGCATATATTAGAGAGCAAATTGAGGAGTAACCTTTAGAGCTAACAGCTTACGGAGCTGCTGTGAAAATATTGTTGATGACCACAGCCAATCACAGCAGCGGCCGATTGTTGACAGCTGATTAATATTCTGCCATCTAGTGGTGAGAAGTGTTAATAGGTTAAAGCACTGTAGTCTGGTCCCTGGTGACACTCAACCGGCAAACTTTACCTCATAACCTGGTTGGTTTCAGGTGAACCTAAGAGCAGCTTTTTCAAAGCTATCTGCCGTCTTTACCTTCACATAACAGACACCAGCACTTCATGTGCAGCAGGGTTACTTCTTGTTTTTACACATTCAAACTAAGAAATTAGTCTCATTAAAACACCTGCTCGGCTTTTCAGCAAACCAGTTCAAACCAGTTTAGAGTCATTCACTCCATGTTGCTTCAGCTCCTTCTCTCAGGAAATGGCAGCAAGTTGGGCAGATTTAAAGGCGGCTCTTCCTGCAGGACACAAATCAGAACGGATTCAATGAAACCAGGATTGTGAAGAAAATAATCTGGAACATCTCATGACATGAAGTTAAAACCCAGACATGTTCTTGTTCAGATGTTTTATTGTTAAATATTGTAGATTTAATGCTGTAACACTGACATCGTACTTTCAGTGTATCGCATCGGGAATAAACGTGAAAGTCTCTACAGAACTAATGTAGACCACGGCGAAATGCACCTTTCAATTATTTGTCAGGTTCTTGATCTTTCTGAAAGAGACAACTTTTGCATTTCCACTGTTCAACATTTAATTATTGATTATAGCGACGTGAATAATTCAGCATGTACTTGACATGACTCTGTGCTTGATGACTGGATGGTTTGAAAGCCTTCTGGTTAGCTTTATGTTCACACATGGAAACTTGGATTAAAATAGATTTAGAGCTTTGTCTTTTTTTAGCAGAATATGTAAAAGCATGTGGCAGTAAGACAATCAGACCCACGCTCTCTTTGTGGTTTAGTTTTCAGGGATTACAGCTGCAAGTTTGACACAACTCTGCTTAAACTGTTTCCCTCCAGCTTTCTTCTACATCCCTGGACACAGATGTCTTTCATCAGCTCATCCCAGCTGCCACTCACCGACCCATTTCTCCAGCAGTATATGTTCCTGAGTTCAACCTGCAGTCAACGCCAGATTGTTCTCACCATTTAGTGGTATCTGGTCTTCATGATCTTGGTTTAGATTTTTGTCTAGTTTGAAGAGACCTGTTAAACATATGGCTTTTTGCCTTTACAGAGAATCCTGTATAGATTTTGTTCCCTTCCACTGTTTTTGGATAACCACCTCATTTCACCAGCACGCCTGACCTCAGCCTCTCCGTCTGCCTGCTTACCGCTGGACCACCATCTGCACAGTGAGAAATTTCATTCTTCTTCAGTTTAAGGCCTGTTCCTTGGGTCCAAACACTACCCCTTGTGACACTAATGTCATTTTCAGTTTCATCTGCTGAAAGAAGCTTCCTTCACATGCTGGATGAGTCTCTGGGCACTTTTGGTGAAGTTCAAACATGCTTTTGCTTCTCTTTTTGCATAATAACAACTTTTCTACAAACAGAGTGTCTGCAGTCACTGTGGATGCTGTAAGGAGACATGGAGGTCACACAGCCTGGCCAGATGCCTTTATTTTCTTAAAAACAGGATAGTGTGAGACGATACTGAAGTGTGATTAACCCAAAAAAATATTGAGGTAATAGAAAAAAATCTCCTGCGGCCACTTGAGGGCTCCTGGCTTAATTTACCCAGAAGCTGCTTCAAGCTCTGCTTCCTGATGGCACCAGGACCATGCACCCCCCACTCCCCCATACATACACCCCTGCCCCACCACACATACACCACCACCACACTGCTTCACACACACCCAACCACCACACACCCTAGCATCATCCCACCTCCCCACACACACACCCCTGCATGCATGCATCACCCCCCCCCCCCCCCCCCCCCACACACACACACACACACACAAACCCACCACCAACACACCTATGCACTGCCACCAGTCCTCGAGACACACACACACACACACACACACACACACACACACACACACCATCCACACTTTCAAACACCCCCACTCCCCAACTCCACCGGTCCCGGGGTCGCATCCAGGCACTAAAGCACGTACCTGCCTGCCGCCACAGTCACAGGTCCGGGTCAGCCCACCGACACCGGAGCCCAGGACCCCGCCCAGCCCCCCTGTGGCGGGACAGGCACCCGTTAGGAACCCAGCACCCGCCGCCGCCTGGCAACTCCAGCCGCTAGCCTACCCAGGTCCCCCGCAGAGCTAGAAACCCAGCCACCCCAGACCCACAGCCTCCAGAGACCCCCAACCGGCCACCAACCCCGAGTGCAATGAGGTCACATTCTCCCCCCATACTAAGTGATGGAGCTGATCACAGGGGACCAGAGGGAATGAAGTTCAGCTGACTGATCCCTTGAGGAGGCAGACATCATCTCTATACTGATGTGATCTAATAAGAGATTTCTGAACTGCTGGATACACAGACTTTGTTTGCTTTTCCACTTTAGAAGGATAGTTTTCTTTGCGATACATAAACTGGTGAGGATTAAGTTTGCAGAATTAAATAAATAAGCCCAGTTTGGGGTTTGTAGGGATGTTACATTTAAAGCAATTTGACAGATCTTTACATACCTGAAACCAGAATTCCTGGACAGGTGGGCAAGACCACAAAGCATGGTAGTAGTGTTACCGGCGCCAGCCCTAGGGGAAGCTGGTGCGGTGACAAGCGGCACACAGCGAGCGGACTGTGTTGCCAAAAGTTGTGGTATTGAGAGGCTGTGGAAAGACGAGGAGACGTGTTATCATTGCCACAGCTCTCTTTACTCCGAGATTCACATATTTAGATTTTCATACATACATTTCCAGACAAACTGGTAATTTACAAAAATAAAAATAATCATTTGGTTCCAAAAATATAAACAAAAATACTTAATACGTTCACTTTTTGTCATATCTTGTCCCTTTTTACAGTGTTAGTGCTAAACTACTTCACTAAATCACTTGTATCTTACATTTTCCTTTGCTTTTCTCTTTCTCTTTGCTCTGCACCACACACACACACACACACACACACACACACACACACACTGCGGCTACTTCAAAGAACGCGCCTAAAACTCGGCGGTAACTAGTCTCTGATTAACTTGAAAATGACTTTGACCCCAAACTAAACCAATCTAAACCCACAGTAAATGTGCACAAAATATTCACACATATTACAATTGGACACAGAAATTACTTTTGCATTACTCGAAAGTAGACGTTAGCTAAACGTTTAGGTGCCTAATGTTTTTATCCTTAGCAGACTTCTAACATTTTCCGCCTAAAAACTAATTACTAAACTACGGTTACAACTGCATCAAAACACACATACAGTCTTGCAAAATCATGCAACATCTTTTCTGACATATTAAGGACCAGTATTTAGATATTTTACCAACTTTATACGCATTTTACCTGTGGAAAGACGAGGAGACGTGTTATCATTGCCACAGCTCTCTTTACTCTGAGGCTGTGCCAGACGTTCCTCTCTTATCCTACAGCAGTGCCCATAGCGGCTTCTAGCAGCTTGGATGTGAATTACACCATAACATAAAGACATTAAAACTTAATTTAAAAAAAATATATAGGGGGGTGTTTGTTTCAATAAAAAACTATAGATGTAGCATTTTTCAACCTACTACACTCTCCCCTGCTTTAAGAGATGACTCCGGCATCTTGAATTATATGTCTCAAATTATGCCACATTCACTTCAAGAAAGTATATACAATGGTCCATTAATAGTCTTTTGATTACTCAGTCTCGTCACGACTAACAACTCCAAACTGGTGTTGGGTAAGAGTACATCTCAGGTTGTGCTGGGTAATAGTTCATGGGATAAGGTACACAAGCAAACATCATATTTGCTCCGGGCTTCCATGTCTGAAAAGATGGTTGTCCGAAGTGATTGTAAGTGAACATTTCTCTTGGCTTCACTGTTCTAGTTGATCTCCGTACTGTTGTGATATCCTCCTGTGCATGTGTATCTGACACATTTTCACACTGTTCGTCTGGAGTATCACATTCCAAATCATTTTAACCAGGAAGTGTTTCATTGACATTGTCCATTTCATTTGTCTCGGTTGGTACATCATCAGCTGGAACTATGTCAACAGGCGCTGGCCTTGGTGCTGAATGAGGTTCAACAGCTGGGATTGACATGTTTGGGTTTGGTACTGCAACTTTTGATGGTACACTCTGTCTTTGCACTTGAACTGGTTGAGTACTTTGCCTTACAGGTTGGAATTCAGGGGCTGCAACTCTGAGCTCATGGTTTGATTGAGGTTGAGTTTTGTTTCTTTGATTCACAGGTACACGAAGCCAGTGATATGAGTATTCCTCTTCCTCATCAGATTGTTTTGAGTCTGGTTCAACAGCTTCCTGAGTTTGTCTTTGTTCTTTTCTTTGTTTTTGTCTTGTCCGGTTTACATGTTGATTTTGTTCTTTTTCCAGTGGTAAGTCATTAACAAGTAGAAGAAGATTTCTGTGCAAAACTCTGAGCTTGCGGTCTCCCGTTTCTGCTTGAACTTTGTATACAGGTCCATTTCCAATCTTTTCAACAACTTTATGGATAGACTTTTCCCAGTATGCTCTAAGTTTACCAGGACCTCCGCGTTCTGAGAGATTCCTGACTAATACTCGGTCTCCAGGTTGTAAAGGGATGCCTTTTAAGTGTTGGTCGTAGTACTTTTTTCCTTTAGCTGAACTTTTCTGGCTGTTTTCTGAAGCTATTTTATATGCTTCTTGCATTCGAGTTGCCCATTTTTCTGCATACTCTTGTTTTGTTTTACAGTCACTTTCAGGTTTAATGTCAAAAAGCAAATCAACAGGTAATCTTGGTGTTCTACCATACAGAAGAAAGAATGGTGAGTACCCGGTTGATTCGTGTCGAGTACAATTGTACGCGTGGAGGATGTGTGGTAAATGGTCTTTCCACTGTGATTTCTTTTCTTCCTGCAGGGTGCGTAACATTTGCAAAATAGTTCTGTTCAGTCTTTCAACAGGATTCGACTGTGGATGATACGGAGTTGTTCGAGAGTGAGCTATTCCTGCTAGTTCTTGAAGTCTTTGGAATAAGCTGTTTTCGAACTCGCGACCCTGATCATGGTGGAGTTTTTCAGGATATCCAAACCTTGGAATGAAATCATGAAAGATTTTCTCAGCTGCGGTTCTGCCAGACTTATTTTTAGTTGGATAAGCTTGCGCAAAACGCGTAAAATGGTCTACCAGGACTAATATGTATTCATAACCTCCTTTACTGGGTTCAAGATGGAGGTAGTCAACAGATACGAGTTCAAATGGAGTACTTGTAGTGATCGAACCCATGGGAGCTTTTTCAGGAACACACGGGTGTTTTTGTTTGAGACAAGAGCATTGGCGAACCACATAATCTTCTATGGCTTTCTGCATGAATGGCCAATAAAACCGTTCTCTTGCTAAGTGAATAACTTTATCGGCACCTACATGTCCCATATCATCGTGCAAATGTTTCAAAACAGTCTTTCTCAGTTTTTCTGGAACAACTATCTGTTTTCTCTGTCCAACACATCTGTACAAAAGTCCTTTATCAAGTTTCAGTTTGTTCCATTCATGTACAAGTCTCCTTGTGTCTCGTGTCATTTGTCTTTTATCCTTTTCATTGGGATTCCATCCTCTTTTTTTCAACTGTATGACTTCCGAAATTGAAGTGTCCTCTCTTTGAGCTGTTCGTATATTTTCAGGTGAGATTACAGGAGTTCCTTCACTGTCACTTGAGTTTAGTTGTAAAGCGGCAACCCATGGTACTTCGCTGTCTCTCATTGCTTTGTCACCTTGCCAAATGGCAGAGATGACTTCAGGAGGCATAATCTCTGTGAATTCGGACATGTGATCTTGCAGCGTAACTGGGTATCTCGACAGTGTATCAGCATCTGTGTTTGATTTTCCTGGACGATATTTGATGGTAAAATGAAAATCCGCTAGCTCACCAACCCAGCGATGCCCAACTGCGTTCAACTTGGCTGTACTCAAAACATAGGTGAGGGGATTATTGTCTGTGAATACGGTAAAAGTGGGTGCGTAATAAAGGTAGTCTCTGAACTTATCACAGATTGCCCACTTAAGCGCAAGAAACTCAAGCTTGCCAGAATGAAGGTGATAGTTTTTTTCAGCAGGCGTGAGCGTCCTGGAACCGTATGCAATGACACGCAGTTTGTTTCCCTGTTGTTGATAAAGTACGGCCCCCAACCCTTCATTTGAGGCATCCGTATGAAGTACAAAAGGTAAGTCGAAATCTGGGTGTGCTAAAATTGGCGGACTAGTTAACATATCAATGAAGCGTGATACAGTTGCACTGTGTTCTTGTGTCCAGTTAACAGGTGTTTTGGAAGGAAGCTGACCACTATTGGTCTTCTGCTTAGACTTGTTTGACTGACTTTTAGTGGGTCTATTCAACTCGTTGGGACTCTCAACAAGTTTGAAAAGTGGTCTGGCTAACCTTGAAAAGTCCTGTATAAATGTACGGTAGTACCCTAAGAAGCCAAGGAGAGCTCTTACTTCTCCAACATTCTTTGGCTCTCTGTCTCTGAGGTGATTAACTGCTTCTAGATCTTTGGGATCTACCTGGACACCTTCACTAGTGACTAGACATCCGACATATCTGATTTGTCTCTTAAAGAGTTCACATTTGTTAGGGCGTAACTTAATACCATGTTCTCTGAGTTTGTGAAGAACACGTCTTAAGTCATTGACATGATCAGTGAAAGTCTTAGAATAACATAGCACATCATCTAAGTAAGGTGAACAACATTCATCCCTTAAACCTTCAAGAACACCTTCCATGCATCATGCAGTGTGGACAGATGTTTGATTGTGACAGACCCATCCTGAACATCCTGTGTCCTGTATAATGAGTTCCATGCAGAATTTTAAATTGTATTAATTCTTAGTCATTGTAAATGTATTTGAACAGATTTGTGACCATTCATTTTGGTCAAAGTTACTGGATAAGTCTGCTTCCCATTTAGAAGTTGGGAGACAGATGGAATCGTCTAGCTTTGATAGTAATCTATATATTTTGGAAAACAGTTTCGGGGCATTGAGATTTAAGAATTCTGCAGCCCTGATAGGTAGCTGCAAGTTTAATTGATCAGGGGTGTATTTCTTACCTATAATAGATTTAAGTATTCTAAGAATTTTGTGCTGCTGATTTCATATCGTGAAGTAATTATATCAAAAGGGAGAAAGTTCCCGTTTTCTATTAAATGTTCTAACTGTTTTATTCCTTTATTCTTCCACTGAGGGAAGTTTATCATTTTCCGGTTTTGCTGGATGTCGGGATTGTTCCAAATAGGTGTAAGTTTGCATGGAATAAGCAAGGACTTGGTTAGTTTAAGAAATTCCCACCAGGCCATTAGTGAGGAGCTGATATTAATGCTTTTAAAGCATTTTTGGCGTTTGACAGCTGTGCTGATAAATGGCAGGTCTGAAATTGCCATATCCTCACACATAGCTTCTTCTATATTAAGCCATGGTTCATCTAGATAGCTAGGTTTAAGCCATTTAGAGATGTATTGTAGTCTGCTGCTTATAAAGTAATTTTGGAAATTAGGCAAGTCTAAGCCACCGCTATCTTTAGTCTTCTGGAGTGTTTTTAGACTAATCCGTGGTGGTTTGTCTTTCCAGAGAAATCTAGTAACATTAGAGTCCAGTGATTTAAACCAGGTCGATGGAGGTTTAATGGGGATCATTGAAAACAGATAATTGATTTTAGGTAGAATCATCATTTTTATAGTTGCAACTCTTCCCATTAGTGATATGGGTAAAGATTTCCACCGTGTGAGATCGTCCTCAACTGTTTTTAGTAGGGGGACATAATTTAGCTTTATAAGGTCTGACAGTCTGGGTGAGATGTTTATTCCCAAGTATTTAATATTTCCTGACTGTAAAGCAGTGTCAGGAGTATTATGGAAGGAACAGTTGATGGGTAGAATGGTGGTTTTAGACCAATTAATGGAATATTCAGAAATTGATGAGAATTTATTGATGAGTGCGATTGTCTGAAAGATGGATGATTGTGAATTTTGAAGGAAAAGTAATACATCATCAGCATAAAGACTGGTCTTATGCTCCATATTTCTACAGTTAATGCCTTTAATGTCTTTGTTTTGTCTAATGCTAGCTGCTAAGGGTTCAATAAAGATTGCAAAAAGTGAGGGGGAGAGTGGACAGCCTTGTCTGGTGCCTCTCTGCAATCTGAAGCTGTGAGAAGTTTGATCATTTGTCCTGACGCATGCATTTGGATTGCTATACAGTATCTTTATCCAGTCGATAAACGATGAGCCAAACCCGAATTTTCTTAATGTTGCAAATAAGAATTTCCAGTTCACCCTGTCAAATGCTTTTTCAGCATCTACAGAGATTATGATAGTTTCTATGTTATGTATGGTGGCATAATCAATTAGATTTATTAAATCTAATCTAAATGATAAATCCTGTTTGATCAGGATGTATGATAAGTGGAGTTATTTTTTCTAGTCTTGTAGCAAGCACTTTACTGATTATTTTAAGATCTGCGTTCATTAGTGATATTGGACGATAACTAGATGGGAGTTTGGGGTCTTTTCCTGGTTTTAGTATTACTGTAATACTAGCCAAATTCATGTTTTGAGATATTTGGCCTTTTTCCTTAATTTCTGAAACCATTTTATAAAAAGTGGGTGCTAGTGTAGACCAAAATTCTTTATAATATTCAACTGGAACACCGTCTGGTCCTGGAGCTTTATTGCTGGGCATGTGTTTTAAAGCTTCATGTAGTTCCCCTGCTGAAATGGGTGCGTCCAAAACCATTTCCTGGTCCTGTTGTAACTTTGGAAGATTGAGGTAGCTGAGAAATTCCTCAATGCTGTTGTCTGATGGATCTGTTTCTGAGGAATATAATGTTTTATAGAAATCCCTAAATGTGTCATTTATTCCATCCAGATCATGGAGGATATTTCCTCTTGAATCTTTAACAGAGGAGATGGTTGTTTTCTCCTTGTTTGCTTTTAATTGATTTGCGAGAAATCTTCCATAACTTTGCTAAGTTCTCTAAGCAAAGTCTTTGTAACAAAAACTGGGTTTTTTGGTTAATTATTTCATTCAGCTCTAGTTTAGCCTTTCTTATGTGATTCAGCACTTGCTCTTCTGGAGAAGCCTTGTAGGCATCTTCTAGTGATTTTATTTTAAGCTCTAGTTCAGATATTTTTGAACTCTCCTTCTTTTTCTTATGTGATGAAAATGAAATTATTTTCCCTCTCATTACTGCTTTTCCTGCCTCCCAAAGAACACATGCTGATGTTCCTGGTATGTCATTGTTTTCTATATACAAAGACCCCTCCCGTATGAAGTAACTGATAAAATCAGGATCTTTAAGTAATGATGTATTAAATCTCCATTTGCTATAAGATGGTTTAGTTTTCTTATTCATTAGGGTAAATGATACTGGTGCGTGATCACTGATAGTGATGGAATGGATTTTAGTTTCTGAGATATTGTTCATCATAGAGCTGTTAGTGAGGAAGTCGTCTATTCTGGAGTATGAGTGGTGGACAGATGAAAAGTAAATGTACTCTCTAGCAGTGAGGTGTTGTGAGCGCCAGACATCACAAAGACCAAAATCCTCCATATATTGTTTAACAACTCTTGCTGACTGCCAGACCCTGTGTTTCCCTGCTCCGCCCCCCTTGTCCATCCCAGAGTTTAAGGTCATGTTGAGGTCGCCCCCAATGATAAGTGTATTATTAAGGTGATCATATAGTAAGGAGAAGAAGGAGTGAAAAAAGGAGGGGTCATCAGTGTTTGGGCCATAAATATTTGCAATGCATAACTTCATGTTTAGGATAGATAATGTCATTATTATGAATCTTCCATCTGGGTCTAAAATTATATTATTAGCAGTAAAATGAATTTTCCTGTTTATCAGAATGGCTACTCCTCTTTGTCTTGAGTTGAAGCAGGCCGAGTACACGTGAGGGAACTGTGCTGTAGAGAGTACGTTAGCTGTTGTTTTTAATAAATGAGTCTCCTGTAGCAGGACAATGTCTGCCTGTAGATCATTCAGTCTGCTAAACACCTTCAACCTCAGCTCCACGTATATTCCACGTAGCAAACCTCAGGGTGGTCATGCTGTTTCTATAAAAGTGTGTGTGTGCATGCCCACATGAATGTATACATGCTGCATGTAGATTGTGTGTGTATATAAGTTCATCTGTGTGTACAATGTTCCTATATGTCTGTCCACATGCTTTAAGGATGTGTGTGAGTTGGGGGTGTGTGTTGATTTGAGGAAACACTGGATGGTGAAACAGAGTCCTCAGATCAAACTAAGGACACAATGTATTCCTGCCACAGTCAAACCGTCTCTGACTGACCACACTGGGCCTCAAACAGTTTATAACATGTTGTCAGAAACATGTTATAACAGGATCAGTATGATAACTATAGTCTAAACACTTCATGCTCTCTCCAACATGACAAAATCCCAAATATCTCATTTACAGCAAAGATCTTTCCATCACTTTCCAGACGAGTGTGAATCTCTGGTGACAAAGATTAACAGTGAAGTGATCAATATGTCTATCTGTAGCCAATCAGAAGTGTCCCAGACTCAGACAGATGTAGAAAAACACATTTTCCAATTCAATCCTCTTTTATTTATCTGTTTTAATCAGCTCTTCTTATTCTCTGTTGCCATTTCAATCTTTCATCTTTGAGGTTTCCATAGCAACAGGGTCCATGTCTCAAAGTATATGGTACAAAATGATGCTCAAATGCTCAGCGCCTCACATCCAGCAGCTAAACAGGAACAACTGTGGGAGAAAATAGACAATCCCTGCATTGTAAGTACAAAAAGAAATAATAAATAAATAAATAATAATAATAAACAAAGCAGCCTTCTTCTTCTGTAACCTCGGTACTGAGATTGTGAGGTTAATGGGACACAAATATGTAACCTACAGGTTTATTTTAGCATTAATAAGTATAAAAATGTGCTCCTCTTCCTCTGCTGTCGGCCGTCTTCCTCTCTGGTTGGAATGTTTTTATTTGCTGGTGGAAACAGACAGACGTGTGACCGCCACCAAGCACAACAGTCCTGATAAAATCTTTCTGTCATGTCTGCAGTTTTGTGTCCGCTGGAGGTGGATCAGAGCTCAGGTGAGTCCCAGCAACATCATGGCGTTCTATGTCCACCAAACAGAGGATCCGTATGACACATTTAACACAAACATGCAACTGTAGTCGGCTGCGTGGAGATTCTGGGTTTCCAGGATCTAAACTCTTCTTGGTGTTTCTCAGTTTCACCCAAAGCTCAGATGTTCAGTCACCTCGAGTCTTCCATACGGACAGACGGGGACATCTGGTGGTCACAGCTTGTATGGCGCGAATGAGGAGGAAAGCTCATGCTGACGTCAGCGCTCACATCTTTACCTGATGTTCAGCATCCAGTCACCAAATCTGCATGCCTGCATAAAACAGCCAGTCAGAAGTTACTTTTCTTGTCTATTTAGGAATATTTTCTATCTGTAAGTGGACATCAGAATAAAGCAGCAAAAACACAACAATATTTAGCTGCAGAGAAAAAAACAGCGATGAGGAACAGCTGTGAACCGGAAACTTTGAAGAATAAAACATCATTTTTAACACATATTTCATTATTATTAATGACTTTATTCTGTTTAATAATGTTGGTGTGTGTTTGGTTGTTGATTTATTTTACTTCAGTCCTACACAACCTCCACATGCAGATGGAAGATGTGTGTGTGTGTGTGTGTGTGTGTTCTCTCTCTTTTGTTTTTCTATCTGGAGCCTCAGGCTGCTGCAAGGGGTGGGGTAGACTATTGACAAAAACAGGCCATAGTATCAAATTCCTTTTTGTTGTTTTCTTTTGTATTGTTTCCATTCGTGTGATTTTTGGGGTGTCTTCTTTCTTTTAACAGGATTATTTGTGCTAGCTAAATCTTTTTATTGCATGGGTTGTTGTGTTGGGAGACTTTACTAAATGTACGGTTTTTGGAGGTCTTAGCCCTCCTTGTGGTGGAGATCCACTCTGCTGCTGTTCCAGATTGTTCATTGTTTAACAAAGTCGGGAGGATCTAGTTCTTGCAGCCACAACATGTCCACATCATCTCAGTAGCCTCTGCAGCAGTAACACAGCAGTGTCTTGGCTACATTGTGGTTTGTTGCATGATTGTTCTCTTGTAGTAATGAAAAGTTGTTGCAGTTCTGGATCAAATTAAATCAAACTTCATTCAAGAAGCGCTTTTCCAGCATAAAATATGTAACTTAAAGCAATTTACAGTTTAAAATCAGAGATCAAGAAAACACACAGACATTATATAAAAAGATGCCTCCAATGACGCATCCAGAACGTTGTTCCTGTTCTGGATGGTAGCATCCAGAACGTTGTTCCTGTTCTGGATGGTAGCATCCAGAACGTTGTTCCTGCTCTGGATGGTAGTATCTAGAACGTTGTTCCTGCTCTGGATGGTAGCATCCAGAACGTTGTTCCTGTTCTGGATGGTAGCATCCAGAACGTTGTTCCTGCTCTGGATGGTAGTATCTAGAACGTTGTTCCTGCTCTGGATGGTAGCATCCAGAACGTTGTTCCTGTTCTGGATGGTAGCATCCAGAACGTTGTTCCTGCTCTGGATGGTAGTATCTAGAACGTTGTTCCTGCTCTGGATGGTAGCATCCAGAACGTTGTTCCTGCTCTGGATGGTAGTATCTAGAACGTTGTTCCTGCTCTGGATGGTAGTATCTAGAACGTTGTTCCTGTTCTGGATGGTAGTATCTAGAACGTTGTTCCTGTTCTGGATGGTAGTATCCAGAACGTTGTTCCTGTTCTGGATGGTAGCATCCAGAACGTTGTTCCTGCTCTGGATGGTAGTATCTAGAACGTTGTTCCTGTTCTGGATGGTAGTATCCAGAACGTTGTTCCTGTTCTGGATGGTAGTATCCAGAACGTTGTTCCTGTTCTGGATGGTAGTATCCAGAACGTTGTTCCTGTTCTGGATGGTAGTATCCAGAACGTTGTTCCTGTTCTGGATGGTAGTATCCAGAACGTTGTTCCTGCTCTGGATGGTAGTATCTAGAACGTTGTTCCTGTTCTGGATGGTAGTATCTAGAACGTTGTTCCTGTTCTGGATGGTAGTATCCAGAACGTTGTTCCTGTTCTGGATGGTAGTATCCAGAACGTTGTTCCTGTTCTGGATGGTAGTATCCAGAACGTTGTTCCTGTTCTGGATGGTAGCATCCAGAACGTTGCAGGGATACACATCTATCTTTGATATCTTGGAAAACCTGTTGGGAACTTTTCCTGGATGTATATGTAAATATGATATAATTAAATTTGTAAGATTAAACTTCTAAAATATAAAATGAACTGTGGTGTTGTCTGTAATAAAAAGTATGTGCCAAGAAATCATTTTAACAATATAATGTAATTATCAGTCTTTTACTGCTTCTTGGATTTGTTTTTTGTTTAAAATACATGAAGTTGTATATTTTAATGATATTGTTCTATTAGCATATTTTTTTACATTGAAATTAGAAAATGAGGAAGCACATATCCTGGAAGACCATACATCTGATCATTGTAATTTCTTGGACCTCATACTTCTACTGGGGAGGAATGATTTCTATTTAAAAGAACACCTGGGCAGCTGCATTGACAAGAGTAAACGGTTGCATTTATCATTATGGCACAGGTTCCTTTGTAACTTTACTCTCCAAAACCAGTCAACTCCATGATAAAAGAAATGATAAAATAGATCAAATTAAAAAAGAATTTACCATCTGATTCATACAAACATCTCCAGTGATATCAAGAAAGCAGAAATGTTTTCAGTTCAACTGGACACAATGCAGGACACCACCTCTCAGATTAATGCTCTACAATAATGAGATATGTTACTGGTGTTGTCCATGAGAGGCTTGTCAAAGTGCAGTTCATCCACTGGACAGGCCTTTGTCGACATGCTGTCAAAGGTTCTGAACAGAATGTGCCTAAGCAAGACCATGTTCATTAGAAATGCAACTGATGGGGCATCAAACATGCAAGACCAATACGAAGGATTCTCCTCACTGTTGTCTGCACAATCTCCACACCAGGTGTATGTATGGTGCTACAGATATGTACTAAATCTGGTGCTTGCATACACAACCCAGATTGTTGATGGGTACGGTTGCATGAGGTTTTTTAATTCAGAATTAATCATTTGGAATTAAATAATTCGTAATTAATGGGATTCTCTGACGAGTTAACATGGGAATAATAATTCCAAGTAGAGGTTTAACTGAAAAACGTCCTTACTGAATTACACTTTAGCGCGGCGGGTTGGGAAGGGTTTTGATCAGACAGAGGACGCAGGTGACGCAGTGACGTCTACCGGAAATAAAGTTTGCTTCAGGCTTCTCGTCTTTTCCGTCATAACTTGGAAAACTACATAATAAGTACCAGTTTGGCTGTTATTCTGATTATAATTTTGAAGCAGCAGCTCGACAGGAGCATACTGCTTCACCTTTTGCAGAAACTGAGAAGGAAAATAGACGACCGAAGACTGGAGGCAAAACAATGCGCAGGATTTGTGCATCATCGAGAGGGGACAAGGTAACGAGCATGCTCAGACTGATCGGAATGAACTTCATCAAAGAGTCGTATCAACGGATGAACGTGTGGGAAGAGTCAGGCTGAAACAAAAGACGTAGACGCCCTGCTCTGATTGTCGGGACATGCTGATGGGCCAAGCATGAGGCCCTGAAGAAGGTGTTTGGTTCCTTTAGAAAGCCACAAGATGGTCCATATGTTGTGCTGTTGACATTATCAGCTCTACAGAAACAGGAAACAGGAGAACCATGTATCCCAGTCATGACCAGGAGAGATGCAGTCATTGCTCCAGTGTCTAAATACCTTCAGATGGCAGGATTGGACATCCTCCTCTGCTCACAGGATGGTGACTCCCTTAGCCTCTGAAAAGTTGTGAAACTTGGAAACTTGCAGAAAAATTCAATGAAGTGAATGTGCATAAGCGGGTCATGGAAACAGGAATTGAAGCCATTCAAAGGCGCTTTTTAAGACATGACAATCTGTATGTAGACTTGGCATGTCTGGATCCTCTGGATGCTCTTTCCCAGTCTGCCCTTCAAGACTTCAGCAACTCCATGCAAGGATGTGACAGCAGGGCAACCACGGAAAATATGCGGGCTGAGTTGAAAAGCTTTGAACTGCAGTGGAACAGGCTGAAGGTATCACCATAGGCAGAGCAAGAACAGTAGAAGATGGATCAGGTGGTGAGGAGGGCAACACGGAAGAGGTTGAGAAAACTCCCATACTCCTCTCCCTGAGCCGTCACCTTATCATGGTGGAGGAGTTTGTGCGTCCCGAAGATCCTAGCAGCTATGTTGTCGGGGGCTTTATGCCCCTGGTAGGGTCACCCATGGCAAACAGGTGTCTAGGGGAGGGACCAGACCAAGCACGGCTCATAGACCCCTATGACGATGACAAACCTGGGCATAAATGTTCCCTTGCCCGGACGCGGGTTACCGGGACCCCCCTCTGGAGCCAGGCCTGGAGTTGAGGTACGAGAGCGAGCGTCTGGTGGCCGGGCCTTCGCCCATGGGGCCCGGTCGGGCTCAGCCCGAAAGGGTTACATGGGCCCCACCTCCCGTGGGCTCACCATATGCGGGAGGAGCCGTAGGGGTCGGGTGCAATGTGAGCTGGGCGGCAGCAAGGGGCGGGGACCCTGGCGGTCCGATCCCCGGCTGCAGAAGCTGGCTCTAGGGACGTGGAACGTCATCTCTCTGGTGGGGAAGGAGCCTGAGCTTGTGCGCGAGGTTGAGCGGTTCCGACTAGATATAGTTGGACTCACCTCGACGCATGGCTTGGGCTCTGGAACCAGTACCCTCGAGAGGGGCTGGACCTTCTTCCACTCTGGAGTTGCTCATGGTGAGAGGCGCCGAGCAGGTGTGGGCATTCTCATCAGCCCCCCGCTTGGTGCCTGCACATTGGGGTTTACCCCGGTGGATGAAAGGGTAGTTTCCCTCCGCCTCCGGGTGGGGGGACGGGTCCTGACTGTTGTCTGTGCTTATGCACCGAACAGCAGTTCAGAGTACCCACCCTTTCTGGAGTCCTTGGAGGGAGTGCTGGAGGGTGCTTCTTCTGGGGACTCCATTGTTCTGCTGGGGGACTTCAATGCTCACGTGGGCAATGACAGTGAGACCTGGAGGGGAGTGATTGGGAGGCATGGTCCCCCCCCTCTGAACCCAAATGGTGTTTTGTTATTGGACTTCTGTGCTCGTCATGGATTGTCTATAACGAACACCATGTTCCAGCATAAGAGTGTCCATATGTACACCTGGCATCAGGATTCCCTGGGCCGCAGTTCAATGATCGACTTTGTAGTCGTATCGTCGGACCTGCGGCCACATGCCTTGGACACTCGAAGAGGGGGGCGGAGCTGTCAACTGATCACCACCTGGTGGTGAGTTGGCTCAGATGGTGGGGGAGGAAGCCGGTCAGAGCTGGCAGGCCCAAACGTGTTGTGAGGGTCTGCTGGGAACGTCTGGCTGAGTCCCCTGTCAGAGCGAGCTTCAACTCCCACCTTCAGCAGAGCTTCGAACATGTCCCGGGTGAGGCGGGGGACATTGAGTCCGAATGGGCTGTGTTCTGTGCCTCTATTGCTGAGGCGGCCAGCCGGAGCTGTGGCTGTAAGGTCGTTGGTGCCTGTCGTGGCGGTAATCCCAGGACTCGTTGGTGGACACCAGCAGTGAGGGATGCTGTCAAGCTGAAGAAGGTGTCCTATCGGGCCTTCTTGGCCTGTGGGACTCTGGAGCTGATGGGTACCGACGGGCTAAGCGGCATGCGGCTTCGGCCGTTGCCGAGGCAAAAACTCGGGCATGGGAGGAGTTCGGCGAGGCCATGGAGAAAGACTTCCGGACGGCTTCGAGGAGATTCTGGTCCACCATCCGGCGGCTCAGGGGGGGGAAGCAGTGCTCCATCAATACTGTGTACAGTGGAGGTGGGGAGCTGCTGACCTCAACTCGGGACGTTGTGGGTCGGTGGAGGGAATACCTCGAAGACCTCCTCAATCCTACCAACACGTCTTCCCATGAGGGAGCAGAGCTGGTGGACTCAGGGGTGGACTCTCCTATCTCTGGGGCTGAAGTCGCTGAGGTGGTCAAAAAGCTCCTTGGCGGCAAGGCCCCGGGGGTGGATGAGATCCGCCCGGAGTTCCTTAAGGCTCTGGATGCTGTGGGGCTGTCCTGGCTGACACGCCTCTGCAGCATCGCGTGGACATTGGGGGCAGTACCGCTGGATTGGCAGACTGGGGTGGTGGTCCCCCTTTTTAAGAAGGGGGACCGGAGGGTGTGTTCCAATTACAGGGGAATCACACTCCTCAGCCTCCCTGGTAAGGTCTATTCAGGGGTCCTGGAGAGGAGGGTCCGCCGGATAGTCGAATCCCAGATTGAGGAGGAGCAGTGTGGTTTTCGTCCTGGTCGCGGAACAGTGGACCAGCTCTATACCCTCTCTGGGGTCCTGGAGGGGGCATGGGAGTTTGCCCAACCAGTCTTCATGTGCTTAGTGGACCTGGAGAAGGCATTCGACCGTGTCCCCCGGGGGCTCCTGTGGGGGGTACTCCGGGAGTATGGGGTACCGGACCCCCTTGTACGAGCTGTCTGGTCCCTGTACGACAGGTGTCAGAGCTTGGTCCGCATTGGCGGTAGTAAGTCGGATTCGTTTCCGGTGAGGGTTGGACTCCGCCAAGGCTGCCCTTTATCACCGATTCTGTTCATAACTTATATGGACAGAATTTCTAGGCGCAGCCAAGGTGTTGAGGGGATCCGACTTGGTGGCCTCAGGATTGGGTCCCTGCTTTTTGCGGATGACGTGGTCCTGTTGGCTTCGTCTGGTTGTGATCTCCAGCTCTCGCTTGAGCGATTCGCGGCCGAGTGTGAAGCGGCTGGGATGAGAATCAGCACCTCCAAATCTGAGACCATGGTCCTCAGCTGGAATAGGGTGGATTGCCCTCACCGGGTCGGGAGTCAGGTCCTGCCTCAAGTGGAGGAGTTTAAATATCTTGGGGTCTTGTTCACGAGTGAGGGAAGGACGGAGCGTGAGATCGACAGACGGATCGGTGCGGCGTCTGCAGTAATGCGGGCTCTGCGCCGGTCTGTCGTGGTGAAGAAGGAGCTCAGCCAGAAGGCGAAGCTCTCGATTTATCAGTCGATCTACGTTCCTACCCTCACCTATGGTCATGAGCTGTGGGTCGTGACCGAAAGAACGAGATCTCGTATACAGGCGGCTGAAATGAGTTTCCTCCGCAGGGTGGCCGGGCTCTCCCTTAGAGATAGGGTGAGGAGCTCAGTCATCCGGGA
Source organism: Telmatherina bonti (assembly GCF_933228915.1). Lineage (NCBI taxonomy): Eukaryota > Metazoa > Chordata > Actinopteri > Atheriniformes > Telmatherinidae > Telmatherina > Telmatherina bonti. The sequence continues at coordinate 32,460,886 of NC_136618.1, forward strand.
GGGGCTCAGAGTAGAGCCGCTGCTCCTCCGCATCGAGAGGAACCAGTTGAGGTGGCTCGGGCATCTGGTCAGGATGCCTCCTGGACCTCCCTGGTGAGGTGTTCCAGGCATGTCCCTCGGGGAGGAGACCCCGGGGAAGACCCAGGACACGCTGGAGGGATTACATCTCTCGGCTGGCCTGGGAACACCTCGGGATCCCCCGCAGAGTTGGCAAATGTGGCTGGGGAGAGGGAAGTCTGGGCTTCCCTGCTTAGGCTGCTGCCCCCGCGACCCGACCCCGGATAAGCGGCAGAAGATGGATGGATGGATGGATGGATGCTGTTGCTCCTGCAAAGAATGCCCTCTACTTCACCCTTTCATCATGCTAAGAGATGCATACCCTGTCCAAGGGCTTTCTTATAAATACCTGTTTACATTATCCCTCATGCAGGTGGCTTGACGTTTATTGAAAACAGACTCAGAAGCTTCCTGTCATCCCATAAAATGGAGGCAATGATGTTGATGGCCACTCTGACTCTGATAGACAGACTAGCAGAGAAGAGTCACTGTGCTTATGTGTCTTCTGGTGTAATCATCTACACTAAATTATCCTTTACTGTCCATTACAGGTTGTTCTGATATATCTGAGGAGTCGTTCTGCCTCTGTTCTATTTGTGGACTTGTCTCATTTGGGACCACTGTCAGATTATGGGATGTTTATCGTGTGTTTTTAATGGGATATAATTTCATACTTCATAATGAGAATAAGTTTTAAAAAGTTTTAAAAGAAATGCACATCCAAAAAGGTTTCAACTCTAGGTTCAGGACAGAGGAAAACATTTCTTCATTTTTCAGAATTAATAATGTATCCAGTACCTTCTCAGGTTGACCACGTGACATGTGAAAGCCTGAGTAGTTGTTCCACCTCCGTCCATGCTCGAAGACTTGCTCTCTCTTCCTTCATTCTGTGCTTTCACCGCACCAAAGTCTGGCTGTTGAATCTCCTCTAGTATGGTGGATTTATCAGTTTTTATGTTTTCATGCTGCAGGATTTGTTGGGTTCTATGTAGTGTCAGGTGTAAAGGCATTAGGCTGGAGTGGACAGAAAATGCCAGGGCTGCATTTTTGTCCCAGTCCACTCCTGACTGCAAGCGCAGTTCACACCAGATGTCCAAAACCTCCAACAAGCCTTTCAACAGACCATTTAAAAGGTTAAATAACTTACAGGAGAGTACTTTAACCACAGAATGTTGCAGTCTTCATTGCAAATAAAAGCAACATTAAAAACAGTAGTCAATTAGAAAGGATTGAGGAAAAAGAGGAGTAAAATGAGTAAAAATGAAGAATGAACAAGTTTACACTTTTACATTTCAGATAAATGCTCAAAAAAATTCAACTCTCATTTGGAAAAGAATTTAAAAGAATTAAAAGATGAAAATGTTTTAAATTAAAGAACAAAAATTGACGTAATAAAATCAAACCAGGAAAAAAAGACAAAAATTTCCAACAATTATTTTATCAGGTTGGTAAATCTATCCTCAAATTGCTAAAAGGTTGCAAAATTACTGAGCTGTGATTGGAGCTGTAATTGTCTCCCAAGGTGGCAGCGTGTTTGGCAGTTTCTTCTGTTGTTTGTTGTAAATAGAAACAAATAAAGACATTAGAATCTGGTTTGTCACCATAAAAACACCTCTGAAGTGATTTACAGGAGCAATACCAAACCGTTAGCATGCTAATGTAGCCAAAGGAATGTAACCACCAAATATGTTCTAAGTGACACAAATCAGTGAAACTTTGGTTCCTTTAGGAAGCAAAATAACAGAAACACTCAAAATGCCGACTCATGGATTTATCAATGCTTTAATTTTATATCAGTAAACAATGATCACAGTGTCAGAAAGTAAACATAAACTGAACCAATCAGATGTCTCAGTTAGAACGATCTATTATATAATGATTAAAAATCACAATATCAGTTAATTTCCTCAGTCCAGTAAAATGAAAAACCTTTGCTAAGTCATTTTTTCACTCACTTTCACAACCCTGACATCAATTGTCATCTGTCACCTGATAAACCAAATATTCTGTCTCAGACCGCCTCCCTACAGCGTTACGCTGAGGTTAGGAAGGAGAACTTTTATTCAGCCCCGTATGCCTTTGCCCCTAATTCACCCACAATTTTAGCAATTTCAGTAACAGTTTTGCCTGCATCCAGACCTTTCTGTACACGATCCCAGTCAACATCACGGAAGCCAGTAGATGCATCAGCATACCCATTGAAACAGATACGGATTCCATGGTTGTTGATCCAGTCAGAACCAATGTGTGAAAACGTCACTTCACACCAGGAACACAGCGCGTCGAATCCTGTGCGATCTCTACCACCACCATGGAACCTGTAATCACAGGTCAGAGCGATGTTGCTATGTAGAGATTATGAGATGATGCAGCAAAGATGTTACAGAGGACTGGATTCTGGTCATGTTAAGTCAAACAGATTTCAGTATTAATGAAAAATAGACATAAAAGAGTCTCATTACTTCTTATCAATACTATTTATCACAGCAATGATGTACTATGCTATCCTTGTTGTCTTATTTTAAATACTAATGTTTATTTAACGGATGAAGTACATAAAATATATAAAAATTGATTGTAATCTAACAAACAACAGTTTTCTTTGTATCTCCTTCCACTCTGTGAGCAGAGGTGACCGGCCAGCTGCTTGTCTGTGGAGATGACAAACATCTCCACTTTTTGTTTTGGTTTAAGTCTTTTCTTCATGGAGAACATCCAGGTTGTAATCTGCCATTACCCCTGTACTGTCCAACCAGTTAATATAATTCCAGAAGCAAACTAACTAAAAACAGTTGAAATAAATGCATGATTAATTAGCAGTAGCCTAATATTAATAAGTCATAATACTGTGATGCAAATCATGAATGTAGTTGTAGTTTATCTTTCTGTTTCTCTTGTTTGGTTCATTGTTGCAGACGCAGTACATATCCGGATCAGGATTCGGCACACGTTTTATGCTGCAAGCATATCTGGAGAAGCACACGCAGCCCCTGAACGTCCCAGGTGTTCTCACATCTGTATACTAACCAGGACTTAAAATCTGTGAGAATAAGTTTCATGTGTTTCTTGTTTGCGGTACAATCTCTCTTCTCACCGCAGCGTGTTGGGTGATTAGCCTAGTTGTGCTAGTTCCAAAGCTTTTGCTAAACGTCCTTCTGTCCATGACTTGGTGTTGTCTATCCGCTGAGATGTTTGGACTTCCATCACCTGGTCTTTCCAACCATTATTTAATGAAACCTGACCTTTAACCTGCTCTCTGGGTTCTCTCTCTTTCATTGTGACAGTATGTTCAGTTATTTAAAATCAAACCGTGTATTCAAGGTTTAATGAAAGAAATTGAACTTAATAGAACCGTACATTCATCCATACTATTAATACTTAATTTCCATATTAATACTCCATACTTAATATCACTTTGGAACAAAATGAGACAAGACAGCTAACAAATGTATAATATAATTGCAGATATTATCATCACTGTAGTTAAAATGGAAGAATAAAACACGTTAGATGCAGGCTGGACTTCAATGAAGTCTTAGAGTAACGGAGTGCTTTTGATTGAAGCGATCCGTCCACTCAACTTTGAGAGGGAAACTGCTGTTTGCGCCTCGCAGATTATCCCATGTTTGGGAGCCACCGATGTAATCTTTGGAATTCAGTTGTCCCAGTGTACCGTAATCTGGACCGGTGTGTGTCATGGTCAAAAGCAGTTTTGCAATCTAAAAGAAAAGGAAAAATTCATTTTAAATGTTTTTCTCTTTAGAAGGTTTTTTTCACAAGTTAAATGATCAAGTTCCAGACAAACCAGACACATCAAACACTAATCCTACGAGTTATCTGAAAACAATTCCTCTCATTTTCCTTGTTTGAAAAAATGCTGATTTTCACATCTCACGTAAAACCCCACTCTAAATGATAAATGACTCGTTTTACTTCATTTGCTCATTGATTTACTTACTAATGTCTTTGTAAACAATTGGACTGAAAGACAACCAATCAGATCAATGATCCAGATGATGGAAGCAGAAAAATGGAAAACATATCTTTAAACCTTTTATTACTTTATTTAAAAAACACAACAGTGTAAAGTGTAAAAAAAAACTTTTTTTTATTGCTTTATATTGAAAAATAGAAGCATAATGTGTCAACAAACATGCTTCTTGTAGCTTTCAGGACATTAAGATTTTGTAAAAAGCTGCATCCTTGCAGAGGGATGTAAAATTCACGGCAGATGCAGCAACCTTTAAATTTGGACAAATTTGATTAGAATTTTTTGTACAGAAATAGTCAGAAAGCAAAGTTCGTGCTGGCACGCATGGAGTCATTAAATGACAACATGTTTGTATTTTGATTTTATCTAAAAAATGTGATAACAACACAGAAGTTATATTGTGCATGGCACAGTGGTTGGAATTGTCATGTCTATATGTGGGTTGCTTTACATCAGCCATTCCCACAGGTTCCCACTGTGTTCACCAACAGGAGAAATGTCACACGAGGGTGGACGGCAGCTGGGATCTGAACAGCACTCATTTACATTGCATTCATGGAGATTTAAGGAGCCATGGATCCTCCTGAAGCTGTGTAAAACTTTCTGTGCATGGTCTCTTTTGCATGATCTTTTTTCTCTGTATGTCCGGAGTAACGTGACCTTTTTTTTCCTCGACCATGATCCTAATGTATCTCTGTTCTTATCTTGTAAGGCAGCGCCGGTAGAAAACTGGCTGCACGGCCTAAGCCCAAGCTTGGTTCTGTATTACTCTTTTGTCATGAATGTTACATGTCTGTATGTCTGACCGCGGACGAGCTGGATTGAACTTTGAATTTCCCGCCTCGGGGATGAATAAAGTATCTTTGATTTGATTTCTTTGATTTGATCTCGACGTACTGCAGTGATTCAAAAGTCATCAGGAATGACATCGTTCACATTACTGAATTAACAACCTACTTTCACGGTGCTGTTTCCAGCGCTGTGTTAAAAGAACAGCGTGGCCCTTTTATGAATGGTTGAGCTAGAGAGAGGAGAAAGAGACGCACACAGCTCTTCTAGTTCCAGCAGAGTCCTGCGTCTGCGTCACCGCTGCTGGATGAAGGGAAGGGAGTTTACCCTGAAGCTATCTGCTGCTATTATAGAACATATAAATAAATGTAGAAACACATGCAAGGTCATTTTGGCCCACCATTCAGCTGGTCAGGACCACCTCTAGTCGTCGACCCGTGGTGTAGACAGAATTGCCATTCTGTAGCATACAGCCATGTGGACACAAGTTCAGGATTAAAATGCCAGTTTAGCAGCTCAGAAAATGACACTGGTCTAATCTTCTACAAACTGTGGTTGTCACAGCCTTCAGCGATACAACTTTATGTCATATTTCAATTGAAAAAAAATCATTTTAGTGTTATTTAGTGGTTTTATCTCAGCTTTGTATTCAAATTCAGGTGCTACAGGCCTAAATAAAGTACTTACCAAGACAGGAAGTGGGCTGTTGAGAGGATTAGTGCTCTGTCCAATGTGATGAGGAACAGAGTGAAAAAGTGCAGTATATATAGAAAAGACACACACACACACAGACACACACACACATACATACCTAAACACGCCCACACAGAATGAGTTTGCAACACCCACACCTGTGCAGGCACACACACGCTCACACACAGAGAGACTCGGAATTGAAACAGAAAGGTGTGGAACAAACACACCTTGGCACACACATACCTAAAACACACACACACACAAACCAACACAAAGTTAATTAGAATCAACAATTTTGCAGTGTCTTGCTTTTTATTCGATCCACTTTGAGTGCCTGGACATGGACTTTTTTCCATTTTTTTAATTCAGTCCTTTCTCTATGATTATGCAAATCCTTCCTTGAGCACCAGTGGTTTGAGGGATACCTGCAGTGCACCTGCCAGCTTCTTTTTCTATAATTGCAGGCACTTTGCAGATGAAAATCTGGAACTTCTGGCCTACCTGCCTTCAGGGGGTGCAGGTGAGTTTTACCCTCCTTCTAGACTTCAATCTATAAGAATAAAGCCATGCTAGTAGATGGAAATCTGTCATCCTTCCAGAATTCAATCTATAAACATGGTTTGTTTTATAGATGAGAAAATGGAATATAAAAGTTATTAAAGCCCTTCTCCTCCCACAGCTCCATGAGTACCACCACCTCTGTGAGCTCATCCACCTCCAGCAAGTCCTCCTTTGTGTCCTCATCAACCAGCCTGGAGAGCTCTCCAGAACATGGCACAGAGGAGCTACTTATTGATAAGAATGCAAGTGACACCATTGACCCTCTGCTGCCCTACTCGCCACCGACAAACACTGATTTCTCAGAGGGTGACTTTGAAGGAGCCAAGGACGACCTTGGGCCCAGCTAAGAAGGAGCCTGGCATGGCTAAGCATAAACCCAACAGTCTTGCAAGGCAAAAAGGTTCCCCTACAAAAAGAAACCCCTGCATGGTCATGCGCCGGGCATGAAAGAGGCAGACGGTGATGAGGGTGGTGGGGGGTTCGGCTCCGTTTCTGGGACTCAGTCATAATAATCTTTGGTGCTGTGCTGACATATAAATGGGCCTTATTGTTTGTTTTTATGACAAAGTTCTTGGTATTTTAGGCATTGCCTGTCTGGCCAACCACATGTTGTGTGAGAGAAAGTTTAATAAAGACATGTTTGGTAAAACAGACATCTGATTTCTTTGTCTGAATTTTGACATAATTTTAATAGATATGAATCTGGACATCCCATGTTGCTAAATAGGAATGTGGACGTCCCATGTTGCTAAATAGGAATGTGGACGTCCCATGTTGCTAAATAGGAATGTGGACGTCCCATGTTGCTAAATAGGAATGTGGACGTCCCATGTTGCTAAATAGGAATGTGGACGTCCCATGTTGCTAAATAGGAATGTGGACGTCCCATGTTGCTAAATAGGAATGTGGACGTCCCATGTTGCTAAATAGGAATGTGGACGTCCCATGTTGCTAAATAGGAATGTGGACGTCCCATGTTGCTAAATAGGAATGTGGACGTCCCATGTTGCTAAATAGGAATGTGGACGTCCCATGTTGCTAAATAGGAATGTGGACGTCCCATGTTGCTAAATAGGAATGTGGACGTCCCATGTTGCTAAATAGGAATGTGGACGTCCCATGTTGCTAAATAGGAATGTGGACGTCCCATGTTGCTAAATAGGAATGTGGACGTCCCATGTTGCTAAATAGGAATGTGGACGTCCCATGTTGCTAAATAGGAATGTGGACGTCCCATGTTGCTAAATAGGAATGTGGACGTCCCATGTTGCTAAATAGGAATGTGGACGTCCCATGTTGCTAAATAGGAATGTGGACGTCCCATGTTGCTAAATAGGAATGTGGACGTCCCATGTTGCTAAATAGGAATGTGGACGTCCCATGTTGCTAAATAGGAATGTGGACGTCCCATGTTGCTAAATAGGAATGTGGACGTCCCATGTTGCTAAATAGGAATGTGGACATCCCATGTTGCTAAATAGGAATGTGGACGTCCCATGTTGCTAAATAGGAATGTGGACGTCCCATGTTGCTAAATAGGAATGTGTTGTAGGTGAGGGGCTAGTAGGATCCAAAGAGCGGACACTTTCTGAGTACAGAGAGAGGTTTATTGATTTTCCACAGATTCCTGTGAATTCTTCCAGCGGAGCTTTCAGAGACTGGCAGACTGGCGGGCATCAGGAGGAAGGCAGGCAGGCAGGCAGGGGAGCAAGCGAACGAACAGGCAGGCAGGCTTTCTCTAGCAGGAGGAAGACAGGACAGGTTACAATCAGGGTCAAGCATAAGCAACGTGAGCTGAGGCCGAGAGCTGTTTTACCGCAGGGCAATCAACAATCTGGCGCTGGATAGCAGGCAGAGCTGGTCTTAAATAGGTGGTTCGTTGATTGCTGAGATGTGGATCAGCTGTGCCTCCAGTTGTCAGCTGACCGCGCCCACCAGGAAACAGGAATCACCACAGAATGTGGATGTCCCATGTTAAAAGATATGAATTTGGACATAATGTTAAAAGAAGGAAATCTGTCCTCCTTCCATATTTCAATTTACAAATGAAGGCCTTTTTGTGGATCAGAATCTGGAACACTTCCAGGCTCCCAGCCTGCAGGGGGCACAGGTGAGTTTGCCTAGTTCCAGATTACAATCTATAAGAATGGTGCCATATAGATAAATGGAAAGCTGTCTGTCTTTTAGATTTCAATCTATAAATGAAGGCATTCTGTAGATAACAATCTAGTCATCATCAGTCCTCTTTTCAGCAGGTGAACTGTATTTTTCCATCTGTGTGTAGCTCATGTCTACACTGAAGCTATGCTGAAAGCTGGATGATTGCCGATTTAAGTTACATGTGAAGAGCAGAACATGTTTTCCTGCCTGTTTCAAAAATTCCCTAAATAAAATTAAATTCGGCAAGACATGTTTGTATTGTAGCTAAAAATGTGATAACATCACAGAAGTTATATTGTGCATGGTGTCATTTGAATTGTCATGTCCATCTGTGGGTCTCTTTGGATCACCTATTCCCACAGGTTCCCACTGTGTACTCCAACAGGAGAAATGTCATACGAGGGTGGACGGTAGCTGGGATTTGAACAGCACTCATTTACTTTGCATTCATGGAGGTCTAAGGAGCCATGGATTCTCCTGAAGCTGGGCAAAACTTTCTGTGCATGATCTCGACGCACTGCAGTGCTTCAAAAACTCAGCAGGAGAGACACAACTGTCAACGGTTCACGTTTTAAAAATGTTAGCAGGGACGGTTGTTGCTATGGGCACGGTGGGCGACCGCCCTGGGCGCAATCTATTTGGGGGCGCAAGAGTGCCCACAAAAAATTATCAAAAAAAAAAAGACTTTGGAGACTTCGGTGATGCAGGCAGCAAAGTGTTTGTAAGGCATTATCTAGAGCTAGGACCAAGAAAGGAAAAACAGTAGTATGATGATTGTTTAATCAACCATCATGTGTCTCCAAGACACACAGAAATGGACAAAATGGAAAAAATGTCATGACTTCTAGATGTGATGAGTTCAATGAAATACAGCTGAGCAGCTGGAAAATTAAACTGGTTCCTTTTGGACAATGTCCATAAAACAGTATGTTCAATCTATAATCAATATTAAAGGGAATTCAATGTATTTTTTATGTTCAGAATTTAAAAATATTTTTCATTTGCTCTGTCTTGACATTGTGACTTTTGTCCAATATGCAGCACTGTAAGAATGTTGCTGTTGGCCAAGTTACACAACTGTCACTGGTTCATGTTTTAAATATGTTGTTTGTCCATTTTAGTGGTTTGGAGGCAAAAACTGACAGACATGCTGCTAGTTGATACGTGTGGTTTTCCAGTAGAAACCTGCTCAGCCTGTTTGTCAGGATCCAAGTTGTGTGAAAAAACAACTTGGCCTACATTCTCATTGTATCCAGACTGATAGCTCAAAATTCTTTTCATGGTAGTGTACAAGGCTTAGTCCTCATAAAAATGGACAGCATTAAGAACTAGCTGATGATTGTTGTCAAAAAATGTTTATTTTCACTTCAATCAAACCACTGTAGTTTATCATGCTCATATAAATGTGTGTTGATATCAGGGTAGTAACAGTCCTCAACATCACCTCTTGGGTTTTGCATGAGGGCCCTTTAAATTTGGAAAAATTTGACCACAGTACGAGAACAGTCAGAAAGCAAAGTTTGTGCCGGCAAGTGTAGAGTCATTAAATGACAACTGCAGGTGGCCAATGTCAATGAATGTCAGTGAGGCAAGGGCACAGGCAAGGAATGTAAAGCAACAACGTGAGGACGACATAACGTCGCTGGATGTGGCACTTAGAACAACGCTCAGAAGCTTGTGCAGTAAAATCAGGAAGCAACACAAAAACCTGAGGACAGTTGAGCAGAAATGCAGCACAACCAGGAGTGTATGACATCCAATGACAACGGCCAAAGGCAAGGTTTGTACTGAAGTGAAGTTGACAACGAGTGAACAGGAACTTGTGTTACAAGGTTTGTACAAACTGAACTGCAATAGATAAAACTAAATACATCCAGATAGAAACCTGCTCAGCCTGGTTGTCACACGGAACTCCAATTAGCATCATGCAGCTACACACAGATGGAAAAATACAGTTCAGCTGTTAAAAAGATGACTGATGATCTGATGATGAACCCCCCCCCCCACACACACACACACCGAGTTCCTGCTGTAACAAAAAAAAACAAGTTTGACAAGATGAATTATTTTCAGGCAGGTGAACTTCACTCATCATCATGTCTTGCAGGTAAAACTAACAGAAAGGAGATATGTATTAAATCAGTTTCACTCTGCTAATCCCTGAGCCAAACCCCTCATCACCCTCATCATCGTTCGCCTCTGTTATGCCCGGCACGTGACCATTTGGGAGTAGGTCTGTCATGATAACAAATTGTCTCAAAAACTTATTGCGATCGACGATAATATTACGCTGAGTGATTATTGTTGTCATTTTGAGACAATTTTCAACTAAAATAACAATAATGCCATAATAATGCAAGTACACCAATTCAAAGATCAATATACTTTAATTTCTAAAGAACATTTAGCTCCATGTGCAGACTAGTTTATGCTCATCCAGTCCCCAGTCTGCTACAACAGATCAGGATTTCTCCTGGGGTTTTAGCAACATGGTTATCTGAAACATATGGTCTCCAAACACTTTATAACAGATTTACATAGTGTGTGGTCAGGTCATATAAGGGGACATGTTTGGACTTGAACAGAGGTGGAATGGTAAAATTGAATGTCTTTGATTGCCCTCGGTACGTAATTTTTCATGTCATTGTAAAGTTGTGGAATTGCAGTTTTTAACATGTATGTTCATCCACGTGATTCATACTGGCTATGAAATGTTTGCAACATTTTTCAAAATGTCACCTTTTTAACTATATTAAAGGGCAGCATGACTTTACCAACCATGCTGTCTGAGTGCACGCCATGTTGCACTGTCCAGGTTGCATTTAATCTGTTGGTCAAACACCTCAGTTATTGTGGACTGTCGGGAAGATGGAGCTAACCTGTTTGTTAAGATCTTTTTTCACGGCTGGGAAAATTGCACTGTTTTAAGTACAGATGGACACTTGTTGTATTGCCGTGTTTAGTTAATATGTCTTAAAACAAATGTGACATGAGAAAAGAAAGAAATGAAAATTATTGCATCCGGCAAACTAATTGTGCACATTTTTTCTTGTTGTGCGATTAATTGATTTATTGCTTATTGTGGCAGGCTTATTCAGGGGTTTCTTTTTGTAGGGGAACCTTTTTGCCTTGCAAGACTGTTGGGTTTATGCTTAGCCATGCCAGGCTCCTTCTTAGCTGGGCCCAAGGTCGTCCTTGGCTCCTTCAAAGTCACCCTCTGAGAAATCAGTGTTTGTCGGTGGCGAGTAGGGCAGCAGAGGGTCAATGGTGTCACTTGCATTCTCATCAATAAGTAGCTCCTCTGTGCCATGTTCTGGAGAGCTCTCCAGGCTGGTTGATGAGGACACAAAGGAGGACTTGCTGGAGGTGGATGAGCTCACAGAGGTGGTGGTACTCATGGAGCTGTGGGAGGAGAAGGGCTTTAATAACTTTTATATTCCATTTTCTCATCTATAAAACAAACCATGTTTATAGATTGAAGAAATCTGGAAGAAGGGTAAAACTCATCTGCACCCCCTGAAGGCAGGTAGCCCAGAAGTGTTCCAGATTCTCATCTCATCAATTATAGATTGAAATCTGGTAGCAGAACACCTTTTCATTTAAGTGCATTGCCTGGCCCCAGGGCTCTGGACACCTCCCAGGGGTCGAGCCTTGGAGGGCCTTGAGCTCTGATGTACCCCATTGGACCTATCCCAAAACTCCTTTCCGGTACTGAGACACAACTCCTCAAAGGTCAGTTTTTTGCACTTCTGGCACCCCCTTAGCTCTGACCACTTAGGGTCCCAGGGGCTCTGTTTTTGGGATACGAGACCCCCTTGCGGGGAACTAATGCACGAACCCTGGGTCCCCAGACCCCCCGCAAGCGTGATGTGGAACCTAATTTTAGGGTTAGGATTGGACCCCCCAGGCCAGTGATCAGGCCTTGGAGAGTCTTTTGAGCCTTGGCAGGGCCCATTGGACCCATCCCAAAACTCCTCTCCAGTCCCAAGATACGGCCCTTCAAAAGACCATTTTTTGCACTTTTGACAATCCCTAGCTCCAAGACCAAAGTGCCAAGGGCCTCAATTTTTGGGGAGCCAGACCACCTAGTGGGGCTCTACAGGACCTCCAACCCCAGGGCTATGGGGCCTCATTTATCAAACTGTGCGTAGCAACGCTGACTACAGGGGGCGTACATACAGAAAACAGGAAATACAGCGCAAAAACACTTCACGATTTACAAAGCAGTCCGCATGCACGTCCCACGCCTGTTTCGCTATATGAATCAGGATCAACACTAAATTTTGTGCACGTGAGGGAACATCTTGTCACGCCCACATGTTGGCCACAAAAGGTCAGGTGAACACCCCTGATAAATGTTAATCCATCTCACTTCCATGACGGTTCTGCAGGGAAAAAAAAAAGCAAAGAAGTGGATTTATCTGGAATACAAGGTAGAAATTCTAATCAATAAGGTTGTAAAATGTCAAAATATTTTATCTGGTGGAGATGGGATGGACATCAGCACCTACAAAAAGGCACAGGAGCGTCAGCAGGTGACAGATGCTGTCAGTGTCTCATCAGACCACCGGACTTATCCAGAAAGTAAAAATAAAGTGGTCAGACAATAAAATTCAGGGAGAGAGCGCATCTTCGTCCACAGGAGTATGTTTGCCAAGGAGGAAGGGGGTGCATCATTCCACTGCCACAGATTAGAAGCTGGTGGGGGAAATAAACGAGTCCAGAGATATGCTGGAACAAAATACTCCAGATGATGCTGAAAGTGGTTCATTCCTTTGTTTCATATTATAAAATGAGCGTACATAAATGAGACGTCGCTGACGTCAGTTTATTTATTGTTAAAATACTGGTGTTTTTGTGCGTCCCAGCTACGTTGCAGCGCTACAGATGTGTTTGGCGAAGGGGAGGCCAGTGATTCCACCTTGTGCCCCAGCTGTGGTGAGGACACAATAATTGGTATCAAGGAGGAGGTGCAGGAGATGGAGAGAAATAAACACCACCCTGACAGAAATTACACTAAAGATGAACTTGTGAATATATCAGAATTCTCCACCTCTGATGTGTTGCATCACTTCTAGACGCTGTGTAAAGTAGCAGCATTTGGTTCAAATGTGAGAGGATGATTGACAACACAATCATTCAGATTGAATGATTGTGCAGGTGAACGCAGATGAAGCGCTGATGCCATTTAGTACCATGTTATGTGGCGCCTCCACTATCTTTCACACAACTGTCCAGGTTATGCTCTTTGCTCTTATAGTTATGGGTAGTCTAGCCAACCATTACTTGTGTAGCAATGGGGATGTTACCTGATGCACTGAGAAGTATCTTGCCATATTTCTCTAATATATTAATGTATAAATATATGACAATATTGCCGTCTCTAACTTATTTCTCCTTTTTTCCGCAGGTCTTCCTGAATAAGTGCAGTTGTACATGTTGATCTGTCTTTCCTGTCCTCTCCACCCCAACCAGTCGAGGCAGATGGCTGCCCTCCCTGAGCCGGGTTCTGCCGGAGGTTTTCTTCCTGTTAAAGGGGAGTTTTTTCCTTCCCACTGTCGCCTCATGCAGCTCAGGATGGAGGATTGGATCCAAGTCAAGACTCGATGCAATCAGTTGGTTTCTATTATATATGTATAAATTGGCTCGAAATTATGTGTATGTTGATTTGTGTATGCAAAGTGCCCTGTGACAACATTGTTGTGAAGTGGCGCTATACAAATAAAGTTGAATTGAATTGAATTTTACAGCTGCACAACAGGTTTCCTCTTGTGCATCGAGGCACCTCTGCCAGTACTTCATATGCCTGATGGTCGCTACACCACAGCGTGTCTGGTTGTGGCGCACATAGTTCTGTTCTGCGCTCTGGGTTGGGAAAAGTAGTGAGCAGCCCCGACTTGTCAGTCACTTTCCTTTGGAAGGTGCCGGCTTGACTCCAGAGTCTCCAAGCTCATCCGCAGGGACATGAAAAGCCACTGTGTGTATTTACGCATTTGGGTGCATATCATATCCAACCATGTTTTGTATCTGCAGGTGGAGGAAACACCCTGATCATAGCCTAATGATGTCATTTTAATGCAATCATTCATTTAGACCTTTATTAGTATGACAGCTTCTGTACAACTTATTAACTGTGTGAAATGGCTTTTATAGCACGTAGACCTGCTTTGTTTCAGAACAGATTTTAGTGGTTGACATTTTACGTGGTGAAGCAACAATTTTATTTTATTTATTTTTGCAAATGCTGTTAATGTATGCGTGAAAGTTAATATTTGATTTTGAACAAATGTCTCTAATTTCCCACAATTTCTTTGGTTTTATTTTCTGCCTTTGGTGTCGCCGTTTTTCCAGATTTTGTGCGTATGCCAGGGTCAGAGTTGACGTGGAGAGAGGGACATTTTACCGCCAAGTCGTGTTTTGACAAATTCCAAAAGTTGACTATAATTGGCGTATGCCAGGTTTTGTTGTGCAAAACTGCAGCGGCTTCATAAATAAGGCCCCTGAACATTTCCTGTGTGGTACCTAAAATGCTGCCTTGACAGAAACCTTAGGATGAGAGTTCCAAGGCCCTGAGACCATGTTAAGCAATGGGGCTGAAAAACAAATTTCTCTGACGCCCAGCATGTTGTTGCAGGCCTCAAATGGGGACCCTAGGACTCCCCAGAGTCGTCAAACCCACTCCCAAACTCCCTCCGAGTCTTGAGATATGGCCCTTCTAAAGTCCCATTTTGCCAATTTTTGGCACCCCTAGTGCAGAGACCAAGGGCTCCAGAGCCTTTGTTTTAAGGGAGCAAGACCCCCCCCCAAGAGGCGCTACCAATGGCCGAAGCCCGGTTCTCCAGATCCCCTGAAAACCCGACCCTAACCAACGCACCAAACTCAATCGCAACCCCAACACCAAATCAGCTCCAACACAACCCTAACCCTAATACCAACCCCAACTCTGACACCAACAACAACACTAACCCCAACTCCAGTCCAAACACCACCCCCAACGCCAACACCAGAAGCAGTTGGAACCCCAGTTCCAACCCCAATCCTAACCCCAACACCAACTCTAACCAAGCCCCAACCTCAGTCCAAACACCAACCCCGACCTTAATCCATACACCAACACCAGATCAAGCCCCAACCCCTGTCCCAACTCAAACCCCCAAACCCAACCTTAACCCAAACATCAACTCCAACAACAACCTTAACCCACAACCCTAACCCCAACCCCAGTTTCAACCCCAACCCTAACACCAACCCCAGTCCAAGAACCAAATCCTACCTTAAACCCAACCCTAACTCATACAGCAAACCCTGTCCCAAGGATAGGGGGGTTGCAACCCCCGGAAAATCACATCCAGCCACTACAACCCCCCCAAAAATGAACATAACATCGATTTAACCCCTTTATTTACAATTCTATCGGCACTGAAAGAAAATGACACCCGCGATTTAAACTAGCGTAACTCCGCAACTATTTACGTAATCACAGTAAAATTTTGTAAATAACTTTGTAAATAATGGAAAGAGACAATCTGAGGAGATATGAAAGAGAGAGGAAAGTCCCAGTGAGATTGCTGGAGGATGGACAGGAGGAGTCAGGTGCAGCAGCATCTCAAACACAGTAAGTAATACAGTTTGTATGCAGTGAATATTCCAGGGTTACATTACAGCAATGTGTTTTCATTTTCTAGTCCATGTTTTTATTGGCTTTGTCTGAAATGTCTTTATCATTCCCTATTCTGTGTATTTTTGAAGGCCTTCATTTTTCTCAAGAAGATATTTTCTTTTTTTCTAAGTTTTTTCTAATGTCATGGTACGTTCATATTTTTCAGACATTACTCTGATGAACGTCATTCAGTAATGGTGACAAAAGGCAGAGGCGAAGTCAGGTCCGTGAGCAAGGTTGAAGGAGCAGAGGTGATGATGCTGCTGGTGATGCCCATTGTAGCAGATCACCACATCATTAACAGGCCTGGAAAACTGAGGCAGACAATGACACTGCCAACCCTCACCCACCCAGATATAGTCCTAAACGTACCACTGGTGTCCAACCCCCTCTGACCACTGGCACACATGCACCAGATAATATTTTTCCCTCTTTTTTGACTCTGAGGTGCTCAGGCTGTTGTGTGTAAACACAAACAAATATGTCCAGAAAAACTTGGAGAGGGGAAAGAAATTTGTTTGGACTGACCTAACCCCATGGGAGCTCTCAAAATACCTGGGCATGGTGCTGTTTATGTCTGTCTGCAACCTCCCAAAAATGTCTGACTATTGGAGGCCAAAACTATTTTTCAAGTGGCTTTTTCATTTGGAGGGAAACTGAGGACTAACAATGAAAAGAAGACCGAAAGGTGGACAGGCAACAATTTTTTCTTGTTGTTCAACATCAACCATAGAACAAAAAAACTAAAAATCATTGAACAAACATGGGTAAATAAATGAATTGTTACGTTAGCTGATGATTTGCGGCTGGCATTAGCAAGATAGTAGTTGTCAGTGAGTTAAAATGAGGTATTGATGTGATAGTCTAGTCTGTGTTGATAATGTTTGGGGAATTTTCAACATCAGGTGTCCAGACTGAGGACGTGTACTGTTGAAAATGCATGATTTGTGAAAACGCACTGGATTAAGGTTAACTGTGAAGACATTTGACCAGATCTGAGATATTGGCCATTGACCATTTGGTCTGTTGTCATGGCAGCCAAATGCACTCATACACCTTGTATTGAGTGTTGTCGAGACATTTGCTATATATAGTTTATTGATGTCAGTATGCAACTGGTTTAAATTGCAAGTTTTTGATTTTTTTTTTCATTTATAGTTGACACAAGCACAAAATCAATTGAGTGGAAGCTGCCATGGCCTTGCTAGCTAGTGCCTTAATACAGTAGGACTTACCTGTCATGACGTTGTCATCATGGCATAAATGGTCAAGTACACAGCTCCAATAATGTCAAGTAAATCACAGTAAAAGCACCACAACAGATTTCTTATGAAGACCCACCAAATTATCTGGACTCATTTTGCAAATGTGAATAACTAAACAAGTGAAAAAACAGGCAAAGAGTGAAGCCTCCCCCAATGGCAAACCCAAAGTTACACCCCTTGGCTAACTTATTTGGAATTGAAGAGGATTTTAAAAATCGCATGTAAATGTTGCCAATTTCATGCAAGTCAACTATTTGGAGGTTCTTCCAGGAGAGGTTAAAGCTGTGCAAGTCTTCCCGCAACTTTGAATTTAAATTACATTTATGAACACGAGTATTTCTATAAAGAAGCAGATAAATTACCTGTTGACACTCTGATGACTCCACAATGTAATGACTTGGTCTTCTCATCATCTGCAAAGCAAAAACAACATGACAGCAGTTATACAGTGAAGCAGGGAACAAATTCAGACTGCAAATTTGTGCACTCAGTGCATGTACACTACCAGTGAAAAGTTTGGACACACTTTCCCACTAAATGCAATGGGGAAAGTGTGTCCAAACTTTTCACTGGTGGTGTGTAACACGTACAAGTAGATTTGTCACCTGCTGTCAGTCTGCTTACATTCCATAAACATGGGAATACATATGACTTAGATGTAATAAAGGAAGTGTTGAACAGATAGAATCTTTTGCATGACCAATCCATTACAACTGAGACATGAATTTTCCATGGCATTGCACCAGGCATGCATATGAAACTACTAGGGCTTTAAGAAAATACTGATACACTGAAATATCGTGATACTTCTTTGTGTGATGTCATATTAACATAAGGAAATGACGTATCAATATTTTTATGCCAACAGAACAACAAAATCTCACAAGATTTTGTTTCACCACAAATCAAACAACCAAGAGTCGCCATCAGCAATGGCGGACAACGAGAACATACAGCCGGCCCGTGCATGTTATAAAGCAGATGTGTGGACAGATTTTGGGTTCCAGATGAAGAATGGGGGTAAAGAGTTTGACAAGACAACATCACCGATCAGCAAATCAAGGACATGAATTCAGCACAAGTTACATCTTACATGCCCGATGTTGAGAAGCCGACCAGTGATGTCCGACAACAGAAGTCACATTAAACGGGTAAGAACATCATCCTTCATAGACACAGACTGAGAAACAAAGTGGATGTTTTTATGAAATGATTTCTGATTTTTGTCAGTATATATCTGAAATGACACTTGGTAACGGTGCTCAGGTCGGAGGATAGCTGTGTTGGTTGCGTGTCTAAAGAGAAGAGGATGCTGCTGCGTTTTACCCTCGCACTGACTTGCTTGACATTTGCACAGAAATCAAACTGTATTAATTTGATTTGATATACTTTACCTTTTTAAAAGGCTGCTGGTTTTTTTTTTTTTTTAAAATACGGGCTGTGTCTTATTGCACTCTGTTGCCCAGATAAGGGGCGCGTTATGCACGTTCCATTTGTTGTTGTTTTTTTCGAATCCTCAAAATGAAAATGACATCAAAAATTGGATTTCTTAATTGCATTTTTTTTATCTCATCAAAGCAACGAAACATAATTCATTAATATTGTAATGAAGTTAAACATGAGGCGGCATCGTACAACAGAGTAGTCACGTGGTGCGTTGTTCTCTACAGGATGTGCTGCAGGGAAAATAAACATTTTATCATTAAGGCTCATTATGTATTTGTAGCCAACTTAGTCATTTTGATAGTAGGCTAATATAGCTAATATAGATACATAAAGCATGTGTTGCCTTCATGATAAGGCTTATATAAGGCTTTTAATTTTTTGCGGCTCCGGACATATTTGTTTTTGTTCTTTTGGTCCAATATGGCTCCTTCAACATTTTGGGTTGCCCACCCCGGGCGAGACACTGCTCTAGCTGAACTGGTTCCCCATCATTCACAGAGTGCATTTTAAAATTTTAGTTTGAACTTATAGAACCCAACACAACCAAGCAGCTGGCTATATCAGGAACCTTTTACAGCAATGTTCCCAGCAGATCTTTGATATCTGCTGATCAGGGTCTGCTGGCTGTTACACAAACACGGCCTAATACTAAAGGTGACGGAGCCTTCGCAGCAGTGGATCCTTCCATGTAACTCCTTCCTCAGCCTGAGATTCGCGGAGTCAGTTATCTCTTTAGCTAAAAACACATCTTTTTAAGCTTTCTTTTACTTAGTTGAATTTTTTTACGTTTCATGTTGTTTTATTTATTTTATTGTACAGCGCTGTGTGTGTGTGTGTGCGTGTGTGCGTGTGTGTGTGTGTGTGTGTGTGTGTGTGTGTGTAGTTCTGTTAGAGACCTGTGTTCTCTTGCCTTCTGTTCAGTTCTTGTGATTAAACATCTAGATTCTGCATCTCTGGCTCCCGGATCCACATTTGGGTCCTCACCTCCATGCCACCATGACAACTGTAGGCTGCAATACTTGAGCAACGTTGGACTTTTTGGTTAGCACCGCAAGGTATCCAACAGTCTTTGTAGATCAGTTCAGTGCTGTGAGATGTGGTTTTCTGTTTGTAGTTTGGATTTGTTCAAATTCACCTGTGTTTGGAGGAATGTGGCAAAAGTTGGGTTATTAAGCGTATTTGGCAGGATTGCAATGTGCTGTGTGAGGATGGTCTGTGGGAGGCTGAGTGTTTTTGCGGCAGTGGTGTCAGTCGTTGGTGGTAGTGGGTTCTGGCCCCAGTTGGTGGTGGTGGTGATCCTATCCATCTGTAGCGGAATAGCCTCTACAAATTATTAATTTATTAATTTATTAATTACCTCGGAGCACCACTCATCACCTTTAATTAACTTAAAAGTCAGGCGGATGAGACACCTGAAATAAACTCAATTCAATAAACAGTCTCACTTCAAAGGAGTAAATTCTAAGAACGAATGAACCAGAAATTGTGCATTCAGAAATTATGACAATAATGGATGAATTGATTATACATATTTATTTACAATGATGGTAAATATACAGCAGTGAAAATGAGCAATGATGGAGAGATGTTATTGGTGAGATGGTATGATGAATTTGTCAACATGGAATTTCATTTATAACATTAATAAAGAACGCTGAGATTAATTAAATGAGATGGAGGCAGGAAGAAACTGGTTGGAATTAAGCAAATAAATCGGGATGATTATCTTACTTAAATCTTTGATAAGAACGTGTTCAATAATTCTAAATTTGGATAAGAATTCGAATTTAATTATTTAATTAAAATTTGATGTACTGGTTTGGGACATCACAAATGTCAGAGCGCTATCAGATCCTACTTTGAACGCTGAATCCGGAGTGTGGGTCGAAGCGGGTGGTTGGTCCCCTATTCGGCGCGTTTCCGGGGGAATTGGATCCCTGGAGCGTCAGAAGATGTAGGTCTATGCAGCTACTCTGGGCTTCTGGATCCGTTCAGCGGAGTTCCAGAGCGGCGTGATGATGATCCAGATTGTCCCAAAAATAGATAGTTCCAGATTTTACGTGTAAAGGCGTAGTAAAGATGTAGTGGAAAAAGTTGGAGCTACGGTTCTAGTTAATTACTGATCTCGGGAAAAATACTGGTTACAAAACACTTGTTGTACTTTCTCCCGTTCAGAAGAACGGAGAGGTAAAAACTTATAATGAAATAACAAAAAGAAAAGAAGACGAAAGGCTAAAGACAAAAGCTAAGGACAAGAAAGAAACTTAGAGGAGACAAAAAGCTTAAACGAAGACAAAAAGCCCAGGAAGTCGGTCTGCCAGTCTAATTTAAACAGACCCGCCTTTCGAACTTCCAGCCAATCATGAGTTGCTTCTGTCAGAGGCTGACCGACCTTATCCAATCAGGTCAGCTCTAGTTCCTTCCCTCTGCATCTCATTAATGTGAACAGGATACTTTCAATTCCTTGCTTTGTCTGCCGCAATACACATCAAATCACATTCTTTCAGAGTTATGCAGACTCCTCGTTTGCTGGGGAAGGAAAGCATTTTATAGTATTACTTTCACACAGGAAAAGATTGGCTACATGTAATTTTTATTAAAGGTGGATTAATTAATTGTCATGACTCGTCCTCATCGGGTGATCCTAAAAAAGAAAACTCACATTTTATCCATTCATATTAGTAGCTTAAGAGAAGTCTGAAGCTTGGAAAACATAATCAACAATTATTTACTGCAGTGTTTATGAATAATGTGTGTGTGTGATCAGTTCAAAGAATTAAATCACGTATCAAGATAAAATAATGGAAAAGAAGAAATTCAACCAAAACAATTAACCACAGTCATTCTGACTAAGTTAGATCGGTTCCTTCAATTGGGGAAAGAAGTTTGGATTCCTTCTGTCTCCTTCTCCGTCAGGGGAGGGGTTGTTCTGGCGCCATGGAGTCTCGTCTTTTGGCTTAGAAGTGTCATTTCTGACCAGAACCAGGGTTTGGTCAGATGCGACTCGACCTGCGACCATAAATTGTTAGATGTGCTTTAATCCTTGGTGTTGACACAGCTGCATTCTGTAGGGAGTAAAGTTGTAAATCTCTGAGTGTCACCACGCCTCTTGGGTCAAATGGTCACTCTCTCTTCGTCCTGTGTGGACCAGTCTTACTGCAGAGAAAGAAATACAACTATTGTTTAATCCAGTCGAATGTTTTTAATCCTGGGAGGCCAAGATCACTACACCATCAGTGGGGAGCGCGACAAGCTCGAGTCCCAGTTTAGCTTGCAGGAAAAAGCTCAAGAATCAGCTCAGAGTTTTTGAAGAGTTTTTATTGAGCGGGTCCAGGTTGATGGTTTCTCTGGAACCTTGGAACAGGTGAAGAAGGTCTACTTACTGGGGGAGGTCCTAATTTTGAGAGTGTACCCAGTTGCAAAGTTTTGATTTGTGAGTCTGTGAGTGAGTCTTGAGTCTCGTGTTGGTGTGTATTGGTGTGTGTTTCGATTCTAATTCTGTGTTGGTTTTTTTCTGTTTTCAGGTATGTGTGTAGGTGCATGCGGGGCTGTCTTTGTTCCATACCTTTCTGTCTTGCAAAGTCATTCAGTGTGGGCGTGTTTAGTTATGTACATGTATGTGTGTGTGTGTGTCTTTTCTATATATACTGCACTTTTTCACTCTGTTCCTCATCACATTGGACAGAGCACTAATCCTCTCAACAGCCCACTTCCTGTCTTGGTAAGTACTTTATTTAGGCCTGTAGCACCTGAATTTGAATACAAAGCTGAGATAAAACCACTAAATAACACTAAAATGATTTTTTTTCAATTGAAATATGACATAAAGTTGTATCGCTGAAGGCTGTGACAACCACAGTTTGTAGAAGATTAGACCAGTGTCATTTTCTGAGCTGCTAAACTGGCATTTTAATCCTGAACTTGTGTCCACATGGCTGTATGCTACAGAATGGCAATTCTGTCTACACCACGGGTCGACAACTAGAGGTGGTCCTGACCAGCTGAATGGTGGGCCAAAATGACCTTGCATGTGTTTCTACATTTATTTATATGTTCTATAATAGCAGCAGATAGCTTCAGGGTAAACTCCCTTCCCTTCATCCAGCAGCGGTGACGCAGACGCAGGACTCTGCTGGAACTAGAAGAGCTGTGTGCGTCTCTTTCTCCTCTCTCTAGCTCAACCATTCATAAAAGGGCCACGCTGTTCTTTTAACACAGCGCTGGAAACAGCACCGTGAAAGTAGGTTGTTAATTCAGTAATGTGAACGATGTCATTCCTGATGACTTTTGAATCACTGCAGTACGTCGAGATCAAATCAAAGAAATCAAATCAAAGATACTTTATTCATCCCCGAGGTGGGAAATTCAAAGTTCAATCCAGCTCGTCCGCGGTCAGACATACAGACATGTAACATTCATGACAAAAGAGTAATACAGAACCAAGCTTAGGCTTAGGCCGTGCAGCCAGTTTTCTACCGGCGCTGCCTTACAAGATAAGAACAGAGATACATTAGGATCATGGTCGAGGAAAAAAAAGGTCACGTTACTCCGGACATACAGAGAAAAAAGATCATGCAAAAGAGACCATGCACAGAAAGTTTTACACAGCTTCAGGAGGATCCATGGCTCCTTAAATCTCCATGAATGCAATGTAAATGAGTGCTGTTCAGATCCCAGCTGCCGTCCACCCTCGTGTGACATTTCTCCTGTTGGTGAACACAGTGGGAACCTGTGGGAATGGCTGATGTAAAGCAACCCACATATAGACATGACAATTCCAACCACTGTGCCATGCACAATATAACTTCTGTGTTGTTATCACATTTTTTAGATAAAATCAAAATACAAACATGTTGTCATTTAATGACTCCATGCGTGCCAGCACGAACTTTGCTTTCTGACTATTTCTGTACAAAAAAATTCTAATCAAATTTGTCCAAATTTAAAGGTTGCTGCATCTGCCGTGAATTTTACATCCCTCTGCAAGGATGCAGCTTTTTACAAAATCTTAATGTCCTGAAAGCTACAAGAAGCATGTTTGTTGACACATTATGCTTCTATTTTTCAATATAAAGCAATAAAAAAAAGTTTTTTTTTACACTTTACACTGTTGTGTTTTTTAAATAAAGTAATAAAAGGTTTAAAGATATGTTTTCCATTTTTCTGCTTCCATCATCTGGATCATTGATCTGATTGGTTGTCTTTCAGTCCAATTGTTTACAAAGACATTAGTAAGTAAATCAATGAGCAAATGAAGTAAAACGAGTCATTTATCATTTAGAGTGGGGTTTTACGTGAGATGTGAAAATCAGCATTTTTTCAAACAAGGAAAATGAGAGGAATTGTTTTCAGATAACTCGTAGGATTAGTGTTTGATGTGTCTGGTTTGTCTGGAACTTGATCATTTAACTTGTGAAAAAAACCTTCTAAAGAGAAAAACATTTAAAATGAAGTTTTCCTTTTCTTTTAGATTGCAAAACTGCTTTTGACCATGACACACACCGGTCCAGATTACGGTACACTGGGACGACTGAATTCCAAAGATTACATCGGTGGCTCCCAAACATGGGATAATCTGCGAGGCGCAAACAGCAGTTTCCCTCTCAAAGTTGAGTGGACGGATCGCTTCAATCAAAAGCACTCCGTTACTCTAAGACTTCATTGAAGTCCAGCCTGCATCTAACGTGTTTTATTCTTCCATTTTAACTACAGTGATGATAATATCTGCAATTATATTATACATTTGTTAGCTGTCTTGTCTCATTTTGTTCCAAAGTGATATTAAGTATGGAGTATTAATATGGAAATTAAGTATTAATAGTATGGATGAATGTACGGTTCTATTAAGTTCAATTTCTTTCATTAAACCTTGAATACACGGTTTGATTTTAAATAACTGAACATACTGTCACAATGAGAGAGAGAGAACCCAGAGAGCAGGTTAAAGGTCAGGTTTCATTAAATAATGGTTGGAAAGACCAGGTGATGGAAGTCCAAACATCTCAGCGGATAGACAACATCAAGTCATGGACAGAAGGACGTTTAGCAAAAGCTTTGGAACTAGCACAACTAGGCTAATCACCCAACACGCTGCGGTGAGAAGAGAGATTGTACCGCAAACAAGAAACACATGAAACTTATTCTCACAGATTTTAAGTCCTGGTTAGTATACAGATGTGAGAACACCTGGGACGTTCAGGGGCTGCGTGTGCTTCTCCAGATATGCTTGCAGCATAAAACGTGTGCCGAATCCTGATCCGGATATGTACTGCGTCTGCAACAATGAACCAAACAAGAGAAACAGAAAGATAAACTACAACTACATTCATGATTTGCATCACAGTATTATGACTTATTAATATTAGGCTACTGCTAATTAATCATGCATTTATTTCAACTGTTTTTAGTTAGTTTGCTTCTGGAATTATATTAACTGGTTGGACAGTACAGGGGTAATGGCAGATTACAACCTGGATGTTCTCCATGAAGAAAAGACTTAAACCAAAACAAAAAGTGGAGATGTTTGTCATCTCCACAGACAAGCAGCTGGCCGGTCACCTCTGCTCACAGAGTGGAAGGAGATACAAAGAAAACTGTTGTTTGTTAGATTACAATCAATTTTTATATATTTTATGTACTTCATCCGTTAAATAAACATTAGTATTTAAAATAAGACAACAAGGATAGCATAGTACATCATTGCTGTGATAAATAGTATTGATAAGAAGTAATGAGACTCTTTTATGTCTGTTTTTCATTAATACTGAAATCTGTTTGACTTAACATGACCAGAATCCAGTCCTCTGTAACATCTTTGCTGCATCATCTCATAATCTCTACATAGCAACATCGCTCTGACCTGTGATTACAGGTTCCATGGTGGTGGTAGAGATCGCACAGGATTCGACGCGCTGTGTTCCTGGTGTGAAGTGACGTTTTCACACATTGGTTCTGACTGGATCAACAACCATGGAATCCGTATCTGTTTCAATGGGTATGCTGATGCATCTACTGGCTTCCGTGATGTTGACTGGGATCGTGTACAGAAAGGTCTGGATGCAGGCAAAACTGTTACTGAAATTGCTAAAATTGTGGGTGAATTAGGGGCAAAGGCATACGGGGCTGAATAAAAGTTCTCCTTCCTAACCTCAGCGTAACGCTGTAGGGAGGCGGTCTGAGACAGAATATTTGGTTTATCAGGTGACAGATGACAATTGATGTCAGGGTTGTGAAAGTGAGGGAAAAAATGACTTAGCAAAGGTTTTTCATTTTACTGGACTGAGGAAATTAACTGATATTGTGATTTTTAATCATTATATAATAGATCGTTCTAACTGAGACATCTGATTGGTTCAGTTTATGTTTACTTTCTGACACTGTGATCATTGTTTACTGATATAAAATTAAAGCATTGATAAATCCATGAGTCGGCATTTTGAGTGTTTCTGTTATTTTGCTTCCTAAAGGAACCAAAGTTTCACTGATTTGTGTCACTTAGAACATATTTGGTGGTTACATTCCTTTGGCTACATTAGCATGCTAACGGTTTGGTATTGCTCCTGTAAATCACTTCAGAGGTGTTTTTATGGTGACAAACCAGATTCTAATGTCTTTATTTGTTTCTATTTACAACAAACAACAGAAGAAACTGCCAAACACGCTGCCACCTTGGGAGACAATTACAGCTCCAATCACAGCTCAGTAATTTTGCAACCTTTTAGCAATTTGAGGATAGATTTACCAACCTGATAAAATAATTGTTGGAAATTTTTGTCTTTTTTTCCTGGTTTGATTTTATTACATGTCAATTTTTGTTCTTTAATTATAAACATTTTCATCTTTTAATTCTTTTAAATTCTTTTCCAAATGAGAGTTGAATTTGTTTGAGCATTTATCTGAAATGTAAAAGTGTAAACTTGTTCATTCTTCATTTTTACTCATTTTACTCCTCTTTTTCCTCAATCCTTTCTAATTGACTACTGTTTTTAATGTTGCTTTTATTTGCAATGAAGACTGCAACATTCTGTGGTTAAAGTACTCTCCTGTAAGTTATTTAACCTTTTAAATGGTCTGTTGAAAGGCTTGTTGGAGGTTTTGGACATCTGGTGTGAACTGCGCTTGCAGTCAGGAGTGGACTGGGACAAAAATGCAGCCCTGGCATTTTCTGTCCACTCCAGCCTAATGCCTTTACACCTGACACTACATAGAACCCAACAAATCCTGCAGCATGAAAACATAAAAACTGATAAATCCACCATACTAGAGGAGATTCAACAGCCAGACTTTGGTGCGGTGAAAGCACAGAATGAAGGAAGAGAGAGCAAGTCTTCGAGCATGGACGGAGGTGGAACAACTACTCAGGCTTTCACATGTCACGTGGTCAACCTGAGAAGGTACTGGATACATTATTAATTCTGAAAAATGAAGAAATGTTTTCCTCTGTCCTGAACCTAGAGTTGAAACCTTTTTGGATGTGCATTTCTTTTAAAACGTTTTAAAACTTATTCTCATTATGAAGTATGAAATTATATCCCATTAAAAAACACACGATAAACATCCCATAATCTGACAGTGGTCCCAAATGAGACAAGTCCACAAATAGAACAGAGGCAGAACGACTCCTCAGATATATCAGAGCAACCTGTAATGGACAGTAAAGGATAATTTAGTGTAGATGATTACACCAGAAGACACATAAGCACAGTGACTCTTCTCTGCTAGTCTGTCTATCAGAGTCAGAGTGGCCATCAACATCATTGCCTCCATTTTATGGGATGACAGGAAGCTTCTGAGTCTGTTTTCAATAAACGTCAAGCCACCTGCATGAGGGATAATGTAAACAGGTATTTATAAGAAAGCCCTTGGACAGGGTATGCATCTCTTAGCATGATGAAAGGGTGAAGTAGAGGGCATTCTTTGCAGGAGCAACAGCATATGGGAGTTTTCTCAACCTCTTCCGTGTTGCCCTCCTCACCACCTGATCCATCTTCTACTGTTCTTGCTCTGCCTATGGTGATACCTTCAGCCTGTTCCACTGCAGTTCAAAGCTTTTCAACTCAGCCCGCATATTTTCCGTGGTTGCCCTGCTGTCACATCCTTGCATGGAGTTGCTGAAGTCTTAAATAAAACATCAATAAAAAGAGCAGCTCCGTGAAACTCCGTGTGGTTAAAATGTGTGTGTGCTTATCTGGGTTCAGACCGGCCGGCAGCTGAACATTGACCGTACCGACCGGTTCAGTCAACATCCGTTTCATTTTTTACAACTGTAACTTCAGATTGTGTTAAAAAGTACATTTATTGTTTAAAAAATGGTCCAACATGGAATAAAACTGAGACGTATTAACATGAACGACATGCCTCGTTGTCAACATGCTATCTGAACAGGCAAGGCGAGCAGACATTAAAAATGAGGACTTTACCATTCAGAGACAGTTTGGTGTAAACGTGCTCCTTCCACCATCTCGGTATCTTCTCTCTCAGGCTCAGAGTCCGGTTCAGACATCAGTGCTGAATTCAGAAAGCTGCTGCTGTCGGGTTAGCTGCTATCACTAGCCGCTAATGTTTTTAGCATGGAGACTACTGGCCTCGCCCCCCCCTTCCGACTCCGGACTTCCAGCGATCAATCAGCGAGCAGCTCATTAACATTATTTTAATCCATATCCAGGTTGGTGAAAATCTCACGTGAATTCTCGAGAGGAAAGTTTTGTTGTGAATAAAGAGTCAGAAAAAGCCCTTCATAAATTTTATTTTGTTGAATAAGTTTTTAAACAGTTATTTAAAAACCATTAGAGGACAGTTTGGCACATGAAAAGACCAGGTTATGACTCTTTTAAGGATGGAAATAAGGGAGTTCATGTTTGTGTAGAATTGCGGGCGGGAGGTGGTGGTTGGTGGACACAAATTCAGGATAAGCATAGATGAGAAGTCTGCTATGGGACAGACAAGACGACACAAGGAAGCTGATGAAACACAGGGATTAAATACAGGGAAATAAAAGTGCAACATATATTTGAAAAGTTTTTTTTTTTTTAAATATATTTCCAATAAAATAAAACAAAACATACAAAAAACAAAAGTAACTTAAAAAACAAAACAAAACCAGACATACTCGAAAAGGAGTGGACAGAAGTACAAAAAACGGATTAAACCCCACCCCTTTGCCATCAGTCTTTACCGCGTATTCATATACACATACATACATGTGTTAAATAATATTTCCAAATTTTTAACTGTTCTTTCCATCTGTACATAAAGAAAGAGACAAATAAAGAAACAACAACAAAAACATATACAGCATTGTCAGTGACCCTTGCTAAATATGAACTCTCTCCTGCAGCCATGTACCTGGCAAAATGATGTTTTTATACAGTTTTTAAAATAGAATTATATTTGGACATTGCTTCAACCCTTGTTCTAACCCATTCCATAACTTTACCCCTCGTACCGAAACGTGTTTTTTTAAGTTAAAAATTCCCTTCAGATTATAAACCTCTGTTTTCCTGAAACAGTGTTTGAATGCTAAATGGTAATTAGTTATTTGTTTGTTCCATATTTGTGCTGTTACATACGAGTATAACGCGGAGAACTTCGAAATCTATAAATGCAGGTGGAGAGGAATCCTGGGAAATGTAGTCTGGGACGCTGATCAGTAGGCAGGTGAGGCTGTACGAACCAGAGGAGGAGCAGACATGACATCAGTAGATCTGCATGTGAGAGGAACAATTATGAGTGTGATTTTAAACAGGTGTGTTGTTGCCCTTGGTGAGTGAAGGCTTGTTTTACTTGGATAATAGTTTTTATCATGTGAAGCTACTTCCTGCTTTGCTGCTTTGCTCTCTTTTCACCTGTCATTTTTGCATTTTACAGCCTTTCTGTTTCTATACAGCTTAATGACTTCTTAAATGAAAGTGGAAATCTTGATAAATTCCAGTCCGGCTTTCGACCTCATCACAGCACTGAAACACCTCTGGTCAAAGTCTTAAATGATATTAGGTTGAATATGGATTCTGGTCAAGTGTCAGCTCTGCTGGATCTCAGAGCTGCATTTGATCCTGTAGATCACAGAATTCTGTTGGACAGGCTGGAAAACTGGGTTGGATTTTCTGAAGTGGTCCTTAACTGGTTCAGGTCCTCTTTACACACTCAAAAATAGAGGTACCATCTTGTACCTAAAAAGGTACAAATGCTTGTCGCTGGGGGTGTACTCTTTTGAGAGACATTTCTGTACCCTTCAGTTCTGGTCTATTTTTGTACCTTATCAAGTTCAACTTCACCTTTTCAAGTTATGTTTTTTTATGGTTTCCACAGGATTAGGCCTGGTCCATGCAACTTAGCAATATTATCTTATCTTTAATCTAGAAATAATCTTCAAAAACTCAAAATACTGACCAGCCATACACTTAGTTTGCAGCATCTGACCTTCATTGTCTGGTGTAGTAAATGACTGTTAAGTAGTACTACTGTCATCACTCAACTCTGCTCTAGTTTGTAACATTACAGCCATTAACATGACATTTTTCAATGCTGCAGGTACCCTTATGGTCAAAATGGTACACATTTGTACTTTATGTCACTTTGAACCCTTTTTCGTTCTCTGAAGGTGCTTCTGGTCTCTTAAAGACCAGTATTGTACTTTTGAGAGAACATTTCTTTAAAATGTACATATAGGTACAGAAAGGTCCTTATCTTGTACCTCTATTTTTGAGAGTGTAGAAAGCCGGAGTTGTTACAATTGACAGCTATGAATCTGAGCAAGTGACTTGTGGAGTACCTCAGGGATCGGTCCTTGGACCTCTTCTGTTCAACTTGTATATGCTCCCTTTAGGTCAAATAATATAGAACTTTAACATCAATTATCACAGTTATGCAGATGACACGCAGCTTTATGTGTCATTGTCACCAGATGACCACAGTCCAATAGACTGACTGTGCCAGTGTTTGGAGCAAGTAAACACCTGGATGAGAAAGAATTTTATTCAATTAAATGAAGACAAAACTGAGATTATTCTGTGTGGTAGCAAAAAGAAGAGGGTCAGCGTTGGTAAACACCTGGAGACTTTGGCTCTCAAAAACACCAATCAAGTCTGTAACCTTGGAGTGTTGATGGACTCAGATCTGACTTTCAGCAGCCACATAAAAGCTTCGCTAAGAAGCTTTATACCAACTGAGAAACATCAACAGAAGTAAAAGTTTAGTCTCCCAGAAAGATCAGAAGAAACTCCTCCATCATTCATCTCCAACAGACTGGATTACTGGAACGGTCTTTTAACAGGACTTCCTGAAGAGAGCATTAAACATCTGCAGCTCATCCAGATGCTGCTGCTAGAGCTTTAACTAGAACTAAGAGGTCTGAACGCATCACACCAGTTTTAACATCTTTACACTGGTTTCCAGTTTACACTGGTTTCCAGTTTATACTGGTTTCCAGTCAGTCACAGGATAGATTTCAAAACCTTGCTGATTGTTTACAATTCCCAGAATGGTTTAGGACCAGAATCCATCTGTGATATATTCAGAGAATATAAACCAAGCAGAGACTCTGGTCAACTAGTCCAGACCAGAGTCCAGACCAGAGTCCAGACCAGAGTCCAGACCAGAGACCAGACCAGAGTCCAGACCAGAGACCTGACCAGAGTCCAGACCAGAGTCCAGACCAGAGTCCACACCAGAGTCCAGACCAGAGACCAGACCAGAGTCCAGACCAGAGTCCAGACCAGAGACCAGACCAGAGTCCAGACCAGAGACCAGACCAGAGTCCAGACCAGAGTCCAGACCAGAGACCAGACCAGAGTCCAGACCAGAGTCCAGACCAGAGACCAGACCAGAGTCCAGACCAGAGTCCAGACCAGAGTCCAGACCAGAGACCAGACCAGAGTCCAGACAAGAGACCAGACCAGAGTCCAGACCAGAGTCCAGACCAGAGACCAGACCAGAGTCCAGACAAGAGACCAGACCAGAGTCCAGACCAGAGACCAGACCAGAGTCCAGACCAGAGTCCAGACCAGAGACCAGACCAGAGTCCAGACCAGAGTCCAGACCAGAGACCAGACCAGAGACCTGACCAGAGTCCAGACCAGAGACCAGACCAGAGTCCAGACCAGAGTCCAGACCAGAGACCAGACCAGAGTCCAGACCAGAGTCCAGACAAGAGACCAGACAAGAGACCAGACCAGAGTCCAGACCAGAGACCAGACCAGAGACCTGACCAGAGACCTGACCAGAGTCCAGACCAGAGACCTGACCAGAGTCCAGACCAGAGTCCAGACCAGAGACCAGACCAGAGTCCAGACCAGAGACCAGACCAGAGTCCAGACCAGAGACCTGACCAGAGTCCAGACCAGAGTCCAGACCAGAGACCAGACCAGAGACCAGACCAGAGTCCAGACCAGAGTCCAGACCAGAGACCAGACCAGAGTCCAGACCAGAGTCCAGACCAGAGACCAGACCAGAGTCCAGACCAGAGACCAGACCAGAGACCTGACCAGAGTCCAGACCAGAGTCCAGACCAGAGACCAGACCAGAGACCAGACCAGAGTCCAGATCAGAGTCCAGATCAGAGTCCAGACCAGAGTCCAGACCAGAGACCAGACCAGAGTCCAGACCAGAGACCAGACCAGAGTCCAGACCAGAGACCTGACCAGAGTCCAGACCAGAGACCTGACCAGAGTCCAGACCAGAGTCCAGACCAGAGTCCAGACCAGAGACCAGACCAGAGACCAGACCAGAGTCCAGACCAGAGACCAGACCAGAGTCCAGACCAGAGTCCAGACCAGAGACCAGACCAGAGACCTGACCAGAGTCCAGACCAGAGTCCAGACCAGAGACCAGACCAGAGACCAGACCAGAGTCCAGACCAGAGTCCAGACCAGAGACCAGACCAGAGTCCAGACTAAACATGGAGAAGCAGCATTTAGCCGTTACGCTGCAAACAAGTGGAATAATCTGCCAGTGGAGATTAAACCACCAAATGTTAAATCCAGGTTAAAAAACATTTCTTTTCTAATGCGCCTGTGCATGACATCTGCACAGCAACTTTTAATTAATTCTGCTTTAATTATTTTAATATAATTTATGATTTTATTATGATTTTGTTATTTGTGTTTTTTATGCTTTTTTTTCTGTAATACCTTTAATGTTTCATGTAAAGCACTTTGAATTGTCTTGTACATGAAAGGTGATATACAAATAAACTTGCCTTGCCTAAAGCATTTCCACCACTGTGAGATGTCTTTATAACAACCTCATTTCTTTCTTGTGAAGCTTTTCTCTCACTGTTTTTCCCTGCATAAAAGTTTTATTACTCTGCTCCTCCTGGCGACATGGCTGCCTGATGACCTGACACATCCTCCGCATTGGCTGGAGAAGCAACTCTGGTGAACTGAGCCAAACCAGAAAATCAGCTTGGATTTTCCAAATATAACATGATTCTGTGTTAAACTCCAGAATGCCTTGAAACTGTGTATTGTCATTGTGTTTAGGAGAAAAGCAGCTTTCTGATGTAGAAACCATGTCAGTGTGCATTAGGCAGGGGTCTGGTCCAAAAACACAAAGGATATACCTCACACTGTTTACTGAGCCGTAGGAAACTAAAAGAACAACAACATCAAATAACAAGCAATGCATTTTAGGAAGTGTTGCATAATTCACAACAAGCAATTGGGAAGAGTTTTGCTGGATCTGGACGTTACATTTGCTGCAGGGAGAAGTCGAAGCTGAAGGACAGAACACAGACAGGTTCTTACTGTTGCTGGAACAAAGTGGTGTTTCTGGGAAATGACCAGCTCCTGGTATCATTTCTGTGTTGATATAACCAGTACACATCTGTTGTGGACCAGTGATGCTCCACCTCTCCAGCAGTCCACATGCACAGACCCAACAGCCAGAACAAGGAGGATTACAGCGTTGTGTTCCTGCTGCAGAGGCTGCTGAGATGATGTGGACATTCTGTCAACTTCTGGAGAACAAAAACAAAATCCACCATCCTAAAAACACAGATTCAGAGCATGCTGCATGTCTTCTTCTCTGCTTTTGGTGTGTTTCTGTTCCAGTGTTACAGCGCCACCCACAGGCCCAGCTGACAGCCGCAACGTTTTCTGGGATTTTATGTGGATGTAAACATGTTGGAGTCTGTCTTTAAGAAAAAACAGATCAGTTCCATCTGCATGTGGAGGTTGTGTAGGACTGAAGTAAAATAAATCAACAACCAAACACACACCAACATTATTAAACAGAATAAAGTCATTAATAATAATGAAATATGTGTTAAAAATGATGTTTTATTCTTCAAAGTTTCCGGTTCACAGCTGTTCCTCATCGCTGTTTTTTTCTCTGCAGCTAAATATTGTTGTGTTTTTGCTGCTTTATTCTGATGTCCACTTACAGATAGAAAATATTCCTAAATAGACAAGAAAAGTAACTTCTGACTGGCTGTTTTATGCAGGCATGCAGATTTGGTGACTGGATGCTGAACATCAGGTAAAGATGTGAGCGCTGACGTCAGCATGAGCTTTCCTCCTCATTCGCGCCATACAAGCTGTGACCACCAGATGTCCCCGTCTGTCCGTATGGAAGACTCGAGGTGACTGAACATCTGAGCTTTGGGTGAAACTGAGAAACACCAAGAAGAGTTTAGATCCTGGAAACCCAGAATCTCCACGCAGCCGACTACAGTTGCATGTTTGTGTTAAATGTGTCATACGGATCCTCTGTTTGGTGGACATAGAACGCCATGATGTTGCTGGGACTCACCTGAGCTCTGATCCACCTCCAGCGGACACAAAACTGCAGACATGACAGAAAGATTTTATCAGGACTGTTGTGCTTGGTGGCGGTCACACGTCTGTCTGTTTCCACCAGCAAATAAAAACATTCCAACCAGAGAGGAAGACGGCCGACAGCAGAGGAAGAGGAGCACATTTTTATACTTATTAATGCTAAAATAAACCTGTAGGTTGCATATTTGTGTCCCATTAACCTCACAATCTCAGTACCGAGGTTACAGAAGAAGAAGGCTGCTTTGTTTATTATTATTATTTATTTATTTATTATTTCTTTTTGTACTTACAATGCAGGGATTGTCTATTTTCTCCCACAGTTGTTCCTGTTTAGCTGCTGGATGTGAGGCGCTGAGCATTTGAGCATCATTTTGTACCATATACTTGGAGACATGGACCCTGTTGCTATGGAAACCTCAAAGATGAAAGATTGAAATGGCAACAGAGAATAAGAAGAGCTGATTAAAACAGATAAATAAAAGAGGATTGAATTGGAAAATGTGTTTTTCTACATCTGTCTGAGTCTGGGACACTTCTGATTGGCTACAGATAGACATATTGATCACTTCACTGTTAATCTTTGTCACCAGAGATTCACACTCGTCTGGAAAGTGATGGAAAGATCTTTGCTGTAAATGAGATATTTGGGATTTTGTCATGTTGGAGAGAGCATGAAGTGTTTAGACTATAGTTATCATACTGATCCTGTTATAACATGTTTCTGACAACATGTTATAAACTGTTTGAGGCCCAGAGTGGTCAGTCAGAGACGGTTTGACTGTGGCACAGACACATTTTAGTCATGTGTACAGAGGGCAGGTAAGTGAGGAGTGACCCAGTAGGTAATTACACCATGCTGTCGTAACGTAATTACTGAGATGGCAGATTCATACAAGGCGTGCTTTAAACATTGATGCATTTCATCATTTAACTGCCATGAAAGTGAAGAGCTGAAAGGTGCAAACTACAGGATAAAGGAGCAGTTTCCCAAAGACCTCCTGGAGATCCAGTGATCCGTCACCAAAGGCTTCTGAGCTCTCATTGCTGTTGATAAATTAATTACAAATGTACGGTTGTACCTCAACCCAAGCACCATTTCATGACTCTACTGATCTCAGGTGATGTATATCTAGTTCTCATTATATCATGTTGATCGTAAATCTGCCAAAAAATCATTTATAGAAATAGTAAACAGTGCGTTTTTTCTTTCTTTTTTTTTTATACGATTGTCAGTCTTTTCACTGTTCACTTCTCTTCTATCTCACTTTTTCACAGTTAACTGTTATCCCATCTGTAACATTAATCCGACCCCCACCACACACAGACGTTATAACTTCAGGCTCAGCTGCTGACACACACCAGTACTTCACAAAGTGCACAATCAATGAGGAAACACAGATAAAAACACATAAGAAGACATTTAAAACACAGACTTGTTCTGTTAGACTTGCTCACGCACACATAAATAAACAGTGGGACTCACAGAGACACACGCTTCAGTCATAGGCATGTAGCACTTATCCAGCATCAGGCCATGAACACACTGAGGTTTGTTACTTCGAACGTGCGTGGAGCTGGTGCAGGTAAAAAGAGGTCACACTTGGTTTTGTCCTGAGTGATGCATGTCTTTCTGAGATGTCCGACCTGGTCCAGAGGAAGTACCAGATCTCCAGTTAAAGCTCTGAGCTTTGGGACTGAAACCAGGAAACCACATTTGGTGGAACGAAACCAGAAGTTTGATCATGTCTGAAGTGACAGTGAATTAAGGTGAGGACTCTGGTTTGTTCCTTTTCAGCACCGACTCTAAAAAATTAGATCTGCTAGGCATGTCGTCTCACTGCTATAACAATGAGAAATTTGAAATGAGCAATGTTGCTATGGCAACAGCAGCCTCTCCAATTAAAGCTTTTGTGGAAAGCATTAGAGAGGGAACCAGGAGAGCAGAATTCATTGTGGGGCTGATGGGCAGCTGTAACCTGTCCAGAAGCTGAAACTCCCAGTGAGGTTAGCTGACTTTAATAAAGCAGGGACGTTTCAGCTGTTTGTTGACTGACAGAGGAAGACAAGCTGACACTTCTCTGCCAAATTCCACAGTGTGTTTCAGTAAGTCAGACCTGACAGCTATGCACATCTATTAGAAGCACTGAAGCTGCATTTCATTTCTGATCGCATGTTAATAAATATTTTATCTAGTAATCCAGACTGAACTGAAATTACGAGCATGTATGGCTCCCCCTCATTTGGAACTGCTGAGTGCTTAAATCCATGAAACTGATACAAACATTAAAGCATGAAAAGAAAACAGCGTGACAAAAAACATGGATTTCCCTCCAGGACTCTAAGCCTACACTCCTACACAGCACACCACGCACGGCCGGGATATGGCTGGAAAATTAGTCCATGAGAGGAGAGGAGGAACATTTTTTTATAACTCCTGAGGTTGTATGGTCCATGCAATACATTCAATAAGTCGGCTACATCGCAAGGCACAACTAGCAGAAGGTAACGCTGATAAGAAAGAACGGTTTATAACAGATTATTGAAAGTAAACAAATGTTGGTATAAAGATCAACTTGTTGCTTAGGCAGCAAACTAAAGAGAAACCAAAAAGAAATACAGACTTGATGAATGAATATGCTGGTAAAATTACTCAAGTTCTGCTAGAACCATTGATGCACAAGGTTTCGACCAGTGATGGGTTTGTATTTGAACTGGTACCAATGTAAGACCGTACCGGGATAAAGTGGAGGCCAGTTAATGAGGTAGTATAGAGTACAATGAGCCTGTTCACATGCTCACCCAAAATCTGTTTATTATCTGATTTCTGGAATATAAGATTATTCAAGTGATTATTGAAACAACATAACTGTCATGATTTGGGTTTTTCGGTGCTTTGTTTTTTGGGCTTCCTGTTTTATTTTGTAGTTTTTCCTGTTTAGTTCCTCGGTTCTTGTTTAGCTTCATTGATTTCCCGTTATTGAGTTCACCTGGGTTCATTTAGTTAATTTGTTTCACCTGTGTCTCGTTTTGTTCTGTGTATTTATACTCCTCAGTTTTCATTCCTTGTTGCTGGATCATTGGTTGTAGTTAGTCCCTTGAGTGTCCTTTGTAAAATAAAGCCACTAGCATCTACATCCCTGTTCCCCTCATCTCTGCGTTTGGGTCCACATCTCCGCTACCACCTTAACAATAACATGATGAAAATGAAAAATGCTTTATTAATCCCCAAAGGAAAATTTAATATTGTAGTAGATATTAATTAACTAGAGGAGGTCTTGTTCCGGAGGCTGATGGCTGCTGGCAGGAATGATCTTCTGTATGTTTCAGTCTTACATCGGACCTGAAGAAGCCTCTCACTGAACACACTCAGTTGTTTCATCACTGTGTTGTGGAGAGGGTGTGAAGAATCCTCCATCATCTTCATCAGCTTGTGCAGCATTCTTCTTTGGACAATCAGCTCCAGCGGCTCCAGAGTTACTCCAAGCACAGAAGCAGCTTTCTGGATCAGTTTGTTGATTCTCTTCAAGTCTCTGGTTCTGATGCTACTACCCCAGCAGATGCTGCAAAGCTGACTGCACTCTCCACAACAGACTTATAGAAGATATGCAACATCTTGGTGCAGACGTTAAACCATCTCAGCTTCCTTAAGAAGTACAGTCTGCTCTGACCTTTCTTGTAGATGTAGTCAGTGTTGCATTTCCAGTCCAGTTTGTTGTCCAGCTGAACTCCAAGATACTTGTATTCCTCCACCACCTCCACCTCCTCTCCCAGGATGGAAACAGTGCTTTGTTTATTCTTCTTCCTCCTGAAGTCAACAATCATCTCTTTTGTTTTGCTGCTATTTAATATGAGATGATTGTCACCGCAGCATTTAACAAACTGACTGACCAGTTCTCTGTACTCTGCTTCTTGTCCATCCCTGATACACCCCACAACTGCAGAGTCATCAGAGTATTTCTGCAGATGACAGGACTCAGAGTTGGACTGGAAGTCTGAGGTGTACAGAGTGAAGAGGAATGGCCAGAGTACAGTTCCTTGTGGTGCACCAGTGCTGCTGACCTCCATCTCAGACACACAACCTTTCAGTCTCACAAACTGTGGTCTGTTTGTGAGGTAGTCATAGATCCAGGTGGTTGTGGAGGTATCCACCTGGAATTTATGGAGCTTCTCACATAACAAAGCAGGCTGAATGGTATTAAAAGCACTGAGAAATGAAAGAACATGACCCTCAGAGTGCTGCCTGAATGGTCCAGATGAGAGTGTGCTCTCTGGAGCAGGTATATGATGGCATCTTCAACCCCAAGTCCATTACGATATGCAAACTGGAATGGGTCCTGAAAGGTGTTTACTTGCTTGTTGAGGTGAGCCAGTAAGAGTCTCTCCAGGACTTTCATGATGTGAGATGTCAGGGCAACTGGTCTGTAGTCACTTGGTTCAGCTGGTTGTGTTTTTTAGGCACTGGAACAAGGCAGGAGGTTTTCCACAGCACTGGGACTCTATTTAGTCTCAGACTGGTGTTGAAAAGGTGCTGGAGAATCGGACATAGTTGTTCTGAGCAGGTCTTGAGAACTCTGGGACTGACACCATCTGGACCTGCAGCCTTGTTCTGGTTCAGTTTCTCAAGTTGCTTCTTAACCTGATTGCAGGAGACAAACAAGGTGGAGGTCTCAGGATGTCCTGATGTGGAGGGAGATGAAGCTGTGTTCTGGTCCATGACTGAGCTGCAGGGTGACAGATTGGAGGCGTGACAGGAAAGCAGTGGGCTTATGGAGGGTGTGTGGTCTGTTGGGCTGGAGGTAGGGGGTGAACTGAACCTGGTGAAGAATATGTTCAGCTGATTATATATGATTACGCTTCATCGGTCACTAAACTCATTTACATGAGTATTAAATCTGTTACTGTAACTGAGATTAATCAGATTACTACAGTAACAAGATTTGACGATGAAAATTCATCCATCCACTTTCTTCCACTTATCCATGGGGGTGCAAAGGTGTTGAGAAGGTGTTCCCATGCCATCCGAGAGATATAATCCCTCCAGCATGTCCTGGGTCTCCTCCTGCATGGTCCTGGAACACCTCACCAGGAAGGTGTCCAGGAGGTATCCTGACCAGATGCCCGAACCACCTCAAATGGGCAGTAGTTTTACTCTAAGCCCCCCTCCCCAATGAGCGAGCTTCTCACTCTAACTTTAAGGGAGAGCCCAACAACCCTGTGGAAGAAACTCATTTCAGCTGCTTAAATTTTCAATTTTGTTCTTTCATTCACCACCCACAGCTTGTGACCTTAGGTGAGGGAACATGGATAGTCTGATTAATCAAGACTTTTGGCTTCTTGCTTAGTTCCTTCTTCATTACAACAGACTGGCGCAGAGTTTACATCAACATAGATGCCACACAACCCCGTCATGAATTCTTTGTTCTTGTTGAGGATCATGGTCTCGGTCTTTGGAGATGCTGATTCTAATCCCAACCGCTTCACACTCAGCCATGAATTACTCAAGCTCTAAAAATTCATTATCCTACATACCCTGGTCTACATTCCTGTCCATTATTAGATTTATTTTGAAATAAGTATATAGCGGCTATAGCCTTTGCGTGAGCTGCTAATGTGCAAGGCAATGGTCTTAGCATTAGCTGCTAATATGTTAGCTAATACTTTCTTCATTTGCTCGTACTTCCTTCTGTACACTATCCGGAAGAGATTAAATAGGCAGAAATTATACCACTTTAGCACATGCTCAGATGCATCAAACTAAAGAATAAGAAATATTGATTGTTTTGAATATAAAAGGAACTTTAATCACTACGTATGAACTCTGACATCAATCTGATAATTGACTGTAAAATGTAAAACAAGATTTTTTTAAATATCACAATTCAGTCATTAATGTAGAAACATGAATATTACAGTAATCTGATTATTACAGTAATCTGATTACTCCCAGTTACCTAATTTTGGTGGTCATGTAAACAGGCTGAAGGATGAGCGCTTCGCCATGAAAGAAGCTTCAGTAACAAAAGGAATAGATTACAGGTAAACCTTTTGTGGGCAGTCCTGCAGATTACATATCTATCATCTACAATGGTTATTTATTCCGGTCCTGCAAGATTTGCAATCCAACAAGTTTTTCCATGCATCCCTGTTTCAACCCACCTTACTGAAATTAATAAGTCATTGTGCAGAACTTGATAGGCTGTTAAATCCGTTTATTTTTATTCAGGTGTGTTGAAGCAGGAATACCCTGAAAACTTGCTGAATAGAAGCGGGTGGTGGGGGGGGGGGGGGGGGGGGGGGGGGGGGGGGGTAATTTAGTTAAGTTGGATACTTCATTATCTGGGACGGTATTCTTAATGCCCTCAAGCCATCTAAATTAGTTTTACAATGGAAACGTTTTCAGGGCTTATAGCTGTAATATGAGGCGTCAAACTGGTGGAAATAGATGCCTTTGTAGACGTGCTGAAACAACAGTGTGCATGAACTGTGCTTGCATGTGTGAGCGTGGGGAGTGGTCGCAGCATTTGTTTGGCAGCGGTATTTCAGGCACATGGGCTCTATGACAGGCTCCCAGAAAGAGAGAGGGAGAGAGAAAGTGAGAGAGGGAGGGCGGAAGCCTACACAATCTCCCGGTACAACCTCAGTGTGTTGGATAAGCTGTGAGAGTGAGCTCTACCTCCAAACCACTCCACTGCTTGAGGAAAAACCAGCAACTGGGTGAGTCCACTTTCGTCTCTCTCATGCTGTTTGCTTTATCTCCAGAGAAATGAGGAGATATGTATGAAATGTCAGATTTAAAGAGATATTCTCCTGTATCAAAGATCACAGTTCAGTGAAGTACTCTCAGTACATAGTTGGTACTGTCCGTCAGTTGTCCAGACATTACTTGCTGTTCATTTGGAGATAAAATAAGTAACAGGGGTCTCACTATTCCATAATCTTTTAATTCCTTCAAGCTGTTGGCTGTTTGCAGCATCCCAGCAGGGGTCTGGTTTTAACCAACATGTATTTTTACTTATGGATGGACAGAAATACAATGACACAACATGGCATCGTTCCCCATCAGAGACTAGATTTAAGAAACAAAGTGATGATATTTGAACCTGACAGGAAGGTAACAGGAAGCAGGGCATGCTTGTGGGTGTGATTAATGCATGTACATCGACACAAATGCGCTCCCACGCACACTCTGCTGCTCTTGGCTGCCTTCAGAGAAGCAATCACCCACTACCCTTTTCCTTCTCACCGTCAGATGAACATTTCAGCACATGTGGCTGTTCAGGGAGCAGAGACGATAATGAAGCACATTTATCAGCATCTGAGATCACATGAATGTGGCTCAACCAGGATGAGGAGGTTTGTAACCTCAGATTTTATTCACATTTAGCAGCAAAATCCAGGGAATACTTTTTCTCTCTGGTTAACGGGTACCAGTAGCCTAGCTTAACAGAAACTGACAACATGGCAAAACAAAATCTAATAAATTTAAAAGTGCTGAAAGGTTCTGACTTTGCATAAAGAGCAAGCCATATTATCCCCATCTTGAAACTAGTTTTGGACAGTTAGACACCCTGAAGCTAGCATCGTTTCTTACACGGGAGACTCGAGGAAAACCAGCCCTAACATTCATCAGTTGCAGCTGGTTTGATGCTCTGAAGTGAAAATATAAGCGTAAGAAGAACATCTACCGATGTCCCCTCTTCTTTGGTTTGTCTGTTGTTGTAGCTGTTTGCTAGCTGACATGCTAATCAATATCATGCTCCCCAGTCCAAGTTCCCTCCGCTGCTTTGGCTAGAAGTTGAATTTAGCTAACTTTGGTTTGCGTGTGCACGTGTTGCATCAGTCTCAGTCTGTTTGGCCGTCATGTTGCTTACATGCACCACCAGCTTTTTCCCCGCTGCGCTACATGTACAGGTATTCAGAAAGTCAGCTTATCAATGAGTTTGACTTGACTGAGTTGACAGCATCTGGAAGGAACCCCCCCCCCCCCAGCGTTATTGTTGTGGCTTCACTGTGAAGAACCCCGTTGGAGAGACAATAAAAACAAGTGGAATGGATTTACTGCAGGCTGTATGAGCGTTAATCAGCCTAATTTCACCTTGATAAACTGTTGTTTAGTAGACAGAGCTAAGACATACGCTGTTAGTCTGTACACTGTTAATCCATAACTGATGAGATTAAGGCTGGAGGAGCAGGGATTAGAAGTCAGGAGGACGTTGGCTGAGTGGCCAGACATGCTGCAGGGTAACAGGGTCATGGCTCTGCTACTGGGGGGTGAGATAGACCATAACAAAACCAGGGACAGGAAAATCTGTCAGGGTTTTACACAAGCTGTACAAAACTAAAATAGTAATGACAGGTTTTATTTACTGTTCTGTGAAGAACATGTTGAGGCAGAATTCATGTCATGTGTGTTTTAATAGAACTAAAGCATAAATAAGTCACACCAAAATCTCACATCATGCAGACAGAATATCATGGTCCTGAGACATTTACAGTCTGCAGGACAATGACTGTACCTGTGAGAGGCATCACTCAGTGTTATGATACATATTAATATGTAATACAATGTGCAAAATACTTCAGTGAAGGAGGAATTTCACGTGTATTCTTTGAAAAAGACCAGTTGTCCATTAACTCTTCCTTGAAGGACAAACGGATCATAAAATATCATGAAATCAGCTGTCAGAGATTCAATAAAAGGCTGTTGCATCTAATCAGCATCATTACAGACAGAAAACCTTCATTTAGCATCAGTTAGATGAGAGCTGGAGACAAACCCTCAGAATGGTCCCTTTTCCTGTTCCAGCCTTGACGAGAGTTTGCTTTCACCACGACGCATCATTTTGCTGTTGTGATTGGTTGAAGACGGCCCGGTGTAGACGGTAAGAGACAGATGGTTCAGCCAATCACATGCCAAGTGTTTCCTGAAAGTGAAAGCTTCCCAGATGGCCGAGAACGAGCCATCTGGCTTGTCAGGTTAAGTTAGAGCTGCAGATGGAGATTTCCTGATGGTGGCCACTGGGGGCAGCAGTGAGTCTGTTTCCCTTCCACCGAAGAGGATCACACACACACACACACGCTCACACTCAGCTATGTGTGTGTATGTATATATATATATATATATATATATATATATATATATATATATATATATATATATATATATATATATATATATATATATATACATATATATATATATATATATATATATATATATATATATATATATATATATATATATATATATATATATATATACATATATATATATATATATATATATATATATATATATATATATATATATATATATATATATATATATAT
This sequence comes from Telmatherina bonti, assembly GCF_933228915.1. NCBI lineage: Eukaryota > Metazoa > Chordata > Actinopteri > Atheriniformes > Telmatherinidae > Telmatherina > Telmatherina bonti. Next base: position 32,504,614 of record NC_136618.1, read on the forward strand.
ATATACATATATATATATATATATATATACAGATATATATATATATATATATATATATATATATATATATATATATATATGAGTTTGGACACACATTCCCATTTATTGAGAGCATTTTGATGATGAGAGACCAAAGATTAAAGGAATATTGATATTGTATTGTAGGTTTTGCCTACATTTATTCCCATTAGTATTTATACCAGATCATTTGCAGTACATTTATGCCCACATTCTGCCATCAGGTCAGGAAGTTTCCACTTCTGAGCTGATAGTGAAAGCCTGTGAGGGGAAAAAAGATGGATTTTATCCAAATGGCTCCCATTTGGGAGTCCTGGAGATTTTGGCTGTTCATAGAGCTGTAATTAACTGTTGTACTGTAAAAGCATCCACCAGAGCTGGCTCTGCCATATGCTGATTTATTTATTTAATTATTCATTATTACCCCCATTGGGTTCCTGCTTGTGTTCTGGATTCGGGCATTGCATCAATCGGACCAGTCAGGTTTACTGGGGTTTTAGACGTCACACCTTCACATCACAACTTCTTTTAATCCAAACTGAGGAGGGAGTTTTTACACTGAATACATTTGTGAAAATACTCATAGAAAATGATGATAAATCAACAAGAGAGACTTCAACTGATAAAAAAAAAAAGAGACCAAACTATGATGGAGCATATCTGTCCCTGCTTGACCAGTAATAATAATAACTAATTGTGGGTAATAATGAAACCACAGTCTTTGTCTATCACAGTCTATCACAGTCATGTACCAAAATATTATCATCTAATATAATGAAGTATAAAGCCAAACAAGTTCCAACACCACTTGGGGACTTTTCATCCTGAACACAAAGAAAAGCCTGCAGGTTACTTTAGAAATAAACTATCCAACTATCATATACAGCAAAGTTGTTTTTCTGAAGCAGCATCGTCTCATAGAAAACTCACCTGAAGTAGTTTCCAGAGATTCCTGGTTTAAAATGTTTCTCACTGAAGCAGAAGAATGGATTATAATACTGACACAGTTATAATTATAGTTACCAACAATACAGCCACTAAAACTACAGACACATTTCTTAGTATGTTTCTTCAGTTCATGTGATGGGAGGGGGGCGGGGGGGGGTCGTCAATGAAAAGGAGGCCCAGCAGAAAAAGTTTGGAAACCACTGCTTCAATCCTTGGGGTTAGTTCTGAATTAATCTTCGTACTTGGTATGATGTATTTGTAGTGTGTTGAGGGATTTTCTCTGCCCATCATTTCTTTTTGAGGAACAATATAGTGTGAGCTGCTGCAGATATACAAGCAGGCTGCCTCATGTGCTGTCAGACTGGTCCAGCGGTGAGCCAGGCAGTCACTCTATTTTCAGCCATGCAGGATCAGACCTCCATAGTGTCAACAGGTGGGAAAACTAACCAGCAGCATGACCTTCAGATTGCTACCCCCCACCTCTTCCTTCCCTCTGTCACACACTTTGAAGTTTTATGTCATCCTATATGTTTAGCCTGATGCTGGGATTTTTCATCACCCTCATTACGATGGAAAATGCTTGTCGTCCCACAGTGGGTTGAGATAAGAAACGTCATGTCTGATAAAAGGCTGGATTTTAACATTATTTATTATTATCTGCTACCAAACCTTTAACAGGAGATTGAAAGTAAAATTTTGATCGCTATTTTATTTCTACATATGATCCAACATGACAAGAAGAATCTGATGTCTCTGGACCAGTTTCAGAAGGACCAGAGAGCTTTACCGTTGGTCACCATCTTATAAAATTAAACTGAAATGTAGACCTGATATAAGAAAATCTTTTATTAAATCTGAATTATTTATGTTGCCTTTTAGAAAGAAAAGAAAGAAAATTTCTTGGCATGTGATGTCAGAATTATTGTAGTGCCCAATGTTTCCACAAGGGGGCAAAAGACAAGTATTGTGTAAAACAGAGTTTGGAGCGAAGTTTTTACCATAAAATGATGGAAAAGGTGTCAGAAACTGTATGGATGGATAATAAGACATTATAGGGTTAATGTCAAAGGTCATAATACAATGTAGTAATGTGAGTTGTAACATATGGAAGAAGAAAAAAAGAGATGTAAACAATCTAACATGATGTTAGAACACCTGTAGTTTTGAACATGTCCATCCAGGTTTGCATTATATTTCTTCCAGTTATTGTAATGATGATGGGCAAGTCAGATGTATGTGGTTTTCCATCTACAGCACACCCAAACGTTCCCAACAGGGTGAAAGTCTGTTCTCTTTAGTGGTCCATCTATGTATAAAATTATGTCTCATAATCCATCAAATCAGCAGTTTTTGTTTTGTTAGAAGCCCACCTAACCTCTGACATGACCATACTATAAAAAGACTTTAAAACATTTATTATTGTACATTGCTTCTTTGTATGATTAAATTTAAAAATTTGAACATGAATTAGTTTGTAATTTTATATAAACAGAATGCTCGTGATCTGATATAATCTGACTTCTTAAAAGCAGTTTTTACCTCAATAGAAAGTGATCTCCTGTTGATGGTCAACAGCTCTCTGGTAGTTTCCCCAAGACTAAAGATTTTGGTGCTATTAAGCCACTGTCACAGAAAAGGATTCTATATGCCTCTAGTATGAACAACTACAGACCTGTTTCTAACCAGCTACAAACCTTTCTCTAACCAGCTATAGACCTGTCTCTAACCAGCTACAAACCTTTCTCTAACCAGCTATAGACCTTTCTCTAACCAGCTACAGACCTGTCTCTAACCAGCTACAGACCTTTCTCTAACCAGCTATAGACCTGTCTCTAACCAGCTACAAACCTTTCTCTAACCAGCTACAGACCTTTCTCTAACCAGCTACAGACCTGTCTCTAACCAGCTACAGACCTTTCTCTAACCAGCTATAGACCTGTCTCTAACCAGCTACAAACCTTTCTCTAACCAGCTACAAACCTTTCTCTAACCAGCTACAGACCTGTCTCTAACCAGCTACAGACCTTTCTCTAACCAGCTATAGACCTGTCTCTAACCAGCTACAAACCTTTCTCTAACCAGCTATAGACCTGTCTCTAACCAGCTATGGACCTGGTTCTAACCAGCTATAGACCTGTCTCTAACCAGCTATAGACCTGTCTCTAACCAGCTGTAGACCTGTCTTTAAGCAGCTATAGACCTTTCTCTAACCAGCTATAGACCTGTCTCTAAGCAGCTATAGACCTTTCTCTAACCAGCTATAGACCTGTCTCTAACCAGCTGTAGACCTGTCTTTAAGCAGCTATAGACCTTTCTCTAACCAGCTATAGACCTGTCTCTAACCAGCTACAGACCTTTCTCTAACCAGCTACAGACCTGTCTCTAACCAGCTGTAGACCTGTCTTTAAGCAGCTATAGACCTGTCTCTAACTAGCTGTAGACCTGTCTTTAAGCAGCTATAGACCTTTCTCTAACTAGCTGTAGACCTGTCTTTAAGCAGCTATAGACCTTTCTCTAACTAGCTGTAGACCTGTCTTTAAGCAGCTATAGACCTGTCTCTAACTAGCTGTAGACCTGTCTTTAAGCAGCTATAGACCTTTCTCTAACTAGCTGTAGACCTGTCTTTAAGCAGCTATAGACCTTTCTCTAACTAGCTGTAGACCTGTCTTTAAGCAGCTATAGACCTTTCTCTAACTAGCTGTAGACCTGTCTTTAAGCAGCTATAGACCTGTCTCTAACTAGCTGTAGACCTGTCTTTAAGCAGCTATAGACCTGTCTCTAACTAGCTGTAGACCTGTCCCTAACCAGCTACAGACCTGTCTGTAATCTCTTTTATATCCAGGATATCCAGAGAAAATTGGATTCAATTTAGATAATTTCCTGTCAGGCTTTCAACCTCATCACAGACTTGAAACAGCTATGGTTTAAGTCCTAAATGACATTAGGTTGAGTACTGACTCTGGTCAAGTATCAGTTCTGGTTCTGCTGAATCTCAGTGCTGCGTTTGATACCGTAGATCACAGGATTCTGTTGCACTGGCTGAAAAACTAGGTTGGACTTTATGGAGTGGTCCTTAACTGGGTCAGGTCCTATTTTGTAGGTTTTAGTTATTTCTTAATCTAAATGTGTGGTCATTAATTGTGGAGTACCTCAGGGGTCAGTCCTTGGACTTCTTCCTTTCAACTTGGATACACTCCCTTTGGGTCAAATAATACAGAACTTTGACTTTATGCAGATGATACTAAACTTTGTCTTTGTCACCAGACCACGGTAGACCAACAGAGTTAATGTCCTAGTGTTGGGAGCAAATAAACACATGGATGAGAAAATTTTCTATAATTAAATAAAGAAAAAACTGAGATTCTATTTGGTCGCAAAGAGAAGAGGGTCAGTGTTGGTAAATGCCTGGAGAGTCAGCGACCAGGTCTGGAACCTCACAGACAGATGTGATTTTCAGCATCAAAGCTTCACTAAGAAGCTTTTTACCATCAGAAACATCAACAGAATTAAACATTTAGTCTCCCAGATAAACCCATAGAGATTCTTTAATCATTTATCTCAAGTAAACTGGATTACTGTAATGGTCTTTTAACAGGAATTCCCAGTAAAACCAGTAGACTGGATCACTGTAATTGTCTTTTAACAGGACTTATAGAACCTAAAAAGAACATTAAATATCTACAGGTCATCCAGATGCTGCTGCTGGAGCTTTAACTAGAACTAAGAGGTCTGAACACATCACACCAGTTTTAACGTTGTTACACTGGTTTCCAGTTTATACTGGCTTCCAATCAGTCACAGGATGGATTTTAAAACCCTGCTGATTGTTTACAGAATCCCAGAACGGTTTAGGACCAGAATCCATCTGTGATATATTCAGAAAATATAAATATGCAGAGACACAGGTCAACTAGTGCAGACCGGAGTCCAGATCAGACCAGAGTCCAGACCAGAGACCAAACCAGAGTCTAAACCAGAGACCAGGTTGGAGACCAGACCTTAGTCCAGCACAGAAACCAGACTACAGTCCAGACCACTGTCCAGATCAGGGTACAGAGTTTAGACCAGAGACCAGACCAGAGTCCAGACCTTAGTCCAGAACAGAAACCAGACTAGAGTCTAGACCACAGTCCAGATCAGGGTCCAGAGTCCAGACCACAGTCCAGATCAGGATCCAAAGTTCAGACCAGAGACCAGACCAGAGACCAGACCAAAGACCAAACCAGAGTCCAGACCACAGTCCAGATCAGGATACAGAGTTTAGACCAGAGACCAGACCAGAGTCCAGACCTTAGTCCAGAACAGAAACCAGACTAGAGTCTAGACCACAGTCCAGATCAGGGTCCAGAGTCCAGACCACAGTCCAGATCAGGATCCAAAGTTCAGACCAGAGACCAGACCAGAGACCTGACCAAAGACCAAACCAGAGTCCAGACCAGAGACCTGACCACAGGCCAGACCAGAGACCGTGGACCAGTCTAGAGTCCAGAGAAAAGCTGTGTTGTAGAAACACAGCTGCATGGTGTGAATTTTTCCTTTTTTTTTAATCATAAATGAAAATAAGTCTTTAAATTTTTATGACTCCAAGAAAACATCGTACCACAGGGAGATTCTTACATTTATCCGTCTCATTAGTAAAATAAAAATATTCCTGCTACCCGAAGAGGTGTGAGCAACACACCCTTGATTATTTCATTTCACAAAGCACTTAAAAGAGGCACTAATTTGCTGAATTCCCAGAAGTTTTACTGAAGAATCAGAATAATAATGTGTGAACAAGCTGAGCAGGCTGGTATTTTGTTGTGGGAATGAAACTGCTCTGATCCTCCCTGAGAGCCGTGAATGATGCTGCTGTGTTGGCCGTGAAAGGCTGCTTTGAGTCAGGCTGTGTGGGTGTGCAGGGGGGCTGAGCGTGAGGCAAAATGGAAGCTCCTACATGCACAGAGATCCGCACTGAGCTGGAGATGCAGTCATTCCTCGCAGATAATGACAGTTTGTTGATGACATTTGTTATGATCCTGCATGGTTTATTTGTCCTGCAGAGTTACAGATGTTTTCTTTGTACAATGCTTATATTCACAGAGACACAAAACAAACCTTTTTTCTTCTGCTGCACAAACTGATGCTGTTAGCAACAAAAATTTAGACAACTTAGGTTTATTTATCCACATCTATGAGTATAATCACATTAAATAAGGCTGTAAATGAGTTTTATATCTTTAGCTATCATTGCTTCAGTTGCTTCATTTTTGTTTTAGAGTCCTTTATGTTCTGCTCTCTTTCCTTGCCGTTCAATAGACCGTTTCCTGTGGCCTTGCAGTTTGTTACGCTGCCATGTCGGGTGGCAAAAAGCTAGCTGACTCTTAATTTACCAACCATCTTCATCATTTCCCAATCCAGTTTAGTACTTATGTGTTCAGTCAGACAAACATATTTTTTAAAAATGTGTTTGTTGGTCCTAAGGACCTGCATGATTTTCCAAAATCCTGGTTTACAAACCTCCAAAACTGCCAACTGACGGAGATTTTGCGACCAGATTTAGATTCCGCAAATGTCCACACCATTCCCTACATAGTGCCCATATAATGGTCACGTCATGTTCTAGGGGTGTCTGAATGTCCAGATCTCTCTGAAAAAAGCAGTGCACTAAAAATTACCCACAAAGCATCTTGAAAAGTAGTGAGCATCGATGGTCTCTGGATGGGTCAGTATAGACCACAATGCATTGCAGGCAGGAGCTCAAAGTGGCACAAATGTAATTTTCTATCCTTATTTGTTGAATAAATATGCAACAAAGAAAGTATAAAATACAATATAAGAAACTAAAATATTTTCACACGAGTTTGGATTGGCTTTAAAATGACGCATGGTGGTTGCCGTGGTGACAGTCGATAGTCACGTGATCTGTGATGAGGAGAAAATAGCAAGCTTTGTGTCGAAATCATCAACTTTCCAGCCCATAAAAGTCTTCTCTTGACTCCTGCTCTGTACCTTTCAGCCTTCCTTTTCCTCTCATCCTCTGATAAAGTCCTCTCTGATGAATCAGACAGGGTGCAGCCTGTGTGTTGATAACCAGCTTCCACCATGTCATCATGTTGCAAAGCTAAACTCGGCTGTAAAACAACGCAGAGTTTCTCGGCCTCAGGATGCTGACAGTGTCAGAAACTGAGTTGGAGGGTCAGAAAGTGAGACTGTGCTTCCAGGTTTAATTCTGTCTGTTTGGTGACAGCAGAGACTCCTGACAAACACAACTGTATGATGGTACCAGATGGAGAATGTTCTGCTGACTTGACAAATACACAACATCAGAATAAAACATGACTGAGAATGAGAATGGTGAAAAGAAGAACGCTAACATTCACTGATGGGATGAAGATCAGTGACTCTACTCTGGGTCTAGAAGGGACTGGCAATGCCTCAATGGCCTTTTTCTTACTTTATAAGTGACATGATTGGTCACGATGCAGAATTGATGAATCTACACTTTAGCCTCAGGTTTACATGTGAATATGAAAGTGTTTCTCTCTGCTTCCAGATCCCACTGTACTATGTAGTATTTATGTACTATAAACAACAACTGGGAAGAGAAAACACATAGACCTAACCAAAAACAGATGTTTCTGGAGGGATTCTAGAGTCTAAAGTCTTAATTTTAGTTTAGGATTGGTTTGTCCAGGTCCTGCAAGAAAGACACAGCTGTGTAGTAATGATGATCACATGTATGTACTTTAATTTCTTGATCAGCGATGTTACGTGTCAAACTGTATGTGAACTCTTCTGAGATGAATCCGGCGCTGTGCAGACGAGGAGTCTTAATCGTTGTTCTGCACCACTCAGTCAGCAGTCACACAGCTTCATACCTCACAGAGATCTTCACAAGGACATGCTGAAAATACCAGACATAGTATATGTAATGTAGTCACCAGCACGTTTCACTTGGCCTGGACATTAACCCCCATGACCTTTTACAGAAACAGGAAGGGCAAAAACTGGTAGGTTTACAGTTACCCAACCACTGGCATCATGTTCTGGATGATTTACACATCCACAGTGTGTCCAGATGCAGCTTTACTTACACCTTTACACCTTTTACATTAGACTCATTTAAAGGTAAAAGCAAAAAGGTACTACAGAAAGAACTCAACACTCAACAAGCAGTGAGAAGTCAGACCTGCACCAAGCAGCTCATTACAGCTGATGTTCTGGTCCTTCATCCATCTAATATGGATATACCGTCAGATTCCAGATCCATGGATAATGAATCCACAGGATCTTGGCTACATTGTGGTGTTTGTTGCATGTTTGTTCTTTTGCAGTGAGGAAACATTCCTGTTCTGGATGGTAGTATCTAGAATGTTATTCCTGTTCTGGATGGTAGTATCCAGAACATTGTTCCTGTTCTGGATGGTAGTATCCAGAACATTGTTCCTGTTCTGGATGGTAGTATCTAGAATGTTGTTCCTGTTCTGGATGGTAGTATCTAGAATGTTGTTCCTGTTCTGGATTGTAATATCCAGAACCTTGTTCCTGTTCTTGATGGTAGTATCCAGAATGTTATTCCTGTTCTGGATGGTAGTATCCAGAATGTTATTCCTGTTCTGGATGGTAGTATCCAGAACCTTGTTCCTGTTCTGGATGGTAGTATCCAGAACCTTGTTCCTATTCTGGATGGTAGTATCCAGAAAGTAGTTCCTGTTCTGGATGGTAGTATCCAGAATGTTGTTCCTGTTCTGGATGGTAGTATCCAGAATGTTGTTCCTGTTCTGGATGGTGGTATCCAAAACCTTGTTCCTATTCTGGATGGTAGTATCTAGAACGTTGTTCCTGTTCTGGATTGTAATATCCAGAATGTTGTTCCTGTTCTTGATGGTAGTATCCAGAATGTTATTCCTGTTCTGGATGGTAGTATCCAGAATGTTGTTCCTGTTCTGGATGGTAGTATCTAGAATGGTGTTCCTGTTCTGTATGGTAGTATCCAGAATGTTGTTCCTATTCTGGATGGTAGTATCCAGAACCTTGTTCCTATTCTGGATGGTAGTATCCAGAACCTTGTTCCTGTTCTGGATGGTAGTATCCAGAACGTTGTTCCTGTTCCGGATGGTAGTATCCAGAACCTTGTTCCTGTTCTGGATGGTAGTATCCAGAAAGTAGTTCCTGTTCCGGATGGTAGTAGTTCCTGTTCCGGATGGTAGTATCCAGAACCTTGTTCCTGTTCTGGATGGTACTATCCAGAACGTTGTTCCTGTTCCGGATGGTAGTATCCAGAACCTTGTTCCTGTTCTGGATGGTAGTATCCAGAATCTTGTTCCTATTCTGGATGGTAGTATCCAGAAAGTAGTTCCTGTTCCGGATGGTAGTATCCAGAACCTTGTTCCTGTTCTGGATGGTAGTATCCAGAAAGTAGTTCCTGTTCCGGATGGTAGTATCCAGAATGTTGTTCCTGTTCTGGATGGTAGTATCCAGAATGTTGTTCCTGTTCTGGATGGTAGTATCTAGAATGTTGTTCCTGTTCTGGATGGTAGTATCTAGAATGTTGTTCCTGTTCTGGATGGTAGTATCCAGAATGTTGTTCCTGTTCTGGATGGTAGTATCCAGAATGTTGTTCCTGTTCTGGATGGTAGTATCTAGAATGTTGTTCCTGTTCTGGATGGTAGTATCCAGAACGTTGTTCCTATTCTGGATGGTAGTATCCAGAATGTTGTTCCTGTTCCGGATGATAGTATCCAGAACCTTGTTCCTGTTCTGGACGGTAGTATCCAGAACCTTGTTCCTATTCTGGATGGTAGTATCCAGAACGTTGTTCCTATTCTGGATGGTAGTATCCAGAATGTTGTTCCTGTTCTGGATGGTAGTATCCAGAATGTTGTTCCTGTTCTGGATGGTAGTATCTAGAATGTTGTTCCTGTTCTGGATGGTAGTATCCAGAACGTTGTTCCTATTCTGGATGGTAGTATCCAGAACCTTGTTCCTGTTCTGGATGGTAGTATCCGGAATGTTGTTCCTGTTCTAGATGGTAGTATCCAGAATGTTGTTCCTGTTCTGGATGGTAGTATCTAGAATGTTGTTCCTGTTCTGGATGGTAGTATCCAGAATGTTGTTCCTGTTCTGGATGGTGGTATCCAGAATGTTGTTCCTGTTCTGGATGGTAGTTTCCAGAATGTTGTTCCTGTTCTCGATGGTAGTATCCAGAATGTTGTTCCTGTTCTGGATGGTATTATCCAGAACCTTGTTCCTGTTCCGGATGGTAGAGTTCTGCCAGCCCGATGTGTCGAGAGCCTCACAGAGGACGTTGCAGGCTCCACTATGATGTGTTTTTATTCTGTGACTGGAAGTTATATCAGATCTAAAGCTCTGCATGGAAACGCAGCTCCAGTTAGCCGACTGGATGGCCAAAGATGCTCATATGAGATACAACGGAAGATGTTTATGAGCTGTGGGGGACCGCTGTGTAACTGTCATCTCGTTCTTCACATGCAGTTGTCGTCTCTACCATGGTTGAAAAAAGCCCACTAGAGGAAAATAAACAGCTAATGTCCTGATAAAACAGGTATTATTGTCTCACAGAAACTCCTTCTGTTCCTGCACTTTCAACAGAAAGCTTTAAACTGGACACAGAAATATAAACCCAGCAGAACAAGCTGTTTGAAGCAATGCTGGTAGTTTCCAGAGATGTTTTCTAAGCAGAGTTGAACCAACCCAACCCTCTTCTGGCTGCTGCTGAGGTTTTCCTCACGTGTCGGTTGGTATGACGTCCTCCCTCTGCAGGGTCAGGTGCATCTCTACCCTCACTACTGCTATGATTTACTGGCTTGCATTATAACGGAGTTCCAGCACTCTCATGTTACAATCATTGTTCCATTCCCGAGGCAGAGATCAGTCATTCCTCTGACATGTGACACAGACGTGCCACCTCTCCAGCTGACAACCCTCCCTGTCATGGCACATACATGTAAAGCCATACTGTGTGTATGATGTACTGTCATAAATCATGTGAGGCGGGAACAAACACCGCTCATGTACAGCTGGCTCTTCAGAATGAGATCATGGAAGCTTCCAGTGGCTAAACCATTACATTATTATCTGACCAGTGACACTCTGGAGCACATTCAGTCGCCGACTCAGCATGCTGCTGGAAATAAACAACTTTATTGTTCCCAAGTGGGTCAATTAAAGGCACAACTAGTAGTTGGTAGCACACATAGCAAAGGGTTAAGTAGGTTTAAAAGTTAGTGATCAATATAAACTGAGTTGTGCGGCTTAATCCAGACGTACCAGGTGGATTTATAATGTAATGCACATGAACATGTTAGCTAAGTAAGAAAACAAAAGAAAAAAAAGAGTGTGCTTGGTGGATTATTTCTCTGCTGTAATAAAACCAGCTGGTGGTGTTTTATACATGGATGAAAAGCCTGATTAGTTACCTTGGCAACCAGGTAGAACCGGTCAGGATGGTGACATGGTGGAATGAACAGTACAGCTTAATGATGAAAAAATGAGCTAACCAAGCTAACCTGGAGATAACAGGAGCTAACCAGCTAACGGAGGTAAGCGGGCTAAAGCTAATTCACGTTGTTAAACCGGCCAAAAACCGCGGTTCTTCTACGTTCTTCAGACTTGAAGAGGGAGATCGAGCACCTATCAATCAAAAGGACACGCCCCTAAATATGACAAACTTCGAGATTAAATTACTTTTAAACGGGCGAGTTAGAAAAAAATTCACTCCCCCCACAGTTGTCACGAAGATCATTAAACCTGACCTATTAAACCTAAAATGGATTTTTGAACCAGGCTGTAAACATGTTTATTTCTGCTGTGAAGTTGGTCTTTTTAACATGGGAGTCTATGGGGATTTGCTCTGTTTTGCAGCCCCTAGTGGATGAAGGGGGAACTGCAGTTTTATGCACTTCTGCATAGGCTTCACTTTTAACCGCCAGAGGCTCCGTCCATCTTTCAGAAACAGTCTATGGGAATAAACCACTCAAATATCAATCATTTCTACTTTAATGCAATAATTATTCCCATGCTCCTAGCTTACTGTTCTCACGTGCACACATGTGCACGAGCTCCCGCCTTGCGATCGTCTTTTCTGCGACTAGATCCTGTTTAAATGGCCTTTAATGTTGGATGTTAACATCTGTCAACCTTCATGTGTTGTGTCTGTGTGCAGGTCATCATGGAGGAGGCTGACCTGCTGAAGGAGAGGCTCCAGGCTATCACGGTAAAAACCACGTCTGCATTACCAACATGCTAGCAGAGCTTTGGACATTTCTTCTGACCATCTGTTGGTAGCTGCTCCTCTCTCCTGACGGAGTTTACGCTAAAATTCACTCTTCTTATGGTTAACCAAAAAAAACAGGATTTTCTCAGGAAAATGAAGGTGGAAGTGAAGAATTTCAGTTTGTATAGTTTGTTTCCATGTCACGGGTTTTAAGGACAGTGTGGATAAAGATCTTCGATAAAACAACAGAGTGAATTAAACTAAATGTTTAGCTTGATGCATAAACATTCCAATAAAGATCCAGAAACAGCCGCTCTGCTTCTGTAAACTGAACAGTCCCAGAAAAATCAGTTTTTCTCTTTCTTATCAGGACAGACGTAAAACTGCAACCAAGCAAGCAAGCAACTAGTCAGTCAGTCAACCAACCAATCAATCGAACTTTCTTTGTAAAGCAGTTTTCATGCAACCAGCAACACAAAGTGTTTTACATAAAAAATACATTTTCTTCATTTTAAACACAAAGTATGGATTGAAGAACACACCACAAACAAACACACACCACATGTGAGAAGGAGTCTCCCCACCAGAGACTCTGCCTCTCTGAAATGCTCCTTTCTACCTGGTCATGTTACTGACCTGTTGCTAGTTAACCTGGTTAGCTAAATACTCCTCTACCTGTTCAGTTGCTCCTGATCCAACTTTTTACAGATGTGTTGCAGCATCAGCTGACATTTCCATCTAACTGTACAAAGTCTTACTGGAAATAAAACGTGCTGATGGGATGCTGGTTTTATTCCCGTTCAACACAGAGAAACGTCTTTCCGCCTGATATTCCCACTAATCCCGGCTTGGTTCAGAGCAGGGATGTTTATCTGACTTCACGACGCAGCGAGTCTTCACCAGGCTGGAAATAAAGACTGTCAGTGTTCAAGATGACAGTTCATGGAAAGAGAAAACCTTCTCAGTTTTGTGTCTGGGAAGGTCAGTTTGTAACACAATCCAGGCAACGGGAACACACTCTGAAGATCCAGAGTTGGGAATGTCGGCCACCACTTTCCTTCCCATCTGTCGGCACACGTCTGGTCTCTTCCACCAGGCTTTTCTCTACACGTCATCTTTACATGCCTGTCTTTCTGGACTAGCACGGTGGCCCAATCAAACATTTACAAAGCAGATAAACAAGAGTGAAATGTTTGAAGTCAGACTTGCTCCACTTTTAACACGTCATCGATCCGTATTCATGATCCAACGTTTCAGACGTTACCAAGGTTTCTGTGGACGTCTTGTCAGCTGGTCTGCAAGCATTTTCACTAGTTTCCTTCTGTGTTGTTGAATTTTGGTGTCCAGCAGCAGATCAGACTGCGTGCACACCCTCCTCCATGCACTGTGCTGTCCTGCATCAGGCCAGTCCGGTTTGCTGGAACATTGTGGATGTCAGACGGATTAACAGGTCAAATAAAGGAGATTTAATGTTTTTTACGAACATATTTTTCTCAGACAGATCCTCTGTGTGCAGGAACATACTGGAGTTTGTTAAAGTTGACTTGCTAAAAGATTATTATGCAAATATTTCATAACAATAAATCTTGTTATTTTTGTCATCTGAATCTAAGATCTTTAAATCTGAAGTATGATACTGTCTCAAAAATAAAACTGTTTTATTTATATATTATATTGATTTAGTATCAATTTATATGTATTATTTAACATCATTGTTTGTTATTGATTTAATTATATTTATTATTAAAAAAAAATTCTATTGATGGAAAATATTAATGACATAGCTGCAAAAAGGAAAAAAAAAAAAATATATATATATATATTATTATTATTATTATTATTATTATTATTATTATTATTATTAATAATAATAATAATAATAATAATAACATTATTTGTAGTAGTAGTAATAATAATAAAATAACAATAATAATAATAATAATAATAATAATAATAATAATAATAATAATAATAATAATAATAATAATAATAATAATCATTGCCCAGTTATGCCGCTTGTCTTGATGACATGATTTGATGGTTCAGACATTCCAGCAGGCTGACATCGCTGTCAGACAGAGGGAGTTATAAATACCAGCAGACATCATCAGGCAGATCCTCTTTCACCGGGACCATGCTGGCTCCGGATCCTGCAGCTAACATTAGCCAGCAGTGACCCCCCCCCCCCTCCGAGCGTCATCCAGGAACACAGAATTACTGGATTAAAACAATGCATCTGCCTCTGACTGTCGGAGAATACAATCTAAACTCTCTAACCTCTGCAGAATCAAACTTTTCAGAGTAAAATGAATGAAGTGGTGGAGTTTCCTGCAGGGAATGTGTGGACTGAGGTGTGCTTGTGGAGGCTGAAGCTCACTGAGGACAGGTAGAGTCAGGACATGTCATCTGGGGCTTTTCAGCTATTTCTGCTTTTGGCGGCCAGCTGTCAGCTGAAGGTTGACGTGTCAACATGAGGAGACAACAGGTGGAATAGCTTCCAAGCAGTAAAAGCTGCACATGCTGCAAACATGTCATTTGTCTCCACAGGACAAAAGACGAATCCAGGAAGACATCGCCAAGAAAAGGAGGCAAATTGAGGAGGAGAAGCTAAAACTGCAGTATATAAAGGTATTTTATAGTCCTGAACCCTGACATGAGTGTCTCCACACACACATAAAAACTGAACCATAAAACATTATTTATTTATTTTATAACATAGATTTCATTTGGACTGAAGGTTAAACGATAAAAAATTAATAGTTATTTAATATTTATTAGAAGAAACAGTAAAAAAAGGCAAAAAAAAAGGAAAAATTATCTAAGCTACTGTAGTAAATAGATGTTTTTATGTTAGAATGGCGCTAAAGCAGCTAATATGATGAAAACACAACTTAAGGTTATTTTTCTTTGTTTTGTTTTTAACTTCATCTTAAAGCAATGCCGGATTTCTCCTGAAGGTTTATTTAGTAAATGTCCCCAGAATCCAGACATAATAACACCAAATGGATCCTGGTTTAAGTTACTAATAAGAGATAAAAGTATAAAAGTAGCGGCAAAGCATAACCAGAGGTAAAGATGGAGGATGAAACGTGTGCTGCATGTTTCTTCCCGTGGAGACAGAAATGTGTCTGAATGAGTCGAGCATCTGCAGACTCCCATGAGGAGCTCTAAGTGGGAGTTCAATTACTTCCTCAGAGCTAATAACGCCACATCAACATTGTACGATGGAACTTTCTCATTTATTGGTCCTCCTCCTGCTTTCTGCTCTTCTCATCTGACTGATAAAAGTTTACATTAAAGTTTATTATCAGAGTGAATCAGATCATCTACGAGCCATCAGATCGACTCGGATCATCGGGAAAGGAGCAGCTTTTAGGGAAAACCAAAAAGAGACACTAAATTCAGTTTTCTGTGTGACTGACAGAAGAAAGCGCTGAGGGAGCAGTGGCTGATGGACGGTCTGAGTCAGCAGTCGGAGGAGGAGCAGGAGGCCATGAGGCTTCAGGCTCAAGATGAGCAGCAGCAGAGTGATCATCTGCAGAGCAACATCCTCAGGTACCCCACACCCACTCACGCTGACACAACACCCCACACCACACCCATCATGTGCCAGTTTATCAGGAATATTTGTCTCGGTTGGATCGATGCAGCAGCTTGACGCCAGAGAACATCGCTTGCTGCAGAAGCAGCATTTAGTCCAGCGATGTGAAGGGAACAGGTTTACTTTTTAATGTTTCATTATGTGGATTAATTAGGAATAATTTACAGAATCTGTCATTCAAACCAAAGAAGGGACCTCATCGCGTTATTACATTATAGGTTTTATAGAAGTTTATGAAACTTATTACGTTATTACTTGGTAGTTTTGTGGGGAAAACGTGAAATATAAACCGTATTGAACTTTTAATGTGTGTGTAGGTGTATGTGACATGTATGTGAATATGAACATGAATACATGTAAATCTGAATAGTGTTTAGCGAAAGGACTCCAGGTAGAATAGCTGCAGCTAGCTGCTACAAGCTAATGGGAATCCAAATAAAATTAAAAGAGAAAAAAAGGAGGAAACTGCGTGCAGCAGATCAGAGAAATGTTTACTTTACCAAACAGCATTAAGTTTAACTTTGCAGGAGAGATTGTGGTGAAGCCGGAGGACGCTGAGATAAACCAGACCGGACGGCCGCTTTATGTCTGCAGCCTAACTCTCCCCGTCACCATGGTGCACGGACTCTCCCCGTCGCCATGGTGACCATAGCCTTCATCGTTTTAATGTCAGTTTTCAGAGACAGCGAGGCCATTGGTCGAACCACTGGTACATGTGATCCAACAGCAGCACACACGTGCACTGTGCACAGGCAGCTCGTCGTGCATCATCGTAACATCAACCAGCTACAGGCCACAGTTACCTTCCCTTAGCCCGGCCTATCCAGCTGGACCTCAGGGTTTTCCCTGTTTCCTGCTCCAACACATCTGACTCATACTAATGCGTCACTACACAGAACTTCATTGATTTGAGTCTGATTTGTTGGAGCAGGGAAACACTGCAGGACTGTGGTCCTTTAGGGCTGACTTTGGTGACCCCTGCAACCTTGTTCAGGTGGTTTTTGTGAATCCCGTTTCCTCTCGGCAGTGTCCTACACGTCGCTCAAACACGTTGACTCCAGTTTCACACATTTGTTTTTAAACTGAGCAGTATGTTTAAGGACTTGTGGGCTCTAGCGGTCTTATTCAACATTTGGTCGATGGGTCAGAGGAGGTATGTGACCTGAAGCAAAAGGCTAGGACTCGAACCCGGGCCGAGGAGCTGAGGTGGCGCCTCAACCAGCTGAGCTGCCCAGAGATCAGTGTTGAAACATTCTCATACATCGTCATCCTCATACGTCGTCATCTTCATACGTCGCTGTTTTTTACGTCGCCATGGTTGTTGAGTCAGTTCATCCACTAGTGGGCAGTGCTGAGTTCAGAGGTCACTTCTATGTTCCGGCACCAGTTGGTGGCATATAACCATAAACTGTATACAGAAAGATGGGCGGAGCCTCCGTGACGTCACCCGTAGGTTTCTGAAGAGCTGAATTGAAGCTCGGTGGGCGTTTCCTACCATCACCATCTTGGCAGGGGCATGCGTGTCGTCTCACCTGGAAAATACAAATATGAGCAAAGAGGTGGAGCTGAGAGGGGGGCTGTGAGCGTCATGGTGATGATTGACATCTAGCGAACTCCGGGTTTTCTGTAGCTAAGAGCTAACCGAGCTAACCTGGAGATAACAGGAGCTAACCAGCTAACGGAGGTAAGCGGGCTAAAGCTAAGTCACGTTGTTAACCAGCTAAAAACCGCGGTTGTTCTACGTTCTTCTTCCTTGAAGCAGGAGATCGGGTACCTGTCAATCAAAAGGACACGCCCCTAAATATGCCGAACTTCGAGATTAAATTACTTTTAAATGGAGGGCTTGGATAAAAATTCACTCCATCCATAGTTGTCACACACCTGACCTATTAAACCAAAAATGGATTTTTGAACCAGGCTGTAAACATGTTTATTTCTGCTGTAAACATGTTTATTCCTGCTGTAAACATGTTTATTTCTGCTGTAAACATGTTTATTTCTGCTGTAAACATGTTCATTTCTGCTGTAAACATGTTTATTTCTGCTGTGAAGTTTTTAACATGGGAGTCTATGGGGATTTGCTCTGTTTTGCAGCCCCTAGTGGATGAAGGATGAACTGCAGTTTTATGCACTGCATAGGCTTCACTTTTAACTGCCAAAGGATCCGTCCATCTTTCATTTTACGGTCTATGCACATAACGCACCACTAAAGTCAATTACAACCTTTCAAAAACACCAGAAGAACAAAACCATTTCTTCTTCTGCGTCTTCTTCAGGTGCTTTTTATTTGGCGTTTCTCTGTTGTCTTCTTTTCGTTCTTCTTCTTCTTCTCTAGTTTGTTCCTTCTGCTGGTTGTGTGTCAGCACTACTCAGTACTGCCCCCACACTGCTGCTGGTATTGTTGCATTTTCTCCATCAAGTGACCGACAGCTAAGCTCCTGAAAAAAACGAATAAATTATGTAACAGTTGCAGGAGACGGATGAAACTATCCGTCTTCTGGACTTTTACCCTCCATACCAGAACTATAAATGGTTTCTGTTTCCTGTCTGGTTATTTTCACCAGAAAGAGAAGAAAAACCGATGCGTCCTGTTTGTGTTGTACAGAATTGAGAAAGAGATCGAAGCTTTGGAAACACAAGAACTGAACATCTCTGCCAACGAGGAGGTGATCCTGAAACGCCTGAAGGAGGTGGAGAGGACAACAGAGGACATCATCAAGGTAGGCCCCTGTCAGCTGCACGTCTTACT